>NC_035441.2:104779882-105090507 GCF_002127325.2 Helianthus annuus | reverse complement strand
GGTTCTTTAGAATTAAAGACCATCGCATGTTTCCATAATGCCGAATTGTTGACCATTATGCCCTTTGACCTTAAAACGATATTTTTGAAAATGTGAAAGGATAGAAACCTTCACTACTGAATTATAAACTTGTCTATAAAATTTGACATCAGTTTGAGGTCTAGATTAGGAGTTATGCTCAATAGCGTAATTAGAAGCTTCTTTAGTAATTAAATAGCGTAAATTGCATATAGCCTATCTAAACCCAAATTTTTATACAAAACCTTATACCTACTGTATTAAAATAATATTTTGGGATTTTTAAAGATTTTTATTCAATTTTAGGCTGAGCATAACTTAGTGTTCTAAGCTTGATTCGGTAATTGCCGGTTTTGCCCTTTTGGGTTATAAAATGAGTTTTACATATCCGATTGACCCCAAACCTTTTCCTACTGATCTAATATGTTAAATAAATTATTTTGAGCCTTCTGGAATTTTCAAAATATCAGCTTTCTATATAAAACCCGGAAATGGCTCCAAATCGCCTTTTTAAGCGTTTTTAACGCATAAGTATGTACTAGAACCTATTTAAACATATGAGGTCAAAACCTACTGATGTATTCAGTAAAATTTTATATTTTGAACAGTAGGAGAATATCTTAAGATCAGAATTCCAGTATTAACCTTTTAAGCATATGTGAAATTACCAAAACGCCCCTACGGAGTCTAGGAGAATTAAGATTGATAAATTTCACATAAGGAATGATACCCTACTGTTATAACTTGGTAAAATGAGTAGGTTTACTGATTTAATCAGATCTGTAACTCAGGTTATTATTTAAACCCTTTTACACCCTTTAAAATGACTAAAATGCCTTTATAAGGCATAAATTGGGTTTAAAACCATTTTGGGCATGATGGAAGGTATGATTCTGATATCACAACATCTTTAAGGCATATTAACTTAGGAAACTTGTATTTGACTCTTATGGTTACTCGTTACGCACTTTATGCGTTCGGATCGGCGTAGGTAACTAGTTTACCCATTATAGCCGAAACGGGTCAAACCATATCATTTCGGTCTCAAAATCCAGAATGTGACTAAGTTACCCATATTAAACGAGTATGCAAGCTTGTTGGGTCAAAACCACATTCTAAGACGGTCTTCGCCTTATCGTGCGTTTAAACCGTAATCTTCATTTAAGAGCTAACCGGTCTAGGCCTTGGCCGAATTAAAAGACCCGTTAGGATTCTAATAGGTTATTAAAAACCTTCGTTCCAGATTTAGGAGCCCAGTAAAAGCTATCTGTACTTGCTTGGTGTTTTACGGCTGGGATTAAATTTATATTTAGCTCAGGTAAATACTTTTAACTTATTTTCCCTATACGGGCTTGGGGGTACGGTATGTAATATACCGCTTGGTCGGGCGGTTGGTTCCATCTCATTAGTAGATGGGTATTACCAATGGGACCCGTTTGAAAATCTGGTGTTGTTTGTTTCTTGTACCTTTGGGAGCTTAATGACCATGTCCCGGATATCCTTGGCATCATTTTTGGCCACGACCTCGACAGTCGGGTGTAGGCGTACACCCGGTCTTATGTCTATTATTTTTAAGGTATTAACGTTGGCTTCCCGCCGCGGACTTATACCATGTGGTGTGTCATTTAACCTTAAACCCGACACGACTCGGGCGACTGAACGGTCAACAAACATGTAAATCTTTTACAAGTTTAACTTTGATTAATTATTCCCAAGTTATAAAGAGTTTTGTGCCTTGTGCATTTAAAACCAATTTTTAAAACATTTTCAAAATGAGTCAGTTAAATTGTATTTACCAGTGAAAACTGACGTATTTTCCAAAAAGGCTAAGTGCAGGTACTAAACGGAATAGGCTGGTTTCTCCTAGCATCATATAGAAGTCTCGCAAGCTTAGATGCCTGAAGTCTGTTGAACAATGTTTCATTTATTTTTGATCCGCCTGTGGATCCTTTACTTTCCGTTTGTAATACTTTGCTTTTACTTTATGTCGGATCGTAATATATTCATCTTTTACTTCCGCTGTGCATTATAATTTGTGTTGTTTGACATATGATGTTATCAACTACGTCACGGATCCCCCACCGGGCCCACCGGTGACACGTGGAAATTAGGGGTGTGACAGGTTGGTATCAGAGCCAACATTGAGTGAATTAAACACTAGCCTTTTGTGTTTAATCTCAATGACACAGTAGCACATTCCTTAAAACTTCTGAGTCTAGACTTAACATAGGAATACCCTCATCTCTACTCGGAGAATTTCTGTTTTTAAATCTATATTCTAATATGTCGCCAAACAAAGAATCCATAATGGGGATTCTCCCCATTCGAAGCCTAGGAATGCTGAACTTTGTACTGCGACCAGGATGAACGTGCAACCAAGGAGAAAGCATTCAGAAATAAAATGAAGAAGAAACTCCTTTGCTGAAGTTCGTTTCCTTAGTAAGTCCTTATAAGGACATATTTATCTTTCAGTCCCTTTGAGGACAACATTATTCCTTAGAAGTCCCGTTTAGGGCAACCATGTACCTGTTTAAGCTTTAAAGGGACGATTAGATTTAAAATAACGTTCCTATTATAAGATCTACCATTATTATAAAATGGCAAAATCTAAAAAGGGACAAGACCTAGCCATGTGTCATTTGAAGACAAGGCCAAGATGGTATCTCCATAATTAGATTCAGATCCATAATTAACATCTCATCTTAGGATTGTTCTGCGTTAAAAATTAAAAGAATCTTAAAGGTAAAACCTAGCCTATATGTCACTACAGACATGGCCAAGACGGTAAAACCTATCTAAAAGATTCCAATCCATGTTACCATCTGTGTATATGTTAACATTATTGGCAAACTGTGAATCGTTAAAGTCACACAGGCCATATGTTAACATTTTTGGCAAATTGTGAATCGTTAAAGTCACACAGGCCATATGTTAACATTTTTGGCAAATTGTGAATCGTTAAAGTCACACAGGCCATATGTTAACATTTATGACAAACTGTGAAGCGATAAAATCACATAGGTCATCATTAATTGGGTTAATTTAAATTCGCTGTAATTATAACCATCCTTTGAGGATGAAGTGCCTACGGGTAATAATTAAATGTCCTTTGTGACTAAAGACAGTGGTAGCTTACGACTCCCTGTTAATAAAAGGTGATGAACTGTGGTTCAAACCTAAATACCTGGATACTGTAAAATCCTGGTTTATAAATTAAACTTGTCCATGTGACTAGGCCTTGTGTGCCATTATTAACTTATAATATAGGGTTCATGATAAGAATCCTGTACAGTTATATATTTAACAAATTAACTAAAATGGTTATTGAAAAACCATAGGTTATAAATTTTAGTAAATTCATATGAGCCTATTCTAAAGGTTCGAAATCCTTGTTTACACCTGTAAACATGTTAACACTCCTGACAATAGCGATGCAATAAAATCACACTTGTCATCTTTATATTAGGAATTTTCCGAACCCCTTAATTAGCACAAATGATCAATAAGAATCATGGCTAATAAACGTCGAACATGATGAATACATCGAAACATTCAATTGAAATGTATGCCTTCGAGCAAAGATGTATATATGAAAAGATCGTTTCATTTCATAACTTCTGGTCAAACAAAGAACTGTGAAATATTCCGATCCAAAGGAATCACTGATTATGTTAAAAAAAAAAATTTCCCTAGTGACGAGGCCTCTGTGCCATCTAAAGTCCTTTGGAACAAGCCTTTGTGCTATATAAAATGTCAGTACGACATTGACAGTTGTGACTGATGTTCCCTGTCTAATAAATATGAAGGATTACATTCCTTTTAAACGCCTAAGATGGTTTAGTTAAAAACCTAGGCAAAACATAATCAAACAAATTTAATACTATCTATTGGCCTATATGGTTTATTTGCACCATGGCTATTTAATCATCAAACTCGAAAATTCCCTATATAATTAAGCCAATTATTACTACTTGGTTAGTAGCCTTCAAAGCTTCACAATGGTTGACCCCTCTGAAGCGCGCAATCATCAAGTCGATCAGAATGATGATACGGGATTGAACTTAGGAGGCTCCGAATTGCAGGCTATGATAGATACAGCCATAAACGAAGCCGTGGACCGCGTATTAAAGGATCATAAGCAAAAGTGCAATAATACTCCAAATAAAGGTTGCAAAAGGGGTAAGGACCGGTTCAAACCAGTCCAAGCCAATGGAGGCAAAACCCAAATGCAGTAACTGCAAAAAGCAACATTTTGGAAAATGCGTGATAGATCCACGTGCTAAAATGTGTGGAATTTGCAAGACCTTGGATTGCAAGAAGTTGGAAGATGCGACCTGTTATGGTTGCGACGAGAAAGGGCATATCAGGACTAATTGCCCAAATAAAACCAAGAAACCTAGCAGGGCTAAGAAGACCAAAGCTGGAAGCTCTCAAATGGATGCTCAAGAGGCTAGTCAGGATGACAATGTCAGATTAGGTATTTCTTTATCAATAACGCTCATGCTAGAGTATTATTGATACAGGTTCAGATAAGTCTTTATAGACAATGGATTTGTAAATCCTTTAATCTGCCTGTTAAAGACTCTAAGCGTTAAGAATGAAATAGATTTGACCAATAGTACCTCTGAGTCTGTTTCGGCAATGTTAGATGGATGCTTTGTATCCATTAGGAACCATTCTTTTCCACTACCCTTGTTTCCGTTGAAATAGAGGGACTCGATATAGTGATAAGAATGGATTGGTCATCTTATAGCTAAGCCCATATTATGAGTGATAAGAAGCAAGTAGTTAACAAGACTCCTTATGATGAGCCTTTGAAAATTCGAGAAGACATATGGTATGGATTGCCTATGTATCTGCTGAAATCGGTATTTAATACCAAAGCTTCGAGTATGGAAAACTCGGAAGAGATAAACTAAAGTCGCGATGTTAGAGATGCGACAAATGTTAATGGTGCACCAAATGAGAACCTCGATGTTTATAGAGCTAATCTCCAAGACTGTGATTAACGCAATTGTCGGAAAGACTATGAGAAAAGTCATAAAAAGGTTCAAGAAGCTGAATGATGTTTGCTCTAAAACCCATGTCGCTGCTTATGAGAAGAGTTTCGTTCATGCTTCAATTACGAAGAATAAACCCAGCGAAAGCTAACATGGCAATGAGTCCATTATTTTTTATGTACTTAAAAGTACTTCATCTCTTGGGAGTCAAGAGACTTCAATAGTAAAAAGGGACCATCGATTGCAGGAAATCGTTGGATGAAGTAGAAACCATTAGGTGGGTCAGCGTGGTATCATTAATTGACAGCCATTCGATGGCAACACCCTTATTTAGTAAGGACATTAATGAAGTCCACAAGAAAGATTCTCTTATACATTAAAGCATGGACCTTATTAGAAAGACCTATTATTCGCATCAAAATGGAAAAAGATGGAATAAGAATTTTCTGACCTTCACCATAGAAGTTTTAGGATGTCGACAGTATGTCGCAAATTTCAATTCTTTGACTAAGATAGTAACCTATTCCAATTACCCAAAAATCTAAGCTTGAATGCAAGCAATCGATGGTGGTTAGCAGATATAACACCTCGAAAATTTGTGTTCAATAAAATAAAGACACTTATCACGTTGGACAAACGTGTCAGGGACCCGGATCAAATACGGACGTATGGTAGGATTTAAAAGGGCGTCATGTTATTTAAATACCTCTGAACGACCCATGGGCGACATGTTATTAAAATACCTCTGAGCGACCCAAGATGTAAATCCCAAGACCATGAATCGATATGATAAATGTCCGATAAATTAGCCGGTTGCTCCTAGATAAATTAATTTCATAGGTCTCAAAACTTGCTTATTATGAATCCATTATGGATCTACCTCAGCCGCTCGCGTTTTATAGAATAATAAATAACCAGTCAAAGCTGAGACTGCCCTAAAATTTGTAAGGATTTTATAGCTATGTTTAAAAGGATTATGAATGGAGGCGTATAACCCTCCTGGTGTATGGTTAGAGACAGTTCTCATTAATAATGACACCAGATACACCCCTTATTGTAACTTTATTGCTAGGAGTTACGTTTGGTTTCAGGTATTGCTAAGTCCCTCATAAGACCATAAATTTAGCAAACTTTTAAGAAATTTTCCCGTGAGAACCCCTGACATTAAGTGTAAGGTAAAACTTACAAGCGAAATTATAAGAACCATTACTCCTGTTCCTGTCAGAAACTTCTACTCGTAGAATTTTAGAAGTATCCTCTCTCTAAAGGAAGTGCATTGCATATATAGTTGATATCTCTTTAATCTCTATTGATTAAGAATACCAGATGGTATGACAAAAAGCGCCATATGAAGGTTGGTGTATCCTAGCAAGTTCCATAGATTGCTTCCATGCCTGATCAACATGGAGGTTTAATGCATGGAACCACAAAGATATCCCAATAATCATATGATACTAAAAGTCAACTAATGGTATTCAAAGAAGATATCTATAATGGAATTGTCCAAGTAAATGTCCCCGCATAAGGAATTCGTGGACTTGTAACATAAACGTGTCACTTATTTGACACGAGCAAGGATGAATGAACTGGAGCCTGAGATTTGGAAAATCTCTGTAATCTCCTTGTATCTTGATTACCTTCTCCTAAGATTACCCTGTTTACCTCCTTAGAGACAAGTAGGGTTAAGATCAACATCCCGCTTAGGGCTGCATTATTGCGAAATCTCCATGATGACTGGTACCATCATTGGAAGAATCAGAACTCTGACTAAGTGAGTTTTAAAATAGAGGTTCATATAGCCTAACTCGATATTCTGATATTTGATTCAGTTAAGTAAGAAAGACGGTTCATTTGCTTATACATTTGATTACCGCAACCCTAATTAGGCAACAATTAAGAAATTCTATCAGTTGCCCAGGATCGTCGATTTGTTCAACTAACTGAAAGGATTAGCTATTTCCTTAAGATTAGCTTTAAGCAGTGGTTCGAATAACCACCTCACCTTATGATAAGATTTTCAATAATAGTTGATGTAAGTGTCAAGGCTGCTCCTTGGGAGACCTTGTATAGATGAGATGATAAACGTCTTTTGTTAGACAGAAAATTTGGTAAGACCAATTAACAGGATCTGAAAGTTGCCTTGGAAACAACGAATAAGATCGGGCACATTCGTAATCATCTATAAGTTGCCAGTATTCGGCAGAAAATCAAGGATTAATGAATGTAGCAACCCTCCTAAGTTTTTGATTAAGGGATAAAGTTCAACGAAGGTATCGCCCGGGAAGGGTGTACAAATCTTTTAATTATCAGGCTAGTTGAGCCCTGAATATATAGAACCATTCGAAGGAATCGAATGTATTAAGATCAAATAGCTTATAAGCTAAAATCTATATAAGGAGCTTAGTGGAGCTCGCAATGCGACCCACGCTAATGATTAAAGGATAAGTTTCGCCAGTATGTGGGAACACATTGTCATAATGATAGGCAGATAACAGAAACTTTATGATATAATAAGAAACCCGTATCGATTAAGGATCGACAGGTTAAAAAGCTCCAAAAAGATACATATACCTATTATAGAGGTCAACTGAGGTGCCTTAGAGCCCCAAATGTATTGGGGAAGATTAAGTCTAATTTAAGACATAAATTACTTCCTTTACTTTAGCAAATCTCGAGGTCGAGATTTCTTTTAAGGGGGTGAGGATGTAACACCTCGTAAAAATCACGTCCAATGATGTATTGACACGTGTAATAAACCCTAATAAAGTCAAACCTTGAACTTAAGGGACTAAATTTTCGAAAAATCGAAAAACTTTAATTATAAACAAACTGGAAGTATTAACATAACTTAAATAAGTTTTAAATGACCTTTTATGGTTCTATATTCACGAATGAGCCACTTGTTAATCAAGTGTAGCCGTTTGTGTAATTAATTAAAAGTTTACGCAATAAAGGGTTAAAAGCGTCAACATGTTAATTCTTACCTCTGAGTGACCTTTTAACAAGCTGAGAGCTTCATGATATATGATTATACTCTCTAGAATGCCAATCGTTGGCCGTCCAAGGCTTTTGTGCCTTTAAGTGACGTTACGCGTAACTTTACTTATATAAGGGACTAAAAGTGTCAATATGTTTAATTATACCTCTGAATGACCTTTTAGGGAACCCGAAGCATTTTGGTATCTAATAATACTCCCAAGAATGCTTAATATGAATTAAATAAAGCTTCAATGCTATTAATTAATGAAATGCGCAAGTTTGCGCATTAGAGGGGCCTAAAGCGTCAACTTTTGAATCTACACCATTCGGTGACCATTTAAGTAAATAAGAGCATAGTAATGTTTAAGTATATGCTTAGGAATGCCTATTATGGGCCATGGAAGGCTTAGATGCCATTAAACGGCGTTTCGCGCTACTTTGCGCAATTAAGGGACTAATTGCGTCAAACTGCAAAAGTAAGTCGATTCGTATAGAATCGGACCTTCCAGAATATGAACATAAGTTAAACATACCTTATTTATCCTTTATATAGCTTAGATATAGGCCTAGAGGTGTTCGGTGCGCAAAAATAAACTTTTATGTCATGCAGGGACTAAAAGTGTCAAAAAGTGCACAAGTTTGCACTTTTGCGCATATCTCGCGTTCTGAGTATCCTCGGACACCCAAAAATTTATGTAAGCACTAAAATATTTTATTTTAGTGTTTGGCTTGATAAAATTCCATTCGTCGCGTAATTTGGATCGTTTTTAGCGTCCGTCCGTGTTTCGTCGTAATTAGCCGAACAACGGGACCGTACGACCAAACGAACCGACATCCGGCATATTTTTGGGCATGTTTCATGTTCCCTAGGCTTAGGCATCATTGTAGAGTCTTAAAAATGGTTTAACGGCCTTCGGAAGTGTCGGAAATGACAATTGAGAGTGCAGGGGCCAAAACTGTCAATTGCTGAAAGTTCCCTGGTGCAGGCCTGGTCCTTACGGACCGTATACAGGACCCCATACGGTCCGTATAGCATGCCCAGCTCCTGAATTTTGAAAACCAGCCTTGGTTTTGCTCTTGTCTCTCAATCCTTGAATCTAGGGGCTGCCCATTGTTTTGTAAACTATGGGTATGAAGTGTAGGGCTGAGATTGAAGCACGATTATCGACGAACGATCCTAACGGATCTCGAAAACCTATAAATACCCCTTAGATTTTGGGTTTCACTTGCACCACTTCTCATTTCTGAATTGCTCTCTAATTCTCTGCATTTCTTGAGGGTCTTGAGCTTCTTGAGAACCTCTTCCAAGTCCTTTGGACTTATGTAAGTGATTCCTTCATGCTTAGTTTAATCGTTTAGCGTTTTAAACCGAAAAGTCAAGCGTTATCGATAAACACTTTGACTTTTAATCGGTTAAGCCATGGTTCGCGTTGAACATGGCTACGTGATCGTAATTAGGTAGGTGTTTAACCCTCTAAAGGGCATCTCCTAATTACCACGTTTACTTAGTTTAATTGTCGGTCAAATTAAAGTCAATCGGGTTATTTTAAATAAAATTCATAGCTAATAATATAAAAGCTATGAAATCAGTTTTGTCACTTTAATAACTTGGTAATTATTAGTTGATCATGTCTAAGCATGATTCAACCCGACAATTCTAAGTATAGGCTCGGTTCGCAATCGAAAGTCGCAAAGTTTGACCTTTGCTTTGACTTTCAGTTCTGACCCGAATTAGCTTGAGTTTATTTATGCCTTAGGGTCCTTTGTGATCATGTTATATGATAGTATAACCTCCCAAAGTTATACTACTTGGTTCTTTAGAATTAAAGACCATCGCATGTTTCCATAATGCCGAATTGTTGACCATTATGCCCTTTGACCTTAAAACGATATTTTTGAAAATGTGAAAGGATAGAAACCTTCACTACTGAATTATAAACTTGTCTATAAAATTTGACATCAGTTTGAGGTCTAGATTAGGAGTTATGCTCAATAGCGTAATTAGAAGCTTCTTTAGTAATTAAATAGCGTAAATTGCATATAGCCTATCTAAACCCAAATTTTTATACAAAACCTTATACCTACTGTATTAAAATAATATTTTGGGATTTTTAAAGATTTTTATTCAATTTTAGGCTGAGCATAACTTAGTGTTCTAAGCTTGATTCGGTAATTGCCGGTTTTGCCCTTTTGGGTTATAAAATGAGTTTTACATATCCGATTGACCCCAAACCTTTTCCTACTGATCTAATATGTTAAATAAATTATTTTGAGCCTTCTGGAATTTTCAAAATATCAGCTTTCTATATAAAACCCGGAAATGGCTCCAAATCGCCTTTTTAAGCGTTTTTAACGCATAAGTATGTACTAGAACCTATTTAAACATATGAGGTCAAAACCTACTGATGTATTCAGTAAAATTTTATATTTTGAATAGTAGGAGAATATCTTAAGATCAGAATTCCAGTATTAACCTTTTAAGCATATGTGAAATTACCAAAACGCCCCTACGGAGTCTAGGAGAATTAAGATTGATAAATTTCACATAAGGAATGATACCCTACTGTTATAACTTGGTAAAATGAGTAGGTTTACTGATTTAATCAGATCTGTAACTCAGGTTATTATTTAAACCCTTTTACACCCTTTAAAATGACTAAAATGCCTTTATAAGGCATAAATTGGGTTTAAAACCATTTTGGGCATGATGGAAGGTATCATTCTGATATCACAACATCTTTAAGGCATATTAACTTAGGAAACTTGTATTTGACTCTTATGGTTACTCGTTACGCACTTTATGCGTTCGGATCGGCGTAGGTAACTAGTTTACCCATTATAGCCGAAACGGGTCAAACCATATCATTTCGGTCTCAAAATCCAGAATGTGACTAAGTTACCCATATTAAACGAGTATGCAAGCTTGTTGGGTCAAAACCACATTCTAAGACGGTCTTCGCCTTATCGTGCGTTTAAACCGTAATCTTCATTTAAGAGCTAACCGGTCTAGGCCTTGGCCGAATTAAAAGACCCGTTAGGATTCTAATAGGTTATTAAAAACCTTCGTTCCAGATTTAGGAGCCCAGTAAAAGCTATCTGTACTTGCTTGGTGTTTTACGGCTGGGATTAAATTTATATTTAGCTCAGGTAAATACTTTTAACTTATTTTCCCTATACGGGCTTGGGGGTACGGTATGTAATATACCGCTTGGTCGGGCGGTTGGTTCCATCTCATTAGTAGATGGGTATTACCAATGGGACCCGTTTGAAAATCTGGTGTTGTTTGTTTCTTGTACCTTTGGGAGCTTAATGACCATGTCCCGGATATCCTTGGCATCATTTTTGGCCACGACCTCGACAGTCGGGTGTAGGCGTACACCCGGTCTTATGTCTATTATTTTTAAGGTATTAACGTTGGCTTCCCGCCGCGGACTTATACCATGTGGTGTGTCATTTAACCTTAAACCCGACACGACTCGGGCGACTGAACGGTCAACAAACATGTAAATCTTTTACAAGTTTAACTTTGATTAATTATTCCCAAGTTATAAAGAGTTTTGTGCCTTGTGCATTTAAAACCAATTTTTAAAACATTTTCAAAATGAGTCAGTTAAATTGTATTTACCAGTGAAAACTGACGTATTTTCCAAAAAGGCTAAGTGCAGGTACTAAACGGAATAGGCTGGTTTCTCCTAGTATCATATAGAAGTCTCGCAAGCTTAGATGCCTGAAGTCTGTTGAACAATGTTTCATTTATTTTTGATCCGCCTGTGGATCCTTTACTTTCCGTTTGTAATACTTTGCTATTACTTTATGTCGGATCGTAATATATTCATCTTTTACTTCCGCTGTGCATTATAATTTGTGTTGTTTGACATATGATGTTATCAACTACGTCACGGATCCCCCACCGGGCCCACCGGTGACACGTGGAAATTAGGGGTGTGACAAAATCGGAAGAAATATGAGAAAAGAAGGGGAGCACGAGCTGGTCGGTCAGAGAGTTTCCAAAAGTGGAAAGAATGATAATGACAGGCCTATTTATAGGCTTCCAAAAGGGGAAAGGGCTGGCCGATCGGCCAGGCTTCCCGATCGGACAGCCTGCTCGATCGAACAGCCTGTCTGGGATGTTCGATCGGCTAGGAGCCTGATCGATCCACAGCCTGTTTCGAGTGTTCGGTGCGACGATTGCTGATATTTCGATTTCGATTGAAGACGATACGAGTACGATAGAGTTTCCTATTCAAATTACTTTTAATCCCAACCACTATATCTTCATACAAGCATCTATATTCCATATTCGATTTCGATTTCGATTGAGTTTCGAGTTTCGATTCGATTGATCACCATACATAACATAAAGTAAACACGCACAAGTAACACATAAGGCACACACACACGTATGATAATACCAATTCCGCATAATTCGAGTTTCGAGTTCGATTGATGATTCGATTAGCTTGATTATTGATTGATTAACTTTATTGCATTGTTACTTCCTACTATTCACAGTCGTAAAGCGTTTCGCGTCGATTAAACATTCGATTACTTCAATTCTTTTGATAAACAACACTTACTCCACATAATACAAAACATAAAATAGATTATTTACAGTCAAAGAAGTCAAACTTGACTTGGACTTTGACTTTGACTTTCGAAAACACGGGGTGTTACAGAGCTGGCTCGGATCGAGATGAGAATTGAGGCTCGAGCTCGACTCGATTAGAATTCGTGCTAGCTCGGCTCGGCTCGATCTATCTCAAATAACAACGAACCGCAAATTTTACTACTTAAAAAGCCATAAAATGACTTTCTTCATAGACTAAGGGCCATAATTGCCATTTAATATAACCATATGGCTAAATATGCAAGTATAAATAGTTAATTCACTTTATACATTGTCTTTACCTTCTTTCATAGGGAAGACACTCTCTTAGTTTTTGTTTTCTAAGCGATGTGTGACAAAAAATGAAGGATGTAAACCTTATCGAGCCAGCTCACGAGCCGAGCCAGACCAAGCTCGAGCTCGGCTCGTTTACAAACCGAGCCGAGCCAATTTCGAGCTGAGCTTTCTTCGAGCTTTTTTCAAGCGAGTTTCGAGCGAGCTGCGAGCCACGAGTTTTTTAAAGCACCCCTAGGTTGGTGAGCGGCGGCGGGTCACAGCGGTGGTGACGTCGATGACGATGATGTTGATGGCAGCCTAATTTCTTCGGTAAGGGTATATAACTTTCTACGATCTCTGATCAGTGAACATGTTCCCTCACATTTTTTTACTTATTTATTTACCGGTGCCGGTGGTGGTGCGGCAGGTCACAGCCGATAGTGGATTGGGACCAGGTTTGTTTTGGGTTTGGGTGACGTCTCGGTTCGGGTCAGTTTTGGGTCTAGGTTACAAGATAAAAAGGGTGTGCGGTTTTAATTCCAGTTTGGTTCAGAAATTGCGGCTCGGGAGCATCGGTTCGGCTCAACGGTTAACCAGTCAAGTCATGGGTCTCGGTCAGTTCAGATGTCAGTTCTGATCTCGTATGTTTTGGTTCAAATTTTGGGTACGGTTCCAAGTCGGTTAGCAGCTGGTCAACGGTCAGAATTTCGGGGTTCGGGTCAACTAGTCAACAGGTTCGGGTCGGTCAACAGCTTCGGTTCGGGTCAAGCCACTTCGGGTCAAACTCAGTTCGGTTAACTCGGTCAAACCGAGTCAACTGGGTAAACCTGGTCAACACAGTGAGTTGACCCGGTCAACTCAGTCCACGTTTCGACGACTCGACGAGAGTTTTGGTAATAGTTTAAAGTCATGATTTTGTTACGTTATCTTTATAGATTTAATCTTATGTGACAAACGAGCTCGAACCGGTTAAATTATAGTGTATGTTTGATATATTTGACAAAATTATATACATATATATATTGTTTGAATCTTGATTGAATTTTGATAAAATAACGACAACTTGTGTTGTCAGGGGCGTCCAAAAACAGAGGAAACTCTGCCCGTTTTTCGAGAAAATCTGTTAAACGAAACACGTTTTAATATGAAAACATAACCGATCGACTACAAACGACTTTTATAGAATTAAATACAAGTGTACAATATTTTCGATAACACTTTACAACATCACGAAAACAACGATTCGGATATTATTGACGACAATAAATATAGTTATTATATTTATTCTAAACTTCGAAATTTCGACAATCCTTTTATAAAAATAAATATAGATTATATATTTATTTCGAACATCAAGTAACTTGGATTTCTTTTATAAAAATAAATATAGTTCATATATTTATTTCAAATATCAAATAACACGAATTCGTTTTTATAAAAATAAATATATAGTTTATATATTTATTTCAAGTATTAAACAGTACGAATTCTTTTATAAAAATAAATATAGTTATTATATTTATTTCATACGTCGACAACTCGAAAACTTTATAAACTCAACATAACTTCTATATTATTTCAAACATCGAACAACTCGGATTATTAAATAAATGTAACTTTTTATATTTATTTCGAACGCCTAAACGGCATATACCTATATTTTGATAACAACCATACGAGACGCAATATATGATACGAGTTGTATATTATTTTCATATATTCGTAACATACACTTACAACTTCTCGAAGACGACTAACGCGACTATAACAATATATTTATATATGTTTAAATAAATATTTATATATTTGAAATTTCTCGAGAACTAAGTCTTTCCAAGACTTATTAAATTATTATCGACAATAAACGAACTAACAAATATAACATAAACCGTTTTCATTAAGTTAACAAATTACCGTCGAATCGTTCGGTTAACGATTCGGTAGAGCTCGGTGACACGTAGTTTTGTTACTGCGTTTATTTAGAAACTTATAAGATATTACGTGTTAGGAATATTGTAGAATGTACGCTAGCGAGTCACGTCTTGGAAACGACATCACAAAGTCATATTAAGCTAGCTTTGCACATGGAAATCCAGGTGAGTTCATAACCCCACTTTTTTACGATTTCACATTTTTATAAATGTTTTCGGGGTGGAAAGACATGCACGTTTTGCAGAACGTAAAAGGTTTTTGAATGAACAAAAACTATATATTTCTAAACCATGTTACAACAAGCTTTAACTATCACAAATGGTTATGAAATTCTAATAAACACAAATGGTTTACAAAAAGCTTATGTTCTATACCGGTTTTTTAAACAAGCGTATTTTTTGAAATGTGCATACACACGTATTCTAGTTTTCTAAACTACGGGAAAATACAAGTACAAAGGGGTATGTTAAACTAAGGAATGACACAATAGATCATGTCACGAATAGGGTAACATAGGCACCATTAATCAACGTAATACCTAGAACGCGGAACAAAAGGTTAGATCTAATGGATTTCAGGCAGCCACACTCTTGGCCACATTTGTGTCTCTAGTCGTGAATCGACAAGTAAAATGCCTATGGTTTGGATGCTTCCTATGTCATCACATATGTTAATGGCCTTGCAAACCATTAGCGATCTCCGATTTCCTTGAATTTACAACTTACAAACTTACGTGTTACAGTCTACAAACTTACACTTACCTACCATGTTTTTTATGAATACAACGCATAGGATTATGCATGCATGTTGTCAATGTCAGGGTGGACATTGACGGTTACACAAACTTTACAAATACATGGTTTTACGAACACAATGCGTTACAAATACGAAGTTATATGAATACAAAGTTTCCATATAACATGCCAAAGAAAATGATTTTAAATTCGTTTTCTCAACAATATTTCAAAAACCAGTTATTCAAAAAGATTTATTTCAAATCTTTTACAAACAAACTATGAACTCGCTCAACTTTATGTTGATTTTTCGCATGTTTCTTTCTCATGTTGCATTTCAAAGTTAAGGCACGGTTGGAATAGGAGAACCATGAAGAGTCGAATACTTAGTGGCCGTTCGTTTTTTAGAAATCTTAGCTTATTTGCCTCCACTGTGCAATGAAGATACCGGCCCAGTCATGCCAAGCTCTGATATTTCGGGGTGTGACAGATTGGTATCAGAGCTTTAGGTTACAACGAATAGGGTTTTCTGTAGGAATACCTAGGCTCTAACCTCACCTTTCTCTGCGACTTAGATTATTAAGACTTTGAAAATATACGGAACGCCTAAAAATGTCTTATTTCTAAAACGCAATGACCAGAAAACACTTAAAAATGTCTTATTTCTAAAACTCAATGGCCTAAAAACACAAAAGAAACTGTTCTCTTTAAAACGCAATGAATTGAAAACACATAAAAATGTGTTTACCTAAAACGCAATGTCTAAAAACACTTCAAAAATGTCTTATTTCTAAAACGCAATGACCAGAAAACACTTAAAAATGTCTTATTTCTAAAACGCAATGGCCTAAAAACACAAAAGAAACTGTTCTCTCTGAACCAGAAACTGTCTATGAAAATGAGGCAATTTCCAGAAAATTGAATTTTCAGATGCAGTTTTATTAAAGCAACTCGCCCCCAGCCAGGGGCTCTGCCCCTTGGACCCTGCTCCCAGGGGCGCTGTCCCCGGACCCCCGCCAAGATCATAAAACGCAATTACTCAATTCAGAAACCCAGATCGTAAAAATGCAATTCAAAAATTTCTTACATAGATCGAAACCGATTTCTTCACTGATTGACGAAATTTGAATGTTAGAAACACTTATCAGCGATCAAGTCGAACAAATCGAGTGATTCGCTTCAAAATCACATGGGAAAAATGAGATGTTGTATGAAATTAAACTGGGTTTCTTCAAAAAAGTTGAAGAACACGTTGATTGGGTGTTTGAATCATTGATTGGTGACGAAAATCACACTATAATGTAGTGATTATTGAGATAGAAAGTGAAGAAAACGTTGAAGATGATGGGTTTTGAAAATGGTGGGTTTTGAAGTTACAGAGAAAAGAAGAAGGGAGAAAATTAGGTAAAATTGACTAAAATACCCTTCATCTTTATTTTAAATTTTGCCACATGTCATAATTCTATTGGTTCCTATCCTTGCTAGCCAAATTAAACTTGCTATTTGATTCTCACTCTTTATAATAAACTTTAAACTAAAAGTATGATATATATATAAATTTAATAATTTTATAATATTACTACATGACACATTGACACCTCACACGACTATCATATTAATAATTATTTCAAATACAAGTAGTGCTGGCATCATTGAAGACCACTTGGATTCAATCCTTGTGATTGTGAAGATCTCATTTGGTTGGATTTATTGGAGGATGATACCTTTTATTAATTAAATAAATATACAGGTTTTGAATGTGATCTTTAAGCATGAAACATGATAAATCAATGAAAGGCATCAACGACAAATTATATTTTTTAGAAAATAAATCGATACTATATAATAAAAGAAACTAATTAGAGGACACATGTCATTCATTGAAGTCATCTATTTTTTTATTTTTTCTTTCTAACCTACTTAATTATAAATAATTAATTATTAATTAAAAGATAATTATAAAATTAAATTAGAGAATTTTCACGATAATAACAAAATTGATATTTCATTAAGATATTAATGCAACCAAATTTTCATGATAGATTTAAGATGATTATCGATCGGAAAAAGCTAAAAAGAAATCTTGCTAATCTGCGAATTACATGTGCTCAACCCATACAATACATGAGGTTCTTACAAATGTAACTTTTTTCATTATTTAATATATATAATTAAATTTACTCAACCCATACAATACACGAGATTCTTAAAGATATAATTTTTTTATTATTTAATATATAAAATTACATTTAGTCAACCCATGTAATAAACGAGATTTTTAAAGATATATAGTTTTATTATTTAGCTTATAAAATTACATTTATTGAACCCGTGTATTACACGGGGTTCTAACCTAGTATCACATATGCTAGACACTAACAGATAAAATAACATTTTAATAGTTAGAGTAGTAGGGGTTCATTGAGGAACACTAAAAAAACGGGGAACCGGGAAATATTGCATTTAAATATTAAATATATCATAAAAATTCAACTTAACATGTTAAAAATCAATTTATTTAAAAAAAATTGTCGCTTTTCCCTATATATACATGTAGAGGCATTTTTAATAAAAAAATCAAAAACTAAAAATATAAAAAAAATGTTTAAAAACAGTTAAAAAAGGCTAAAAAATTGTTTTTTACAAAAATGATTTTTTATTAGAATAATTTCTACCCAATTTTATAAGGAAAAACATCGAAAAAAGTTAAAAAACAATTGAATTTTAACATGTTAAGTTGATTTTATAAGATATATTTAACATGTTAAAGGCACTCTTCCTTGATTTCACACTTTTTTCGTGTTCCCCAATAAACCTCATACTATAGTAGTATATCATAAATATCACATATATATGCTCAAGGATTTTTTTTTATATGTTTAATGAGGTAAGGTGTAACTTTGTTACATGAAACAAATCAATTATAAAAGTACTTACAACTATTATTGTCACGTGTAAGTATTTATAAAAGGTCTTTAAGAATATATTTGCAATGACAGGATGATCATATTGGAAGTTTTTTATATTTTCTATGCAGTTGCGTTTGTGTACACGCAGGGGTGGACCCACTACTACTCGTGGATGGACGGACGCACTCCTTGAAAAATAAACTTTAAGGGTTATCTGTCAGTGAAAATCTCAAGCACACCCCATGAAATTTTGATGCCGCACCCCATGAAGGAGTGAAAATGGAACAGTGTAGAGAAAAGTGAAGATACAAGAAAAAAAATTCCGACACCCATTGGTTCATTAAGATTTTTCTCTGGTTAAGTCTGCATAGAAGAAGGTGAAGCGAAAGGTTAGGAAAAACGGCTAGGTTTTTTGTTTTATTTTATGCAAGTATTGCGTCAATGGGTGTCATAATAGCCCACTGACTCCTAATATTTTAATCCACTATTTATTTCTATTTGAATTGATTTGTCATTTTCGTTGGTTCATTGTGTAATTTACTAATTTTGATATATAAGTTCACAGCTAGCAAAGTAGCGAGAGTGATGCATTTTTTATTTACCTATTTTCTTATATTTTTACATTAAACCTTCTGATCAAAGACTAAAGCCTCAAAAGCTTTTATTCATTTTATTGTATTACTTTATTTTGTTTTAACTCAAAATATCTATATTTATTATTTTATTTGATGATTTTATTTATTATTAATTATGTAATTTAGGGTTTAATCACCTATCTAAACCTTATTTCCGTTGGAGGAAAGTAATGTTGTTCGATCATTCTTAGGTTTTTCTAGTTTTGTTAATTTTATTACCTTATGGTTAGATTTTAAAAATAAAAATCCATCGAGAGCGATTGTAGATATATTTTATTTCCATTATATATTTCTAATGAAGAATGACAAATTTTTATTATGTATTTGAAAGTTGATTAGGTTTAATCGTTTTAGTATGTGACCTAACTCGATCCGATCCGAAGCGAAACTTTTTTTCTATATTTAGATAGATAAACAACTATCAACTTCTAAAAAATTTCGCACCCCATGAAAAAAATTTCTGAATCCGCCATTATGTACACGTCTTTTTTACGATAAAGATCAGGATCCTTTCAAGATTATTTTTGAAGTGAATATAAGAGTCCATGTTATACGTAAAACCAAAGTTAAAAAAACAAGGCCCCATTTATTTTAAAAAATAAAGAGCTCGTATGTTTTTTTGGGTTAACTTCATCCATTTTTTCTGTTAACCAGAAAGGCAATTCGGTCATTTTATATGTAATTCTGTTAACTAGAAAGACAATTCGGCCATATGAAATGACCGAATCGCCTTTCTCATTAACATAAATAATGGATGAAGTTAACTCAGTGGACTAAAATGACAACAGTGAAACCTTTTTAGACCCACAGGAGAAAAATGAAATCTTTGGACTAAACTGAGAAAATGGCCCAAACCGGGACTAAAATGACATTTAACTCTAAAAAATAAATATTTTAGAAAAAAAATGTGAGCAAATAGACTCAACATCTATTTATCAACGTTGTAAGAATCGCTAGGTGCTAGTCGGCCAGTAGGGTAGTGATTAACGATTAATCGGATTAAGATTTTATAGGTAATTTTCAGTTTTATATGTATATACACATATTTGTATATGTATTTTTTTTAAGAAGACATGTTTTATCACCTTTTTTGACCAATATATTCAAGTAGATAGGATTAATTGCCGGAATTTACAGGTTATGGCCAAGTATCTGGTCGGAATCGTTAGACACCAATTAGGACTGGATTTGACTAATGTTGACAGTCTACCGATTAATTTCCCCATTAGATAAAATTACTCAATGAAGCTAGGACTAACGATTAATTGACGTTTAATCGGAGACTAGTCAGATTTTTACAACCATGTTGTTTATACAAATCTTGGGGGCCAAGATGGTAAAAAAAAAAAAAAAAAAAAAAAAAAAACCCATCTTAACGGCTATACAGTCGTTACAACGGCTAATTTCTTTTGAAAATGGGACCGGTTAGCTAGTTGATATTTGAAAAAAAATGGTTAAAAACCCGGTGAGAAAAATATAATGAGAACCGGTTCCTATTAAGGTTCCGGTTAATAAACGATTTGGTTATGGTAAGCGGGTTTTTTTTGTTCACCTACAATTGTGCAGGTAATGGTTATGGTAAGCGGGTTTTTTTTGTTCACCTATAATTGTGCAGGTAAAAAGGTGAATTTAAAGTTTTAAATATGTCTTTATTGTTCCAGAACCCATTTGCAGTGGCCCCGATAGAACAAATGATATTATGATAGTGCACCCACTTGGGCCAGCATACATCTATACTATATTATAATACATGAGGGAAGGATTCCCAAAAGTTAAGAACTTCTTCCCTCATTATTTATAAATAAACCCCTAGAATGAGGGTAAAGTGGTCTTTTAAACCATAATTATTTTTTAGTCCTTCAATCTATTACATTTAAATCCTTGACATTTAACATAATTATGGGTAATTAGTTACACTTCCCCCCCCCCCCTCTTTAATTCTTTAATGTATTCCTGCGATATCTTACAACCCGCAATGTTTTAAAAAAATCCGAAGGTACCATGACGATCGGCACATTTTTTTAAACGTTTCGATAGTTGCCTTTTTTAGTTTCGCCGTGCGTTCATAAAGTACAAATAGCCGATGCGTAAATGTACAATTGATTAAAGCCAACATTTGTTTTTTACCCAAGCCAGCTTTGACCATTACCTAGCTACCGTACATTAACATTTGTTTTTTACCCAAGTTTTTTTATTTTGAACGGCATTAATAAACTAAAATATTCCCTAATTTTACTTGTACAGAGTCAGTTTGTTGTGTCATGTATAATATAGTAAGTATAGATAAAACTCACAACAAACTTCCTATTAAACATGCCACAACAAACTAAACAGGATATGTGCATCTTGTTTTAAGAACTTAAAACTCACAACAAACTTCCTAAATAAATGGATGACCAATCTAAAACTAAACCCTAATGGACTATGATGTAGGGTAAAATACACATATTTGTCCCGTGTAAATTGTATAATTATTGTATAGTTTTTATTTATTATTTTTAGTTTTAGTGTTATATTACATTAGTTTGTGTTTTGGCAGGTCCTGGTGCAAATGAAGCGAAAAAGAGTAATGAAGTTATAACCAGCCAGTTGAGTAGAGTAGGGCGCCAATGACTGAATTAAAATTGCAGCCATTTTCTGTGATTAGGCCGAGCCCACTATATCTATTTTATAAGCTAAAAATGGCCATCACACTAGCCATCACAATATATAGATAAATTCTATAATGGTTAAATATGAGTGGTAAATCTACACAAGGAAATTATGATTGCTGATGTGTTGTGAACAGAAAAGAATGAAAAGAAAAGGTCAAGTGAGTGAAGGAAATTGACGGCAATTATAAAGCAACATTGGGGGATGAATTAGATAAAAGATATGGCTGCTGCTAATTCTTATTATTACTGGAGAGTGGCCCGCAAGAGGGCTTAAGCCCAACGATTTTATGAAAAAAGGACATTGGGCTATGAATCAATTTTTAGAGAATAAACAACAACTTGCACGGGAAGAAAAGATTTGAACTGGGCCGCACATAAGAAGATATACAACATCAGACGTGAAAGGGGGACGGAATATATTTGGTGGGGGGATCCTGTTATTAGGAGATATATCAGACGGCAGTAAAGGGAGCGCACGGACGCAAGATCAGACGATCAAGAGGCAAGGGACGAAATCTAAAGCTTGTTTTGCGGGAATCATCGGCATCAAGCGGGAAGCTTGGAGAGCAAGGGATTAACGGGTTTTGCTACTCAGTTTCTCTTATTTTCTAGTTTCTTTGTTTTCATTCGATGAATTCTTGTTCTAAACCTTGTTTGATTATTTTTGAGACCATGTTTCTTGGCTAAATTTATTTAACTACCTAGGTTATGACAATAGTTAAATAAAGTTTGGTTCTTTATTCGATTTTTGGCGTGGTTGTGGATTTTTCTTGTATTGTAAAAGCTTCGGGAATTTAACTTGGTGCATATGCGTGCTTGTGATTGTTTGATTATTGTTTATTGCTTCGTTCGATTCTTGGTGACGGTCTTTATCACGGAATAGAGTCGGGCTAGGGTTTTAGGTTTTGGTGAGTGTCTATATCACATAATAAATCTCTAATCCTTTAGGGTGAAAATCTAGTAAGTAACCTTAGAAACAATATTCGGTAATTTAATAAAATCAAGTGTGCTGCTAGACTCGTCGCGGAAAGGCTCGAGGATATTAATAGGTCTCGGTGTAGTTATAAGGAATTAACAACCCATTGTCTATTAAGCCAAGATTAAAACCCGTAGTTGCTTTAGACGTTCGCGCGGCAAAGTAGAGCGTCTTACATAGGCACTTTCAAGAAACTAGAGGACGGAAAAGAAATCTAGAAAACCGGTGAGCGTAACAGCCTAGGTAGTGCCATAAGAATCGCCTTGAGAGTGTTTGAGGGGCTTAGTGGTGTCTTAATAGGTTTAGCACTTAAAGATCCCGGTTCCACACCACAAAATCATCGAATAGAGATCCATTCTGAGTTTAGCTTGCGTCTAGCCTAGGTAGTCTTCATCACCACTGGTCAAAGTCTTCGTTCGAGTTCGTGTCTAGTTATTTAGCATTATTTTAATATTTTTTTAGGATTTTTAGAAACCCCCCCCCCCCCATCCAATTAAACAATTAGTTGAGTCGTGTCAGTCTAAGTCTAGATAGAGTCGTTAGCGTAATTCAGTAGAGTCTCTTGGGTTCGATACTCGGACTTCCTTAGGCTATATTACACCGATCAGTACACTTGCCGGTTGTGTGGTTTAGGGTTTAGAGAGTCTTAGTTTTATAAATTTAAAGCTTAGAGAGTCTAGAATTAGGGTAATTTTAGTTGTATTTAATTAATCCATTTTCAGCACATCAAGTTTTTGGCGCCGTTGCCGGGGACTCTTTGGCGATTGCGTTAATTACTTTGTTTGGACTTATTTGACATTATGCGTGCTATTTGTTCGTTTGTTTGAGTCGTAGGAGTCTAAGTATTTTAGTGTCTTTATTATTTTGTTGAGTCAGTTACCACAACCACCACCTTCCCGTCTTGCTAGCCCATAACCCATTGTCCATATGGCCAACCGTCGTCAAACCGTTCATCAAGAATCCACTGCTGGTTTCACCGGTGCGAACTCACCCATTACCCTTCCCGCCATCAATAATGACGAGTCTTGGAAAATCCCGTCCTACATCTTTGCCGTTATCACCAACTCGTGCCAATTTCACGGTCGTGATGACGAGGATGCCCCAGCTCACATCAGCCGCCTTACCCGCCTCTGCAGCACCTTTTCCATTGAAGGTGCCAACCTTGACGCTCGTTTCCTCCTGGTCTTCCCATTCTCACTCGCAGGCCGCGCAGCCACCTGGCTTGATTTACAACCCGAGGGTACGTTTACCACATGGGCCACCCTTCGAGATGCCTTTCTTGCCAAATATTTCCCACCCGCCAAAGCATCTCGTCTTCGTGATCAGATCCATTCGTTCCGGATGGAGCCTGACGAGCCCTACAACCTAGCCTGGGAAAGATTCCAAACCCTACTCTCTCGTTGCACTCAACATGGGTTATTTGATTGGGCACTTGTAGAGAAATTCTACAACGGTCTCACTCCAGAGATTCGAGCCCGTTTTGACACTTCAGCAGGAGGCCACCTCCTAAGAAAAAAAACAGTGGCCGAATGCAATGACCTATTCGAGAGTTTCGCCCATTCTGACATTGATCATCGCGCCATCAGCAGGACTTCCACTCCTGTGTCTAGTACTTCCTCGGCCGATCAAGGAGTACACCAAGTTAGCTTGGATACGTCGATGGTCGCGGCAATGGAAAACCTTGAGAGAAAGCTTACTAGTAGGATGAACGATTTAGAGAAGAGGTTTGATAGGTGTGCGGTGTGTAGAGGGGGTCACGATACTATAGATTATCCCACACTCACTGCTGAGCAGGTAGAGTTCATAGCCAATAGAGGTCCAACGAACCCTTTCAACAATTCAAATTTAGGGTCCAATTGGCGTAGTAACAATAACACCTTCTGCTCTTCCGGTAATCCCCCCGGTTTCCAATCATGTTCGGATCAAAACAGGGGACAGGATTATTATTCTAGTGGCGGTTTGAATCAGCAGGGTCAGTTTGTTAGTTCAGGTTCAGTAGGTCAGTTAAATAGTGGGGGGTCAAACAGTCAAGGTTCAAACAACCAAGATTTGGGTAGTGGTCTAGATGAGATTAAAGCTATGTTATCCCAAATACTAGTTAAGAATCAAGCAACCGAAAGGACCTTAGAAGCAACCCAAAGGGCCTTAGAGGCCACTCAAAGAACCTTAGAGGATCATTCCATATTTTTAAAGAACAATCACTCCAACTTTTTGGACCTTCAAAGGCAAGTCAGTGACATAAATAGTCAATTGCAAGAAAGGTCTTCCGGTCAGTTCTCGGGTAACACTCAACCTAACACAACCAATCATCACGTGAAAGCTATATTTACTAGGTCGGGTCTAGAGTTAAGAGAGGTTTGTTCACCACCGGTTCGAATAGAGGCAGTGGCATCGGTGGGGGAGAGTAAAGGATGTGAGAGAATAGAGACAGAGAGGGTGAGCGATCCTAGGTTAGAGCCAATGTTAGAACCTAAGTGTGGGGATCCACCCGATAGGAGAGTAAAGGATCTTGAAAAAATAATACAGTGTTTAGAATCGAAGGTAGAAGCACTGAGTGAAGCTCAGTGTGGGGATAGATTTAGGTTTGAAACGTATAAGTTCAAACCGCCCGATGATGAGTTGAGAGGTTGTGAGAGGTATGAGGAGGTTTGGAGAGATTCGGGTAATCATAGGTATGATGGTGCTACAGCCCGTGAGATTTGGTACACAGGTGAGCCGCGTTTACATGATCCTCCGTGAGTGTTAGAAAAGTTGATAGCCCACTTGTAGAGTTTGTAGATTTTGAGTCTTTATCGTAGTTTTAGGTATTTTCGTGTTTTCATGTTTACTTGTATTTTGAGTCAGTCTTTTGTTTAGAGTCGGTACTGCTTTGGTTTTTGCTTGTTTTTGTTTATGCAGGTTTGAATATGTACCACCCGTACTCAATCTCCATTCGGGTGATTTTGGAGCTGCTTATCAAATTCCATGCATTTACTAAGTGTACTAGTTAGTGTCAAAGCCGACCGCGAATGAAATGCTATACGATCGAGCTGGATTGGATGAGAGCTTTGGAGCGTACACTTTGATTAAACCAGCTAAGTCCTTTCCGATTTGCCCTTTATTTTTTATTTCTTTTTTATTTTTAGTTTTTTGAGTCGGTTTCCATCCTACATTGAGGGCAATGTAAAGTTTAAGTGTGGGGATGGGAACTATCGTTTAGTGTCTAGTTAGTAGTGTCTTGAGTCATAAAAAATATAAAAATACAAAAAAATTCAAAAAAAATTCAAAAATCCAAAAAAATAAAAAAATTAGAAAATATCTTTTGAAATAAGAAGTTTGCAAAAATAAAAAACGGAAAATGATAGAAAAGTTGGATTTTTGTTCGGGTTCAAATAATAATAATATGAGAATAAATAATTGAGCTTGTGTTTAGTTTGGGATGCGCGGGTAGGCTCGGTTCGGTTTTGGGTTCCTTTGATATTAATTATACCTAATGTCGGTCTACTAGTGGGTTCTCATCTAGGAAAAGTGGGGAAGTTGAAACCGCCAAAAATAACATAAGGGGCACCGTTATAAGTTAAAACCGTTAGAGTTTGTGATCATAAAAAAAAATATAGAATAAAAAGTGAGCTAGAAACTAAATGAAAGTAGCCACTTCTATGTAGTCTGGGTTGGGGATAGTGACTCTACAGCCGGATTACCGCTAGGGTGTGTGAAATCGACTGTGCAAAGCAAAGAAAAGAAAAAAATAATAAAAAGTACCGAAACTAAGTAGTCTGTGGTTGGGGATAGCGACTCTACAGCCGGATTGCCTCTTGTGTCGGGAAAACACCGTCTAGACTCACGAATGATTGAAAAAAAAAAGAAAAAAAAAAGAAAAAAAATCTGATTGTAAACTCTCCTGGTTTTGATATAAGACGGTTGGGAATTGGTCCAGTGATCGTTCCTTTTGTCCTATAAGTTTGAGGTGGAATTAGATGGGCCTGCGATTTTTAGCGTGAGATACTAGGTAGATTGGCTATAATTTAACTAAACTTGCATGATAAGGGCTTGGAACCGGGTTTGGGTTTAAGAGGACAAGTATACTTGCAATCGCGGCTAAAACAAGTTTCGGTTTTAATAAGTAACATAAGCTTTGTCCCGAATGATTATTTCGTCTATGATTCCGATTGCATAATTCTTTTTCGGGGACGAAAAAAGGTTAAGTGTGGGGATATTTGATGTAGGGTAAAATACACATATTTGTCCCGTGTAAATTGTATAATTATTGTATAGTTTTTATTTATTATTTTTAGTTTTAGTGTTATATTACATTAGTTTGTGTTTTGGCAGGTCCTGGTGCAAATGAAGCGAAAAAGAGTAATGAAGTTATAACCAGCCAGTTGAGTAGAGTAGGGCGCCAGTGACTGAATTAAAATTGCAGCCATTTTCTGTGATTAGGCCGAGCCCACTATATCTATTTTATAAGCTAAAAATGGCCATCACACTAGCCATCACAATATATAGATAAATTCTATAATGGTTAAATATGAGTGGTAAATCTACACAAGGAAATTATGATTGCTGATGTGTTGTGAACAGAAAAGAATGAAAAGAAAAGGTCAAGTGAGTGAAGGAAATTGACGGCAATTATAAAGCAACATTGGGGGATGAATTAGATAAAAGATATGGCTGCTGCTAATTCTTATTATTACTGGAGAGTGGCCCGCAAGAGGGCTTAAGCCCAACGATTTTATGAAAAAAGGACATTGGGCTATGAATCAATTTTTAGAGAATAAACAACAACTTGCACGGGAAGAAAAGATTTGAACTGGGCCGCACATAAGAAGATATACAACATCAGACGTGAAAGGGGGACGGAATATATTTGGTGGGGGGATCCTGTTATTAGGAGATATATCAGACGGCAGTAAAGGGAGCGCACGGACGCAAGATCAGACGATCAAGAGGCAAGGGACGAAATCTAAAGCTTGTTTTGCGGGAATCATCGGCATCAAGCGGGAAGCTTGGAGAGCAAGGGATTAACGGGTTTTGCTACTCAGTTTCTCTTATTTTCTAGTTTCTTTGTTTTCATTCGATGAATTCTTGTTCTAAACCTTGTTTGATTATTTTTGAGACCATGTTTCTTGGCTAAATTTATTTAACTACCTAGGTTATGACAATAGTTAAATAAAGTTTGGTTCTTTATTCGATTTTTGGCGTGGTTGTGGATTTTTCTTGTATTGTAAAAGCTTCGGGAATTTAACTTGGTGCATATGCGTGCTTGTGATTGTTTGATTATTGTTTATTGCTTCGTTCGATTCTTGGTGACGGTCTTTATCACGGAATAGAGTCGGGCTAGGGTTTTAGGTTTTGGTGAGTGTCTATATCACATAATAAATCTCTAATCCTTTAGGGTGAAAATCTAGTAAGTAACCTTAGAAACAATATTCGGTAATTTAATAAAATCAAGTGTGCTGCTAGACTCGTCGCGGAAAGGCTCGAGGATATTAATAGGTCTCGGTGTAGTTATAAGGAATTAACAACCCATTGTCTATTAAGCCAAGATTAAAACCCGTAGTTGCTTTAGACGTTCGCGCGGCAAAGTAGAGCGTCTTACATAGGCACTTTCAAGAAACTAGAGGACGGAAAAGAAATCTAGAAAACCGGTGAGCGTAACAGCCTAGGTAGTGCCATAAGAATCGCCTTGAGAGTGTTTGAGGGGCTTAGTGGTGTCTTAATAGGTTTAGCACTTAAAGATCCCGGTTCCACACCACAAAATCATCGAATAGAGATCCATTCTGAGTTTAGCTTGCGTCTAGCCTAGGTAGTCTTCATCACCACTGGTCAAAGTCTTCGTTCGAGTTCGTGTCTAGTTATTTAGCATTATTTTAATATTTTTTTAGGATTTTTAGAAACCCCCCCCCCCATCCAATTAAACAATTAGTTGAGTCGTGTCAGTCTAAGTCTAGATAGAGTCGTTAGCGTAATTCAGTAGAGTCTCTTGGGTTCGATACTCGGACTTCCTTAGGCTATATTACACCGATCGGTACACTTGCCGGTTGTGTGGTTTAGGGTTTAGAGAGTCTTAGTTTTATAAATTTAAAGCTTAGAGAGTCTAGAATTAGGGTAATTTTAGTTGTATTTAATTAACCCATTTTCAGCACATCAGACTACTATAAATACATAGCAAACACTCACAATTCTACATTTCTATTGCTAAACATATTTAAAATATGGAACCAGTTCTGAATTCACTTGATGCGAAAAAACAAGCATGCGATATTGAAAAATCTAAGGGCGGTTCTATGATAAGTTTTGTTATATCGCAATAATGAATAATTGTTTCTTTTATTTACTTTTATGTGAATACTAAC
Organism: Helianthus annuus; assembly: GCF_002127325.2. Taxonomy (NCBI): domain Eukaryota; kingdom Viridiplantae; phylum Streptophyta; class Magnoliopsida; order Asterales; family Asteraceae; genus Helianthus; species Helianthus annuus. The sequence continues at coordinate 105,061,453 of NC_035441.2, read as the reverse complement.
TTATTTGATTTTTCAGATTCAACACACCAATTTAAACACCCCAGTTGTCGAACAAGCTTTTGTTAGTTTTTAAGTAATATTTTCGCTTATAATCTTTCATATTAACAAGTTCGTTATGTTATTATTTGGTGTTTTATTGTAGGATGATGGTGATAATAGTGTTGAAATTATTTCTTATGGTGCAATGTTCAGTCCATACAAGTCTAAGCTTCAACGTCAATTTAGTGAAGAGGTAATTTTAAAATTTATTTAATCTTTTTTAAATTTTTTATTCAATATTTGTTCTTTTTTTAAATTTATTTAATCATTTTTTAACTTTTTTATTAACTTTTTGTTTTTTAAGGATCGGAAGTATGAGAATCAAAAGAAAAGATCTAAGAGACTCTCTGAATGGAAATGGGTCGAGGTTATAAATTTAGATGATTCTGAGGACGATGAGAAAGAAGATGTATTAGATGATACTGCTGATTCGAGCACAAACAAGAAAAACGCATCAAAAAAGTAGAGATTTTAGATGAAATATATCAAGTGTTTTTGTGTTTTTTTCATTTTCAGTTGTTTTTGTTTGATATAGACTATCCCATGAATAATAAAGTTTATTTTATATTTGAAGTTTATGTTTTGTGTTATTTTATTGCACTTATAATTTACATCTCGATTGAACTAATATACTTTAGTACTTAATCATGTTCGTATTATATAATTTACATGTTCATACTTGATCATTTCCAAAGAGATAAATTCGATTACCAAGAATGGCCAAAACATGAAAACTACCTCTTGGTTTGGAGTAAATTCAAGATTGTATTTACAAAGCACACTAAACTTATTCAATTTAACAGTCATGTTTCACGAGGATTTCGTATATATCCATTAGTGCCTTCTATAAAAAAAAACTGTTGGACGACACGAGATATGAAAAAATAATTATATAATATTATAGATTTTTCTAATAATTTGTATTTCTTAAATAAAAAGATAAAGTTAATAAAGATATAAACTTTTACATCCTATTTTTTTTTATAAAAACTGTTTTATAAAAATATGATTTTTTTAAATATTTATAAAAATGAAATTTAACATTAGTTAAAGGTGTTTAAAACGTACCTACAAGTCACCTACTATTTTTTACTTTTTCAAAAACAAAAATTTTAAAATTAAAGTTTATTGGATGAGTATGATGTGGATATTTAAAAAAGTTATGGACTTTAAACAATAAAATTATAAACTTTATCATTTCACCAACAAAATAAACTTACTTTATAACGATAGCAACTTATTTTTTATTTTTTGTCATTTGTTTAGTATTTTTTATTAACAAACGAATCTTTACATGTTTAAAACAGTTTTTCTATACTTTATTTATTATTAATTTTTATAACAAAACAAAACTTTGATATTTAGTAGATAGAAGATAAACTATGTTCCAAAATTTTAGGAATTATTTAATACTAATTTACGGATTGGTAGATAGATAGTAAACTATATCCCAAAATTTTAAGAATTATTTAATACTAATTTACGATATTTAGTAGATAAATAGTAAACTATGTCCCAAAATTTTAGGAATTATAAGTCAACTAATAAAAAAAATAATTATTGCAATTATTCTTGGATATTAATCTAATAATTTGCATTTTTTAATTAAAAAGTAATAAAGTAATAAACTTTAAAGCTAAACTAAAAAACTGAACTTACTATGATATAAAGTTAATAAAAAATAATTATTTTATAAACATTTTTATAACAAGTAATATAAATAAAATACTCCAGAAATTTACAATCTTTACTAGATAAATTCTAAACTGGGTTCCAAACTTTTAGGAATTATAAGTTCAAATATATTGTTATAGATAATATTAGTCAGTTCTAAAATAATTATTTACCAACTTGACTAGATACATAGTAGTAAATTGTGTTGCATATTTTTAGGGATTATTAGTTAAAAGTAGACTCATATAGATAAGATTAGTTAGGATCTAAAAATTTGAAGTTAGTATGATATAAAGTTAATAAAGAATAAACTTTTATCATCCTATTTTATATAAAAACAGTTTATGAAATCTTATAAAAATATAAATTTTATATAATTGTAAAAACCCGAAATTTAACAATTTAAGTTAAAGCTCTAAAACGTACTTACGAGTCAAATACTATTTTTTATTTTTATAAAAACGAAAATTTTAAACTTAAAGTTTATTGGATGAGTACTATGTGGATATTTATAAAAAGTTATGAACTTTAAAGAATAAAATTATACTTTATAATTTAACCAATAAAATAAACAAACTTTACAATTATAACAACTTATCTTTTATTTTTTGTCTTTTGATTATTAATTTTTATACAAAAAAAACAATATTTTTTGTCTTTTGGTTATTATTTTTTATAAAAGAACAGAACTTTTACATATGTGTAAACTTATGACATATATCCACCACAATAATGTTATCATAAATATTATACGAATAAGAAAACTACCAGAAACGAGTTTTGCAATGCAAAGTGTCATCCCCGCCGCATCGCGCGGGCACCCTACTAGTAAATAAATAGACATTTTAGATAAAAAAAGTTCGGGCCTTTGGCTTTCGCCCTTGAAAGTATATATATATTTTTTATTTGGTGTATATTATTTTTGTTTTTTCCACATAATTCCATTTACTCGAATCATCTCAAACTATATATTTCTAATCAAATTTGCTTCATATTCGAATTCACCATCAAAAATTTACCTACTATACAATCACAACTTGGGGGAATAGTGCCAGGGAGCTGCCTGGCACTCCCCCATTGGACCAACCTTTTCTTTTTAATTTAATTTAATTTTCAGTTTAAAATTACGCTTTCGTCCTTCATTTAAAAATACGTTTTTGCCCACAGCTCAAAATAAATTTATAGTTTCGCCCCTAGCTTAAAATTACGCTTTTGCCCTTGGTTCAAAAACTCATTTTTAATTTTGTTTAAAATTACGGTTTTGCCCCAGTTCAAAATAAAATGTTGGTTTCCCCTCTACCTTAAAATTACGATTCTGCCCTCAACTCAAAATTACGTTTTTAACCACAGTTCAAAATAAAATTTTAAGCTAGGGGGAATACTGCCAGGCAGCTGCCTGGCACTCCCCCATTGGACCAACCTTTTTTTTAATTTAATTTTATAATCAGTTTAAAATTACGCTTTCGTCCTTCGTTTAAAAATACGTTTTTGCCCACAACTCAAAATAAATTTATAATTTTGCCCCTAGCTTAAAATTACGTTTTTGCCCTTGGTTCAAAAACTCATTTTTACTTTTGTTTTCAGTTTAAAATTACGGTTTCGCCCTTCGTTTAAAATTACGGTTTTGCCCCCAGTTCAAAATAAAATGTTGGTTTTCCCTCTACCTTAAAATTACGATTCTGGCCTCAGCTCAAAATTACGTTTTTGCTCACAGTTCAAAATAAAATTATGATCCCCCCCCCCCCCCCGCCAAGCTCAAATTTATGATTTTGCTCTCAGTTTTACAATTACAAGTTGGGGGGAATAGTGCCAGGCAGCTGCCTGGCACTCCCCCATTGGACCAACCTTTTTTTAATTTAATTTTATTCCCAGTTTAAAATCACGCTTTCGTCCTTCGTTTATAAATACGTTTTTGCCCACAGCTCAAATTTATGATTTTGCTCTCAGTTTTACAATTACAAGTTGGGGGGAATAGTGCCAGGCAGCTGCCTGACACTCCCCCCATTGGACCAACCTTTTTTTAATTTAATTTTATTCCCAGTTTAAAATCACGCTTTCGTCCTTCGTTTATAAATACGTTTTTGCCCACAGCTCAAAATAAATTTATAATTTTGCCCCTAGCTTAAAATTACGTTTTTACCCTTGGTTCAAAAACTCATTTTTAATTTTGTTCTGAGTTTAAAATTACGGTTTTGCCCTTCGTTTAAAATTACGGTTTTGCCCGTAGTTCAAAATAAAATGTTGGTTTTCCCTCTACCTTAAAATTACAATTCTGCCCTCAGCTCAAAATTACGTTTTTGCCCACAGTTCAAAATAAAATTATGATCCCCCCCCCCTCCCAAGCTCAAAATTATGATTTTGCTCTCAGTTTAAAATTATGATTTTGCCTCCAGGCTCAAAATATAATTACGATTTTGTCCTCTATACAGACATACATATTATGAGAGAGAAATATTTGGTTTATTGCCCCGCAACACGGGCAGGGAAAAACTAGTTAGATTTTAAAATTCAATTCAAATAAACTGAACTCTACGCTTAAGTCCTAAGTGAATATGTGAGATTTTACACTTCCCAAAAATATAAAAAAAATAAATATATAACCTCATAAACCGATAAAAATGACTAATTAACCGATAAAAAAAATAAATAAATAATCTCATTGTTCTAGTGGTAGGGTGATTTAGGGTTCTCCAATAGAGACTTAAATTCAATCTTCACTTGTAACACTTTGGTAGTTTGGTGGATAAGCCAATGATATATAGGGTCTAGCCTCCTTGCAGAGGTGTCAGACTCTATCATGAGCCAACCCGGGTTTTCGTCCCACCGTGTGTTACGCCAAAGAGTTCTGCTCTTGTGGTGGCACGACTATCAAGTGATAACCGACAATATGATTTCCCAGGGGAACGCCCAAACAAAACTCTAAAGCCAGTATAGACCTAGTTAAGACAACATAACATGACTGAAATGGGGCAAAGAAACTCTCCAATTTGTAAAGAATGTTATAGGCTAATACAAGAAAGTCACTATTCTACAAAATTATTGTTCCTTTTTTTCTATGTTCTTATTGGTCTACCATTCTCCACTTTAGTCAACGCTGGTTTGTGATAATGTGAACGCAAAAAGAGAAAAGAATACGACACGTGAAGCATTGTTTCCATTGGGACACATCAGCAAAAGAAAAAAACCTCCGGCGGCAGCTCGCCATCGGTTTTCTCCGGTCACTTTACCGTCACCCGCTCTCTACTCTCAGCTGTAAATCACCTCCTATATTTATCTTTCTTTGGTTGTTTTAAATTGATAGATTTATTTTGACAAAAGAAGTTAGTTTTCTTCATTTAATAATAGTTACAAATTTAGTTTACTAATAGATTTTTATATCTATAATCTATATCTATCTATAATCTATAATACTATACTAGTGGGTTTATCCACGCGTTGCGGCGGGGTTTTGTACGTGTACGATGTTAAGCTGATCTGCCATATCGAGGATAGTGGAGCTGCAAACAAAACACACCTGTTATAATATTCAATTTGACTTATTACCAACAAAGTGTAACCTTTGATTTATTAAAGAAAAAATACAACCTGCTGTGAAGTGCTAGCAACAATAAATAAAATACAACTTGTGAATAACATTTAAGTACAGTTCCTTTAGGTACATAATGTGTATTTACATGGAAGATATAGAAAAAACATTCTCTTTATTCTTAGGCTTCCAAGGATCATTTTTGTTGCTTGGTCTTCTCTATATCTGCCATAAGGGATATATCTTCAAATGAGTTGTGTTTTTAGTGTTTTTGAATAGCCTTGTTTCCGCGCGAACGATAACTTGGCACTATCTGCTATATGTAAAAGGGGAAGGTGCACGTACGATATCTTGTTTTGGCATCAGTTGGAGTAGGTCTATAATGTTACTCTGTTTCTTTCAGCTTCTTTCTGCATGTAGAAGGGCCTAGATCTGTCATTTTTTCTTTCTTTGTGGAAGAATAAATAGGTTGATAAGGGAAACATGCCCTTTGAATGGACAACATAGATCATGTCTGGCAGCAATAGAATCCGTATTCTCAATATTTGGATTAATATGAACAACCATTGCAGATGTAAAACGTACGTGAAGCTTACCTGTTAAAAACCGACAAATATAACTCTTTTGAGTATGTTAAATCTTTTTTTTGTTTACACATTTGGTAACCTTCATGGATGTTAATGCTACTATAACCGAAGGGGGTTCACACATAGCTTCTTTGTTGAATATAGTAGCTATTTCGTCCCAAAAGTGACTTCGATAAATTTGTTGTTGTGAGAATAAGGGTCACTAACTCACTATTGTGTGTAAGAAACATTAGGTGATGAAAGAAAAAACTCACCTCAGGTCTTCAACTTATATTTTTAGCAAGATGCTACCACCCATTCATCAGCAAATAATTATACAAATGAACGACTATAGATATCCAATGTAAGTTGTCGACTATAGATAACCAGAGGGGGCGATGGAATTAGCATCTTTAATGTGAGACTATTTGCTCCAACCATGAAATTCCGATTTCAATGTTGGTACTGAATTTGCCCCAAAAAATAAAAATTGACCAGACGAATTGACAAGTGCAGAAACCGTTGAAGTGTCAGACGGGTAGAAATAGCAGCTGCTCGACTACGACCAGTGGTATGATATGTGCACGTGTAGTCCAAATAGTTCCTAAAACCCGGAGAAAAAAAAATCATAAACTCCTTACAACTGTGACATTTAACTTTGACTAAAAAACTCAATACAGAGGATAAAAATTTACCAGTTATTTTAGAACGACCGTTGTCATCAAAGCGTTTCGACGAACCAAATCCTGCCATGATGATAGATGCTCGAAAACAAGAGGCTGATTTATTGAAATATTAAGATAGTTGGCCCGATTCGAGAGGGGCTAATCTCCAATACAAAAACACTAGATAATCCAAATAAACAAGACATGGCAAACTAGAACATGAAATGAAATACTTAAATGAAAAATAAAAGAGTTACTTCCTAAACTTCAGCCCCTAAATTCAGCATTTTGACTTTGACTCTCCCAAAATCAGCCCATCCAGATTTGAATTAGCAGGTTTGTATCAATACTTTCGGCCCGAAAAAGCGACTTGTCCTCAAGTCGAAAAGAAAGTAATTGATGCGCCAACAAGCCATAACTTTTTGGAGTCGCTTCTTTCAAAGGATGGTCCCACTATGATCGCCATTCAAGTCGTACCATAGCATGCATTGCAATTTCTACGATGCGCCATGGTGGGCGCCACTCGCGCCATCCGGGTACACCTTTGTTTGGAGTCTTTCGCATGGGTTCTCCGAACCCGGTTAGCAAAGAATGAACCACATAAAGACCATAACTTGGATATGTATGAACAAGTTTTATAACATTTCTGGAAGGACACATGGTCTTCAATGAGGCTTTTTGTTGTGTTGTGGGTTTCAAAAGAAAGTACCAAACAAGAACAGATTTAATACTTTGGTTGGGCCTGAAGGTGAGTAGTGAACTTGATGAGTTGGTCGCGAGGCGCATAGATGCAATATTTCGATTGTGCACCACATTTGGTTTTGGTAATGGTGGAGATGATGCAATTAACGAGTTTGGTACTAATGCCCGGTTTGGTGTTGGTCTTTGTAGCGATGTTGGTGGTTGTTCATGGCATGGTGGTGGTGCGAGGGTTTGAAGGCCGGTTTTGGGATGGTGTTTGGTGCTGAAATCAGGGAGAGTGTGAGGTGTAGATGGTGCGGGTGGTGGTGCTTGGTTGCTGGTTGGTTTTCCAAACATCAAGATTTTGAGTTCTACAACATCGCCCCTTAATTGCGATACTATGGTGTCAAGTTTGGCTGCAATCACAGCCAATTGAGAAGCAATCTGATCTGGGTTTAATGCGCTACTTTCGCTACTCCGGGTATTCACCATCATCTTCGAGTTTCCCGGCAATGGAACCATTGATAGATGCTCGAAAACAAGAGGCTGATTTATTGAAATATTAAGATAGTTGGCCCGATTCGAGAGGGGCTAATCTCCAATACAAAAACACTAGATAATCCAAATAAACAAGACATGACAAACTAGAACATGAAATGAAATACTTAAATGAAAAATAAAAGAGTTACTTCCTAAACTTCAGCCCCTAAATTCAGCATTTTGACTTTGACTCTCCCAAAATCAGCCCATCCAGATTTGAATTAGCAGGTTTGTATCACATGAGCTTGAACACTTGTTGGTGCTTCCCGACATCACATCCAACTTGCACAGTTTGCTTGATACCACTATGGTAACTGAGAAAAGAAGTAACAAAGAGATGAGTTTGGCGACCTTACTTTTGCATTTTAAAAAAACAATGTAGCAAAATCAAATTGGTCGTAAGCTAAGTAATATTGATGGCAGAGAACACTCAACAAAACAGAGGAAAAAACCATATAAGATGAACCACAGAATTCAAATACACCATATATTTTTTTCTGGAAAAAAGAGCCTATTGTTTATCTTTAAAAAAAAACAACACCCCTTTATAAACATGTAAACTGCCTTTGTTTATCCTCACATAAAAATGACAAAAAAGGATAAATTAATGGAAACCCAAATTACAACCTATTAAAATCACAGAACCAAATCCTATTGAATCAGAGAAAAGCTTATTAATATTTTTACCATACTCGTCATGTTGGTAATAGTATTAAACCAAGAACCAGGGTTGAGCTAATCTATCTCTTATACTAAAGCAAAATAGTGTTGACCAATTGACCAGTGATGTGGCATAGGTCTTTAGCCAGATAATTGTGTGTTTGAGCGGCAAAATGGATTTCATCTATTCTCCTTCACTTTTGTGAGCGGCAAAATGTTTTCATCCATTCTCCTTCATTCATTTGTGAAACAGTTGTGTTCTTCATATGGAAACTCCAATTAATCATCAATCACTTCAAAATCTTCTACAAAATTATGAATACGTTTCCATTTCTTTTCCCTTTATTACCTTCACACGCTCGCTCTCTCTCTCTCCGATTAAACTCCTTTCAGTTTCTTCCATACCTATGAAAACCCTAATTGACAGTCGTATTCAATCAAAATTGTAGTTTCTCATACCTATCAAAACCCTAATTGAAACATCAACCATGATAGAGGCAGCGAAACCAGGCGATGGTTGTGTCTAGCGGCGACAGTGGGTCTAATGTTGATGGTGGAGAAGTCACGACAGCAGTGGTTTTGTGGTACTTGAATCTTCGTCTCAATCATTCCCTACGCCATCTAATGTTTTACAAGTTCGATTTGGTTTTTTTGAATTGGGTTTGAATTCTAATTGGATAATGAGTTTTACTGATTTTGATTTGTGGGTTCTGTATATTTTAATAATTAGGGTTATTTATTGGATGATTTTGATATGTATAACAGAGATGTTGAAAGAAGATGCAAATAGTGGAAAAGTGTCGTCTGATGTACCTGCTGCACTCAAAGAATTGAATGAATATGTTGATGATTTTACCTTAGCAGATTCCTCAGCTTATTTTCGATTTGTATGGCATGCTTTTTATGTGTTAAGAAGATGATTATGTCTTTAAATTAAAAGATAAAGGAGTGATACAATTGAATTAGTTTGATCTAGAATTTGAGAAGAGGTTTGTAAGAATTTATTAGGAATGAGATACATCATTTGCTTTTGAATATGTCTTGGTTTAAATGAAATTTGGTTTTATATAACAGTGAGTTTGATTGACAAAGGTAATAAACCAGAAGTAGATGTGTTTTTTTTTTTTTTTTTGAAGCTATTATGAATTTTTAGTAGATTATTTCGTGATTAATTTTGTATAGGCATTTGATAGGCTTCTTCATATTTTTTTGTCACTGGCAGTTTCGAGTTTGATAAACAAGGATAAGGTGGAATCAGTGGTCTCGAGCTTCTTCTCAGGTCCATCATCGTGATTAGTTTTTATTCTCTTATCACTCTTATTTAGATATTGATTATATTATGAGTATTATGTTCATTGATACCTTTAAATCAGAATACAAATTCTGGACCATGATCTAATGGTGGTAAAAGTCCCCAGAGTCTCTGGTGATGATAATGATAAACCACCAACTGAGAGTCCTAAAATTCAAGCAAAGGGAGTTTTCTCCAAGGGCTTGAGGATATTCTGTGATAAACAAAGTTGTTTTCTAATTCATTATATAATAGCTAAAAGAATATTATTCAAAAACACAATGACAATAAAACAATATTATCCAAACGGGATGCGTATGCGCAAACTTTGATTAACACATGTACTTGTGCTTATCGTTCTCTCTGTCAAAAGATACTGAGTCTTGATAATTGCACTAATATAACCTTTTAAATCATTTTGTATGGTGATACATGCGAACATCAATCCACGCATTAACAACCTTATTTAAACAAACAATGTGTAAATAATCAAGACCTTATGATTGCTTTAAGTGCTTAATGGTGGAATATTTATGGCTTTTTATTGGGTTGCATATTTTTTTTATTAATGATATCATTTCTACAATTAGTTGTGGACTACATCTTTTTTTTAATCATAAAATTATAAATAAAGGCAATGATACCCTGCTACAAAACATTATATGGTTTTAATATCTTACTTTGATTTTAATCTTTCAATTATCACCCTTGGTGATTAATATACTGTTTGGTTTAAAATTTTAATCTTTTTATCTTGCAATGAACATTCTAGACCAACAGTTACAGTGGCAAAAACTGTTGTATTGATGGCTAATAGTTCTCACCTAGCCTCTTAATTTTTTATCCGAATGGAGTACTCTTTTAACAATTTTTGGGTGACTGGTACCAATCTATTTAGGTTGTATAGCACATGTAAAGAGCTTTCTTTAGTTCAGCTTTAAGTCTACTCTTTTGATGGTATTTCTATAATTTGTTGAAGCTGTGTAAAGAACGATTAAATCCAACCCATAGCGGCTCTCTTAAAACAATTAAAGAAGCAGGACTACACATCTGCACCACTTCTTTGAATCAACCCCAACCCCATGTAACATTTGTTATTACATCTTACGAACCGTTTTTCTTACGTATGTATACCCCAGGTAAATGACCTTTCTTTCAAACCAGTATTTGTTGTTAGTCAAATTACCATGGATAAAATGCAAGGTGGTCCAAAGTTTTGTATTTCAAAGTCATTGTTCAAAATAAAAATTAATTAATGTAGATATGATTTTCTTATGCTTTGTATTGCAATGTACGTTATTAATACCGCCGTTTTGTATAACAATATTTGGTTTACCAAATAAATCATTCGTTTTAATCCTTACCAGATACCAAGACCCATTTGTTTGTATAAAAGATCTGTTATTACTTAAATGGCCTTAAGGTATGCTTCTTTTTATTATACCTTGAGATCGGCTATAATAGGCCTTTTGCAACTAATACTTGATGGGATGTTTTGGCTGAACCTGTATACATTTGAATAACAGAACAAGAGTGCTATAAAGTGGTATGTTAATGATAAAGCTAAAGTAGTATTTAAATTACATTATCTGTAGGTTGATAAGCTGAAGGATTTGTTTTTGAAACAACGGGAAGAGATAAAGGCATTAAAGAATGCAATTATGTTCCTAGATGTTATGATCCGAGCGAAGTGGGAGGTTGATTCTCAAGTAACATAAAACAGGCCAAACAAATCATCCTTAATCTACAAAGTCAGGTAACTTCTCTCACCGACCAACTTCACAACCTTGCTCAGGATCTAGCAGAGGTCAGTCATATTCCTGTATATCTTCACCTTTTTTGTTTAAAATCTGAACACATGTACTTGTGCTTATCGTTCTCTCTGTCAAAAGATAATGGATTCTTCATTTGTTGGCATATCAGTTACAAATAGCTTCTGCAACTTAGTTAACGACATTCTAATATGTTTTTCCTTCATAAATGTGTTAATGTGATAGGTGAAAGCTGCCAAATATTAGAGATGATTCGTGTTAGAATGACTTGAAAACGGGTTGGGCCACTTTATGGTAAAAATTTATTTCAATCAATTATAATTTGAAGCTTTAGGGGATTTTTATTTGTTAAGCTGCGTGTACACGCGGTCTATGTTGTGTTTTTCTATCATTCTAGCTTTCCAGCAAGGTTTCGACATCTTAGGTTAAATCTGGTGACAGAGACTAGGGTTAGGTTGTGGCCTTTAAAAGTAGTTATTTGGACAATTACATGATTACATGAAAGTTAACTTATTAAATAAAAGGGATTTAGAGATAATTTAGTAATATCAAGTTTACATGAAGATTGAATTCCAAAATTTCATACTTCTCTGGAAGAAAATGATGCTTTTTTTATTTACTTTAATAATTGTGTGGATTGTTCTACTCATTGATGCAGAATTGAGTGGTTCAATTAGACACTTACTTGAACAAAAGGAACTAGATGTTAATTTTTAAAATTTCTATACTTCTCTTCTATACTTTTTAGATGGTTGATTTCTCCACTAATGATTGCAGTTTTGAATCTTTATGTCATGTAGCAGCCTACATTCTATCAGAGAGTACACACGTTTTAAATTTCTTTGTCAGTAAATGCATACTTTGTACTACCAAATTGTTCTCTCATAGAATAGTTCTATCTATAAGATTTGAAAGGCATAGTTGGAGTTATAGAAACATGAGAACCGGGGGTGTTACAACGGCTACTGTAACTTCAACCTTATTTGAGTGTATAAGCTCAGTCTATTATAATAAACAATTTAAATGCTAAGATTAACATCCTATATGTAAATTGTGTTAGGTAGTTAAGCATTTTTTAATACTTTTTGGTGATCTTACTGGAGAAATGGACGAGGGATTCAATGGGATTGGCACCAGAAGAATCTACGGCTTTTGTAAACGGTGGTTTATTTCTAGAATCATTAGGCAGTGTTCCTTTATCTTGCTTTCGCTAATGAACACAACCAAGTCGTTTTTTGTTCGTTAGGGTGGCTTGGCGGAGTTGGGTTCTTTTGTGTGACATTGTCGGTAAAAGATAAATTCCCAGCCAAGGGTTTGCTGGGAAAGAGGACCTTTTGGAACATCAAAGGGGCAATTTGATACCACCAAGCATCTTTGAGCTGGAGTTGTAGCTGCTATGGTCTCAAGGTCACTTTTTTATTAGAACAAAGGATCTTTCGAAAGAAACATTTTTATGCGATTATCTAGATTACCATGTTATTTCCAGTCTGTATTCACAATTTCCGTTGCACCACTTGAAAGGCTGAAGCTGGAATATATGGTTCCAAGAGAACTAAAACATCTTATTGAGCTAATCCACTCAGTCATGATTAAAGGTTTTCTCGGATTAAAGTGTACTTAAAATTCATTATGTTGTATTATGTATGATTTGTTCATATATGCAGTGGGGCGTTGACACACTCGGTGAAAGCACTTGACATATACTTGAAAATCGATACCAAGCTGGCATTTGAAGTTGGAAGGCACAAAAACGAGCAATGCCTCTGTTAATACGAGAATTGGTTTGTTTCCCTTCCACAAATGTTTCGTTTGTGATCATGATATAATATTTATCCTTTGATTGTAAACAAATCCATGGAATAAGGTCAAAGGGCATGACCGGTTAAATTAAAAAAAAAAGACCCTGTTCAACTTTTTTTTCTATTCATATGTAAACTTTTTTTTTAAAAAAAAGTATTGTATTATTAAGATTAAGATTTGTTCCGTAGGTTAGTAGTCTCAATAGGTCATCGATCCTAACGGGTCTTAGTTCCAATCACTCTTGATCATAACTAATCTGCAACCTTAGAAATATGACACCCAAGTGTACTTAGATGTAAACTTTATTTTAACAATATTGTGAATTAAAAGATATCGTGTTTTGTCTTTCGGTGCAGATTCATTCTCGATTTTCAACCAACACTTTTCCAAGACGGAATCATGCTTAACTATGCGTGTTCATGGACATAATGGTAAGATCGACACCCTTAGAGGCAATGTTAACCGATAAGTCCTCGACTTTTCACTCTTATTTAGACATTTACGTTTAAAAAATAAATGTCATATGTTTTTTATTTTGGATGAAAGCCATGAAGGTCTTTTTTATAATGGTACGATAATGTTCAAAAGCCCGAAAGCTTAATGTTTCAAATACAAAACACTCCAAATCAAATTCCATCTATTAAAAGACAATAAATGTTTGAGTTTTTATTCGGGTTTCAAGATTTGGGTTTTTCATGTCGGGTGGTTCTGGTTTTGGTTAAGTAAAAGTGACCCAATAACTTAACCATTTAAGGTTCGGGTTGGTCAGGTTTGGGTTTTCCGGGTTCGGGTTTTACGGGTATTCTTTAATTTGGGTTTGGGTTTGGGTTTTTTGAGTATTCTCTTATTCGGGTTTGGGTGGCTTCGAATTCAGGTCGGGTTTCCGAATTTGGATAAGAAAGTACAGGCCTTTGTTTCAGTAGTATTTTGATCATTGATTGATTTGGTTATTAGATTTTTTTAGCCTGTTAAAAAGATCATGGATTGGTATTTTCCTTTTTTTAATGTACTTCCCTTAAATTCTTTGTTTTACGAATTAGGTGTTCATGTAAATGGTCAACTTGACTATAGGAATCCATTATGAAATTTTATAATAAATCTGATGTATATCATGGTGTTTGTAATGTATGCTTACAGGTTTTAAATCTTGAATTACAAGAGCATTGGCCAACACTTGCGAGCCTAGGTGGTGACAACTTGAAATTTTGGCGTCACGAATGGGGAAAATGTGTTATTTGTGCAGATTCGGTTTTCGATGAGTGGGGTTACTTTAAGGCCGTACTCTCTCAAGAAAAAAACAAACCTTCTTGGTGCTCTCGAGAATACAGGTGCAGGCACAATCGTTTTTTGAAATGTTGAGTGAATTGAGGAAAAAAACACAGAAATAGACAATCCATGCTTTAACTTTCTGGAACAACTTTTAACTTTTTAAGTCATTTTATCATCAAATGAATATTTTCAATAATTTTCAAAAGGGAGTTGCACATGTATACATGACATAATTCTGATATGATTATGTTTTGGCAAATTGGTATATGTCAATTTAGATTTTACTAACTGTGAAACTGGCACTTTAACTTTTCACTTTTATTGCTAAGGGTGTTAAAATTACAGTTTAAATGGTTCCTTATTTCTTTTATGTTTTCTTTTATCCTGTGTTATTTATTTTTCTCCTAATTCCTTTTTTACATTTTCCTTTGAGGATTGGTGAATTTGGGCTGCTCCTTGTCTTGTGCTGAGGATTGGTGTATTTGGGCTGCTCCTTGTCTTGTGCTGCTGGGCTCCTTCGAAGTGGGCTTATAGCCGTTTGAGGATTGCTACTTCTTCTAGGGTTTGCCCCTTATTTAGAGCGGCTGGTTCTAGAGAGCAGTGCACTCGATCTCATCATTGTCTCGTGCACTTCTTCTTAGCTGCTTATCTTTGGTTCCTTGTTATTCACACGTTACATTCATGAGTGCTGGGATTGTTTGTATTGATCATCCTA
This sequence comes from Helianthus annuus, assembly GCF_002127325.2. Taxonomy (NCBI): domain Eukaryota; kingdom Viridiplantae; phylum Streptophyta; class Magnoliopsida; order Asterales; family Asteraceae; genus Helianthus; species Helianthus annuus. The sequence continues at coordinate 105,046,255 of NC_035441.2, read as the reverse complement.
CTGGAGATCTTTTTGATTCTTGTAAACTGTGATGACTCGTTCATCTCTTTGATATATTTGATTGTACTATTCTTCCTGTTGGTTCATTTGATCCGTGTTTCTGACATGGTATCAGAGCCCCGAGGTTGAAACGGTGCTCTGGTGCTCTTCTGTTGCTTCTCTTGGAGGTCTGATTCTCTGTGAATCAACCTAGGGTTTCCGGTAACTTGAAGTCCTGGTAGTCTGTGTGTCTGCCGGCTTCAATCCATGGTGTTCCCCTTCTCTTTCGACTGCTGCGTTTGAAACCCTAATTTCTAGGGTTTGGTGTTTTTGGTTCGGGTGCTCTGTTGCTGGTGACGGCGCTGCTCGTGTGGAATTGAAACCCTAATTTTTGGGATTCTGCTCTGTTCCTTGAAGAAGGCCCTCATTAGTCCCTCTTTGGGCAAACTAACAGGACCTGTATTGGTTTTCTGATCAAACGCTTGTAACCCTAAGTGAAGGTTACAATCCTTGGTCCGCTTGAGTACTTCGCACCCGCTGTGAGATTGTTCCTTCCTTTATCTCTTTATTTTTTTTGTCTTGCATCACTGTGTCTTGTGTCTAGGCATCCTTGATACCGGGTTTTAGGCTAAACCAGTTTGATTATTGGGACACAGAGAGGGTTCACTCTGTTGCATTGTGTCTAGTCTGTTGAGTCTAGGCTCCCTGGTCATTGTCTGCGGAGGCACCTTGAGTGATGAACCTCTGATCTGACCTCTGTCTAGGCTTCGCCGTGTCTGTTTGGTTCATTGATTGCCTATTTATTTGGTGCTTGATTGCTTTCCTGATTGGTTCGTTCTGCTATCTGTTTCTCTGTTTATCATCTGTTCTGTTCTGTATTTCCTTATTTTGCCATTTTGCCTGATAAAACTGAAACTGTTGTGACTTTGGTTAGTAAACTTGATGCCAGTGACCCCTTATACCTCCATGCCAGTGATTCGAGTGGTCTTACTATTGTGAATATAAAATTGAAAGGAACTGAAAACTACGTGGTATGGTCAAATGCTATGAAACTTGCACTAATGGCTAAGAACAAGTTAGGGTTTATTGATGGTACCTGTGTTAAGTCTAAAACAAATGATGTTCTAGCTAGTCAATGGGACAGATGCAATTCTATTGTGTTAACTTGGATTTTGAACTCTGTTTCTGAAGAACTGTATGTTGGGCAAGTTTACTCCAGACTTGCCTCTGAAGTTTGGGATGATTTAAAAGATACTTACGACAAAGTTGATGGTTCTGTTGTGTTTAGTCTATTTCAAAAAATCAACTCGGTAAGTCAAAATGGTGCTAGTGTCTCTGAGTACTATCATAAGTTAAACACATTGTGGAAACAATTTGATGCCATGCTTCAATTACCTGCTTGCACCTGCAATTCCTCTACTAAGTTTAATGAATTCAATCAATTAATTAAACTTATGCAGTTTTTAATGGGTCTGGATGACATTTATCAACCTGTTAGAACCAATCTGTTGACAAGGGACCCTTTACCCACTATCAAAACTGCCTTCTCTATTATCTCTAGAGAAGAATCCCATAGGGGATCAAATAATGTTTCAAAAGTTCCAAATGTTGGGTTTGTTGCTAGATCAAATAACTACAATGATAATAAGAAAAGGTTTAACAAAGGTCCTAATCAAAATCTCAAATGCTCCCATTGCAACAAGATTGGTCACACTGTTGATAAATGCTTTGAACTACATGGGTATCCCTCAAATTATAGGCAAAAATCAAATAATCATCAGTGGACTAAATCCAACAACTCTACCAGTAGTGGTCCTAGTTCATCCATAAATGATTCTGTGAATGATAAAAATGCTAGTTCTTTGAACTCCTTGACTGCTGATCAGTTTTCTAAGTTGTTAGGGATGCTGAATGAAAATAAAACTGAGGACTCAAGTAAATCCAACATAGGAGGTAAATGTTTTAACTCCTTTTCCTCTGTTTGCTACAAAAACATTTTTTGTTTTAACTCCAAATATTCCTCAACACAAAACTTGAACTGGATTATAGATTCTGGTGCAAACCAACATATGGTTATGACCAGCAACAACATGTTCAATCTTGTTGATGTATCTGAATACAATATCACTGTTAAACACCCTAATGGAACTGATGCTAAAGTAACACAAATTGGTTGTTTTAAACTGTCAGATTCTGTTATTCTAAAAGATGTCTTTGTTGTTCCTGAATACTGTGTGAATCTCATATCTGTGTACAAATTAGCTAAGGACAATAAGCTTAGAGTTATTTTTGATGAAAATACTTGCTATATTCAGGATTTATGCTCAAAGAAAACCCTGGTGACTGGTAAACAAACCGAGGATCTGTATTTTAGTAGTAACTCTGTCAGTTCTGGTTTTTCATGTTTAAGTAAGACCGAAAATATAAAGCTCTAGCATTCTAGGCTAGGTCATCCTGCTGAACAGGTGTTGAATGTTTTGCAAATTAAGTCTGAGTCTAATGAGATTAAACCTTGTGACATATGTCACAAAGCTAAACAACACAGGGTCCCATTTCCACTTAGTGACCACAAATCAACTAAAGTTGGGGACCTTGTTCACCTTGATGTATGGGGGCCATACAGAGTCACTAGTATAGAAGGGTACAAGTACTTCCTCACTATAGTTGATGACTATACCAGGTCTGTCTGGGTTTACCTAATGAAATCAAAATCTGAGGTTTTCGAAAATATACAAAGTTTTTACAATTTGGCTAAAACTCAATTTGAGGTAAACATTAAGGTCTTTAGAAGTGATAATGGGTCAGAATTTATTAACTCTCACATGAACACTTTTGTCAAACAAAAGGGAATCATTCATCAAACTTCGTGCACGTACACTCCACAACAAAATGGAGTTGTAGAGAGAAAACATAGACACCTGTTAAATATTGCAAGAGCTTTATTGTTTCAGTCTAAAGTCCCTCTTAAGTATTGGTCTGAATGTGTGCTGACTGCTTCTTACCTAATTAACAGGCTTCCTTCTTCTGTACTACGTGGTTGTTCCCCTTATGAAATGCTATTTGGATTTAAACCTTCTCTTGATCACTTGAAAGTATTTGGCTGCCTATGTTTTTTTACCGTTTTAGATAATTCTGATAAATTTGAAGAAAGAGCTGAGAAATGTGTTTTTATGGGATACTCAAATTTCAAAAAGGGATATAAAGTTTGGAGTCTAGATCAAAGGAAGTTCATTTTTTCAAGGGATGTCAGTTTCCATGAAACTGTATTTCCCTTTAAAACCGACTCCTGCCATGATCTACACAATCCAAACAACTTAAATCTATTAAACTTTTTTGATAACTTTGAAATTTCAAGTGATTCAAATCCCGATGATGAAGAGAATGGTTCTATTGATTCAACTACTGTGACTCAGTAACACAGTGATGAAGTTGAATCTACCATTGATAGCAATGCTCAGCAGTCATCAGGGACGAATGACTTGCCTGAGAGTAGTGAGTCTATGAGTGTTGAAACTGGTCCTGTGAGGGCTGAGTCAAGTAGTGTTAATGATGTTTCAAACCTTCCTGAGGGTACTCAAACTACTAGAAGATCCTTGAGATCTACTACTGCCCCAAAAAATTTGATGATTATGTTGTTGGAAATGCTAGATATAGTTATGATAAGGTCGTTAATTACTCTAACTTGCCTTGTGAAAATGTTTGTTTTGCTGTAATATTAATAAAGTCACTGAACCCTGCAATTATAAAGATGCTCTTAAGGATAAAAGATGGATTGATGCTATGAATGATGAGTTGTCTGCCCTATATAAAAACAACACTTAGGATATTGTTGACCTTCCAAACAATAAAAAACCTATTGGGTGTAAATGGGTTTTTAAAGTAAAGTACAAATCCACGGGTGAAATTGATAGGTACAAAGCTAGACTTGTTGCCAAAGGGTTCAATCAACGGGAGGGTATTGACTTTGAGGAGACCTTCTCTCCTGTTGTAAAAATGGTTACTGTAAGGTGCGTCATAAGTCTTTCTGTTCAAAACAATTGGCCTCTATATCAGCTTGACGTAAATAATGCTTTCCTCTATGGAAACCTTAGGGAAGAAGTCTATATGACTCTTCCCGAAGGGTTAACTGTTGAGAATAAAAACAAAGTCTGTAAGCTGAACAAGTCTCTATATGGCTTAAAGCAAGCTCCACGTATGTGGAATGAGAGACTTGTTCAAGCCTTGGTTAAGTTCGGCTTTGTTCAATCCAAGTGTGACTATTCCATGTTTATCAAGTCTGAAAAAAATGTCTTTATTGCTCTCTTGGTGTACGTTGATGATATTGTGCTAACTGGTAATTGTGAACATGAGCTAAATAAGATTAAGAACCTGCTGAAAACTGAGTTTTTAATCAAAGACCTTGGCTTGTTAAAGTTCTTTCTTGGAATAGAAGTAATTCGGGATAATGATAGTATTTGTCTTACACAAAGGAAATACTGCATGGATCTCTTAAACGAGTATGGGATGAGTGGGAGCAAGCCCACTAGTTGTCCCATAGAACAAAATCACGTTTTGACAAACTTGACTTCAAAAGAATCTAAAAACGTGGATGTCACCCACTACCAAAAACTGATAGGTAAATTAATTTACCTATCTCACACGAGACCAGACATTGCTTATTTTGTTCACTATCTGTCTCAGTTCATGCATAAGCCGACTGAGGCTCATACACAAATTGCCTTCAAACTTTTAAGATATTTAAAGGGTGCCCCTGGTACTGGTATTTTGTTCAAAAAGGGAAGTACATTCCATCTAACAGCCTTTGCAGATTCAGACTGGGCTGTGTGTTGATACACGCAGATCCGTCACGGGTTTCTGCATTTTTCTTGGCAACTCTTTGATTTCTTGGAAAAGCAAGAAACAAAGCGTTGTTTCAAGATCATCCGCTGAAGCTGAGTATCAGTCCATGTGCAGTGCTACATGTGAAATTCTGTGGTTAATAAACGTGTTAAGGGAACTGAAAGTCGATGTGAACATTCCTGTTGTGCTGAAATGTGACAATACAACAGCTTTATCTATTGCTGCCAATCCAGTTTTCCACGACAGGACAAAGCACTTTGAGGTTGACCTTTTCTTCTTACGTGAGAAAATAGCTTCAGGATTAATAAAAACTATGGGAGTCAAATCTGAACATCAGTTGGCCGATGTGTTCACTAAAGGCTTGCTGCCAAAAGATCACTCCGAAATGTGTAAGTCATTGGGAATCACTAATCTCTTTACTCATTTAAACTGAGGGGGGGGGGTGTTAAAATTACAGTTTAAATGGTTCCTTATTTCTTTTATGTTTTCTTTTATCCTGTGTTATTTATTTTTCTCCTAATTCCTTTTTTACATTTTCCTTTGAGGATTGGTGAATTTGGGCTGCTCCTTGTCTTGTGCTGAGGATTGGTGTATTTGGGCTACTCCTTGTCTTGTGCTGCTGGGCTCCTTCGAAGTGGGCTTATAGCCGTTTGAGGATTGCTACTTCTTCTAGGGTTTGCCCCTTATTTAGAGCGGCTGGTTCTAGAGAGCAGTGCACTCGATCTCATCATTGTCTCGTGCACTTCTTCTTAGCTGCTTATCTTTGGTTCCTTGTCATTCACACGTTACATTCGTGAGTGCTGGGATTGTTTGTATTGATCATCCTACTGGAGATCTTTTTTATTCTTGTAAACTGTGATGACTGGTTCATCTCTTTGATATATTTGATTGTACTATTCTTCCTGTTGGTTCATTTGATCCGTGTTTCTGACAAAGGGCAATGCATAATCATAGATTTATGCTTAGGTTTCCTTTCGATTTGGAGACACTGATTGGTGACTGGTCGGTTGGTGCATTTTGAGATGTTCGGAATCTGTTCGAGTCATTTACAAGGCAGTTTCGGATGAAGGCAACAATTGGCATGCGCAGGTCATTTGGTTTTAGACATTCGCATTTAACAAAACTAGCATGGGAACTGAGAGATCGCCAACTTGGTCAGTAAAATCAAGTTTTACTCTTGATTTTTTCATCCGTTACCGAAAGAAACTAAATGATAATAACAATAATAATGATTTTGATGCAGCTTGCAAATGATCAAGATTTTGTTTGCAAATATGACCCACCCTTGATTCATCTGTATGATTGCTTACCTGTTTTTTTTTTTAACCAGGATGCTTTTGGGCAATGTGAAAACGCCTGGCGGGTAACAGCCAGTAAATAAGTTTATTTGTCCGATTGTCACATTAACTACGCCATTTCTTCTATCATGGAGTGATGGAGGTTTGTGTTTTTAGAGCTCTATCTAAATGGGTCGATTTCGTTATACTTTGCCTATAACTAGTAAAATTGTAAAAGTTCTAAAATTTGCCAAAGTCAATTTAAGGGGTTAAAAGTCAAAGCCTATTTATATTTATTGTAAATGTTTTTTTTCTCGAATTATATTTAGCTTCTAAGTTGTTGATGTCATTGAAATACCCGATCAATAGACAAATTTAGTAGGTTGAACTTGACCCCCTTGAATTTCTACGGTTGAATTTCAAGCTATTGATTTTGTTTTAGCAGCCCAACGAAAAGGATGTTAGTGATAGTAGGTGGTTAAGAACCAAAACATTTTGCAAATCTTAGCTTCTTCTTAATCTATAGCCTTTTGAAATTAATATTTGTTGTGTACGTGTATAATGCTTATATTTGCAGGCTCAGACTTTTAGTTTGTGTCTCCGTAGAAGAATAACCGATAAGGAAAGAAGAATAACCAAGGCTTAGACACATATGATTTCCTTTTAGTTCGTGTCTCTGTAGAAGAATAACCAATTAGTTCGGGTATGCTTCTTTCCTCCTTCATTCATGACCCATATCAAGGTAGCATTTTCGTAAATCTTTTAAAAACTTGAAGTTAGTTTTTAAATTATATTATGCAATATCTTTGTCATTTAAAAAATGAGTCTAACGACTCAACACATTCAAGTGTTTACAACCTCCTAAAGTTCTTAATTGGTCGTTACAAACTCAGTTCACAGGTATGTCACTTTTTTCATTTTGCAATTATGTAGATCTGGCAAATTAGGCATGTAGGGTAATAGGCCATAGTGGGTCGGTTATTGGTAGGGTTCAAATCTTGAAACCGTGGGTTGGGTTGAACTGAAACACTTTTTATCCAAAGTTCATATTTTCTTTAAATAAAAGCTAACACGTCATTTATTGGTATTGGTTGCAACTTGAAATGAGCTGTGATGGGTCGACTTGAAACAATGTATCCAATATTCATGACTTTTCTTGGTTTTCTTTGACTAAAAAGCTAACAAGTCACTTATTGGTATAAGTTGAAATCGGTCTGTTGGGTTGACCTTTTTATTCCAACATTCACAACTTTTATGTATATAAAAGGCCAACGGGTCATTTATTGGTATGGGTTATATCCAATTGTTGGGTTGACTTGAAACATAACTTTTGTTGAGGTAAAAAAGCTAACGAGTCATTTAGTGGTATTTGTTGAAATCAACCGGGTTGAGTTTAACCTGAAATACGTTTTATCCAAAATTCATAATTTTCTGTATATAAAAGGCTAACAAGTCCTTTATTTGTATGGGTTGAAACTTGAAACCAAACTGAATATATGTGTTTAGGTTCAGGTCTATCTTTTGATCGGGTTTGGGTTTCTCGGGATACTTATTAAGTTATTGGTTTTGAGTAGCTTTTATGGATAAAATGGTATGTAACATTGGCTAACGTAAAAATGATATCTTTGATAATAAAGATCGATAATTGGATAATAATATGATTTAATGGTATTATTGTTCATGTGTGTTAGGAATTAGAATATGTGATAATGAACTTTTCTTTGCATTGGTGGAAATGTTAGTTGATACTATTAATTAGTTCTATAATGACATGGGACTATACATTTGATGAACAATATGATGTGCAAAGAAATGCATAATAAAGGATATGTAATGTTGGATGTTTTTTTGTTACTTTTTGTGGTTGTAGCATTGTTATGTATATGAAGAGAACAATGTGAGAGAATCAATAGCTAGCGTTCGATGTATAATTCAAGCATGTGGCAAGTGTTTTTTAGCTTGAATGATTCTTTACATTTCCATATATATTTTTCAAAGCGAGAATCAATCTATGATTTATAAACGTGTTCTAATATAATAGTATCAGTTGTGTAGGTTCATGGAAATATATTCGATATTTTTTATTTACTTCAATTGTAAATAACTATTTTGAGTTACTTAATTGCCACCACATTTGTGAACTATTTTGTGTCGTTCACTAGCGCCTCTCATCTATGCCGGGTGGTGGGGGATAAAGCCCCTAGGGGCTTTATCATGCCACGTTAACGCCAACCGGACAGGGGACTCCATTGTTAATTGGCTTGCGGTGGGACAAAGCCCCTGTCAAGATTAATCAATCATTAAATTTAATTTTATTTAGTTTTTTAATTTTATAAATAAAATAACATAAATAAAAAAACAATTAAAGACAAAAAAAATACAATTAAACTAGAACAAAAAAATATAGCATTTAAAAATCTATGTAACATTGGGAAATAATATAATTTATTGTGAGACCACCCGTGCAACACGCGGGTACTTAGACTAGTCATACTATACATAAATTGAATTCATGAATCTTACCTGGCCAAAACGCCTCCCAGATTCGAGGAGTGGCGTCACGGACAAGAACCGAAAAAGAATGTGTCACCTTATTCGTCACTAAGAAACCCTAATTGAACACCCTTTCTTGCATCTGACTTTCATTGACAACGGGTTAAATCACGATTCAGTTGGAACGACTGGCAAATTGAAGGGTTAGGGTTATGATTCACGGCATTGAATTGAAAGATTTCACCGGACGTGAAGGTGAAGGGATGCGATTCAATGCTCTGAGACGATGGTGAGGGAATTTACGATTTTAGTCATCTAATAATCTAATAATCTAATAAGGGTAGAGATGGAACAAAATGGTAAAAGATTATGTATTTTAACTTAACCCTTCATATGCCATCTTAAAAAATGATGAGAATTTACCATTTTGTACATGTGAAATGCTTTATATAGAATATATAAAATATATATATATATATATAGATATATAGATATAGATATAGATATAGATAAATATATATAGATTATGTTAAAAGATTATGCATTTTAACTTAACCCTTCATATGCCATCTTAAAAAATATGAGAATTTATCATTTTGTACAAGTGAAATGCTATAGATAATATATCTCCTCTGTACCAAAAGGTAGTTTCCCCTTCAAATTTTAAGACGGCAGACGAATAGTCATGCTCTGATCTTTCATCACTTTCTCCCAATTTTGCCCCAATTCATTGTGTCGCCCACAAAGAAATCTTCAGAATGCAACCACTCATCAATGAAATTTTTATTACAAGGTAGGTCAAAAGTCACAGTTATTGAATGGGAGTAATGTGAAACCCTCTAAATTGAATTAAATCTGGTGCTCGCTCCTCCTTCGTTCTCTCTCTTTCTCGCAAATCCCCTAATGGAGTTCTGGTTGAGTGGAGTTCAAGAGACGCCGGCATGGTGGGGTTCCGGTTAGTCGTACAGTCGTCGGAACACTGGTAAACAAGTGATCTCTGCATCCCATCACAGGTAACCTTAAATTCATTCATTATATGTATGTGTTTGGTTGTGCACTGAATTTTTGTCATCTATTAAGAGTTTGTGTTCATGATAGTTTCAATAAAGTTGAGTTGTCTTGATTAAATTTCAGGGAGGTAATTCATGTAGAATTCTGAATTCCGGATGAAGTTTTTCCCCTCTTTGGTATACATTTATGCACTGTATAATTATCTGGTGAAAATATTAAGTTTTTTGGTGATTCTTGGTCATATGATGCTAATAGCGACGAGTATTTACAGACACAAAATTGATTTCATTATTTGTTCTTTTGAAATTGATGATTGGTTTTATGGGTTTTGTTTTAATTAGTTGGTAAACAAGTGTCTGACATCATTGGTTACACACTCTTTGGATACATTAGACCAAATTTCACCCAATCTTTTGTCTATTTTATTGTTTCTATCAGGAACTGGTTATTCTCATTTGTTTTTCCACATTATGCTTTTCAGTTCTTGTTGTAGACCAAAACAACTAGAAGTTAATCAATCAATATTAGGAGAGGATGAAGATGTGACTCCAACCTATGAAGAGCCTCCTACTCAGTAGCGGACTCGCAACCGGCCCAAGCATGAAGCTGAGATTACAGGAAGGTAATTTGTTTCACACATATGTTTTAAGGAGTAAAATGGGTATTGCTAGGTTTGAATTTAGTGTTCATTATTTGAATGTGTTTCAAACGAATAATCTTTACTATGATATTATGCTTCATTTTACATGATCTTGTAATTTAAACCAAGTTATATGTAGAGTTCTGTGATTACATCAGCAATTAAATAGCAGTAGACGACCATATATCAGATGAGTTGAAACAGTTTTTGGGTTTGTCTTGTACACCACCAAGGAAGTCACCTGGCAAAAGCCCTGATGATATGCCAATAATTGGTAGTGTTGGTAGCTACTGGAGCCACATGAGCTCAGCACAATCTTCGAGCTCATGTTCATCGTATAAAGGCATATCGAATGCCACCAGCAAGTACAGAGAGGTATATATATATAAATTTAAATTCTTTGTGATTAAAAGGTCTCATGTTTGAGTCTAACGGGCGCACTTTATATTTTTTTTTGTGTGAAATCTACAAATTACATAGGAGGCAAGATGGGTCAACTTCTAGGTTGACCATTATGATAAGTCAACTTCTTTTTACTTGTGTACAGTCCAATGAATGTATACGGGTACAAGAATTATTGGTTATATCCTTGAACATGTAACAGACGTTGGCTGTGTTTGTTGCGGTTTGTTTGAAACTTTGAATTGGTTGAAGCTTTATATGGAAGTTGTCATTGCCGTTGATTAGACTTTGTTTAAAAAAATCACAATTATTAATTTACCAGTTTTGACTTCACAAGTTCTCTCTCGTATTTCATGTTTGACCAGTATTTATGATTTTTAGTTTATATCTTCACGCGTTAAATGCTTTGAACTATGGGTAACACAATAAAAAGGATCACTAAAATATTCGAATCTGTACGTTAAATTTACTTTTGACCGGTTGACGCCCTACAACATATTCCATATCTTCATTAATTTTTATTTTAAAAAACGTGATACGATTATATGACTAACAGATGATTATGCCTACACTCACAGAAAAGGTTGGGGAACAATCCAGTGAATCTCAAGATGTAAACTCAAAGCAGCCTTTGAAAGAGAAAACTTCAAAGGCTGAAAGGCGTGCTCTTCAGGAGGCTCAACGGGCTGCAAAAGCTGCCGCAAAAGGTGAGTCCGAGTCTTCTTTCGATAAAATTGATTTTGTCTATATTTATTATGAATATTCAGCAGGAGGAAATGCGGTAGCAAACACGAAAACCGGAAAAGCCAGCAGATTTTGAAAGAAAGACAACGCATCCTCCATTGCACCAGTAGAAAAAGGGTAGTTGATCAGAAAGATAAAGATAGAAAAAAAGACGTCCCTCATCCACGAATGCAATTTGATGATGCAACTCGTGTAGAGAAACCTAAAAACGTGCAGTTGTAAAACAAACTGAGGTCAGAAACCGCGTCGAGCTTTTTAGGCATCTACCTCAATATGAACTTAAAACAAAGCTTTCTCATCTTGAAATGAACTTTTACGGCCTCAATTCTGTTCACCCTGCTGTTTACAAGGTACTTTGCTATTTACATTTGTAGTTTTATTTAGGGGTGTAAACAAGTCGAGCCGTCCTACTACCCTAATAGCGACACTAGACCAATACGCTACTCATAGCTATATTTAATTGCTATTTATGTTGAAAAAAAATTAAAAAAAAATTAAGTGTCGCTATTCTCGCTATCCATCGCTACTACCCTAATAGCGACACTAGACCTATACGCTACGTAGCGCGCTATAGCGATCGCTATGATCGCTATTGACAACTTTGACCGGAACAAAGAATATTGTGGCGATTTGATCGATTAGTGAACTAAAAAAATCAATAAACACTTCTAGCTAACATATGCATGAAAGAATATTCATTAATTTAAGAAATAGAATCAAGTCGTTGCTACTTTGGTTCAGGGTCTTCAGGCATTCCTTGATGCATAGGTGGTGGAGGAACAATGGGAATGCCATTTTGTGCCAAGGGTGTGAACTAAGATCCAGGTGACCCATTAGGCGATTCATCATGTAAATTCCGGGCCTAGGCGGAGTCGTGACTTGAGCATTAGGAGGGATGTTTAAAGCTAGCCCAGTCACATAGTTTGAGTAGCAGTGTCTTTCTTTCCCGTGTTCTCTCTTAGCCTGGCCAAGGTTAGGACCCTTCTCATAAGGAGTATTCATTTATATAATTAGCTAAATGAGAATAATACAGGTTATATAGTGAGAATATACGTACCTTTTTGTCTAAATTTTGTTTTAGATTGCCATATTAGTGCGTTAAAAAGTGTGATCCTGCTCTGTGAATTTCCTTCTGTAGCTATCTACAAATCTGTGTTATTGACAAGTGTATATATTATTAGTTGCATTCATCTCTTGTGTTTTCTTTCTCTAATGCCATTTGCAAAACTTAATACTGTTTATCATGTATGCATTTTATTTTATTTTATTTGATATGCCTATCATTTCACCCTGTGCTCTTAAGCATGCAAAACTTGATACATCAATAGATGTCTGGCATTTGCCCAATATTCTTCATCAAATATGGGTTCCAAATTGCCCATATTCTTTTTCCCGATCAACCTCCTTAAAATGCATCAGTAGATTTATGGCATTTGCCCAATATTCTTAAACAAAATTGTCACTTTGTTTTTCTGAATTATATGTTTGGTTTCTGAATTACCTGATCGTTGTCCAACCCTTTAAACTACAGATTTGATCGTGACTAAAAGAAAATTGAAGCTTTTATAGGATCAAAAACTATTATCCAGGTACATTATGTGTAATTTCTTGATTTCAGCAGTTTCTTCATTTATCTTAACTATGCATGTTACTTTCGGACTTGTTTGTTAGAAAATTCTATCAATCTCTATTAAATCTACATGACCTTTCAACTGTCAAGCTTGGATTTTTTTTCTTGTATACTCTTGTAATAATAATAAACAAGTGTGCATGACAATGGAAAACGACCATTGCAGATTCGTAGTCATGCACATAAGTAAAGGACCAAAAAAGTGGTAGTAATGAACATCTATCTCACCTTTATCCTAAAAGGAAGGCTGCTCACCCGTATCCACAAAAGGCTGCAAAAATGGCCAGTTTGATACAAAATTTTTACAACTGGTTGTAGTCTTAGAATCTAGGGTCATTATCAGTATAGTTTGCACTTCAAATTAATACCCTTGTACTAAACTTAACCAGAACACTATCTAACCCATGCCCTCAAACCAAACACCCCAAAGATACTTATATGAAATAGGGGTTCAAACGAGCCAGGCCCGAGCTTGAGAGCTTGGCTTGTTGGTAGTTTCTCAAGCTTGGTCTTGGATTGTTTTAGGGGTGCTAAACGTTGCGCAAGTTGAAGCATTGTTTAAAGATCTAGAGGAGACTATTTGCACTCCGGATATTTACACGTTCATTGGTATGATGGACGCGTATGGAAAAAACGAGATGGTAGGTAAAATGGAAGGGGTACTCGAGTGGGATGAAAAGTAATCAGGTAAAACCCGACATCATAACTTATAACTTGTTGATTGATTTGTATGGACGAAAGCAAGAATTTGAAAAGATGGAACAAGTGTTTAAGACCTTGTTACGGTCGAAAGAGAGACCGACGGTTTCCACTTTTAATTCAATGATAATGAATTACGGGAAAGCACGGCTTAGAGACAAAGCGGAAGCGATCTTTAGAAGATAACAGATATGGGATATGCCCCGAATTTCATAACGTACGAATGCATGATTATGATGTATGGATGTGATTGTGTATCGAAGGCGAGGGGAATATACGAAAATATGATAGGGACGGAAAAGCATTTAAAGGTTTCGACCTTGAACGCCATGTTGAATGTTTACTGTTTAAATAGTTTGCCGATTGAAGCAAATAAGTTATTTGAGACTGCGTGTAACAGTGGGATGTTTCGTATTGATTCTTCGACGTATAAACTTCTTTATAAATCTTACACGAAAGCGAACATGACGGACTTAATACAGAAAGTGTTGAAGCATATGGATAGAGATGGCATTGTGCCGAATAAACGGTTCTTTCTAGAAGCGTTAGGGGCGCTCGGATCATCACGAGCTGGTCAGGATGCTATTACTGCTAAAGTTAATTCGAACATGCCTGTAGATATGACCAAGATATAAGACCAAGACTTGTTCTTGTTCTAGAACTGATTTAGTAGATGTTCCGACCAGAAATCAAACGGTAATGATGTCTGCAACTGGTGGTCAACTTGTTTGGATTTCTGCATATTTCTTGTGGCTTTAAGGCTAAATCGACCCGTCGCGTGTAGCAAAATGTGACAATTTTTCATGTAGTTTTACTTGTTTAATCATATTCAAATATTTATTGTTATTTTTATCTTGTGTATGTCGAGTACAGAACTAGAGGTGACAAACAAAATAAGCAGATTGATCACATGTCAAAACAGGTCCATGGGTAGGTTTGACAAGTCAAAACTGGTGATTCGTTCATGTATCGCGTTATTGACTCCGCCGCAACGCGCGGGTCTCCCACTAGTTATATATGGTGTGTGTAGAAATTTATGAAAACAAATTAGAATAGAGTACATATGGAGTAGGATCAAATACAAACCATTTTTCATATACAAACTGTAAGAACTATTTAAAAAGTGACATGTGGCATCCAACCAATTATAGAGAAATATAACTTAAATAATATCAATTATCTTGAATTCTTTATAATTATGCTAACAAACAATTAATTCTTTATTTAGATCTTCCTTTTGTTTTCAATATGCTGATAAAGAAAAATGCTGATATCATTTCACATATGTGCTGTTGATGCAACAAATACGGGACCAAGGATGGTAGCTGGGCTGGTCAGGCAAAAGGGTTGAAGGGTTCAACTTTGCCTAACGCAGGTCGCGGGGTCCCTCCACGTTTGCAAAACGTGGAAGGAGGTTCGCTAGTATGTTTGGATTATTTGCTTTGAAGTTCTTTCTCCAAGGCCGGCTCGGATCCAGAAAAGAAAGCAAATAGAATGAATGAGGTGAATTTTATGAAGAGTTATTTCGAATGACAAAGAACTCTTTGAATGACCAGAGATTAAGGAATCTCTCTCTGCCTTTTTGGAATGTCTTTGAAGTGTTTATGAGCTGTCTTCTTATAGTGGAAGACACCTCCCGAAATGGTATGGATTATACTAGCGAGACCTGTTTGCTTATGGAGGGTTTCCCCTTTTGGGGTTGAAGGCTTTGGACCCCTGGTTAATAGAGTGTGGTTGTGCAGACCTGCTCTGACTTTGTGGGTTGGTGAGCGTGAGTTGGTGGGACGAGCTGTTTGGACATGACTAGTTACTGTTTCTCGATTCCCTCAATTTACAGCTTTTCATCCGATGAACCTTTCCACCTTTTAAGCTCTTTGCATATTGATCATTTTGTTTATCCTTGGGCTACCCCCGTCGTCAGCCCCTCAAGTCAGAGGTTTTTGGGGCAGTACACTCAAAGACTTCTGACTTTTATGCATGTCTTTTAAAGGCTTGAAAGGTTCGTTGCTTAGAGGCTTGAAAGGTTTGAGGTAGTTACTTTTTTGAAATTTGAATTTGAAACGATTTGACAGTTGATTTGATTGACATGTGTCAGGCGGCGGATTGGCAGAGATTATTTATTTACCTTTAATACCCCTACTTTACTTTCATATTTATTTTAACAGTTGCAAACTTTCTTCATTTTCCTTACAATCGTTCACAGTTTTTTCTTCCTCAGGTTAGTTTCTCTTCTCCATTTTCACTTTTACTTTGTTCTATCATGGGTGCCCTTAAGGATTTAGCGAGGTCATTCTCTCGGATGACCCAAGAGGAGGTAGACCTATTTTGCCTTGAATATGGTATTGATAAAAAGTTTAATCCAACCGCCCCTTCTTGTGATGTTTCTATTGACAAACCGATTCCAGGTTCGATTGCTTTGTATTGTCGCCATTTTCAATGGTCCAATCTTCGTTACCCTTTCTCGCTTTTTGTTCTAAACTTGCTTGAGTATTACCGAGTATCTTTTGGGCAAGTTCATCCAAAAGGAATGGCTAGGGTTTTGCACTTTGAAGTGCTCTGTCGTGCTCTTGGCTATGATCCATCTCTGTTGCTTTTCCGGAGGTTTTTTCGTTTAGCCAAAAATGGCGATTGGTTTACTTTTGAAGCGACAAAGGTTGATACTTGCCTCGTTTCATCAATGGTTACAACCCTTGGGTCCTGGAAGGATCAATTTTTCTGGGTTTCTGATTCTATCATTCCTTTTAAAATGATATGGAGGCGTCCGGATGCTGTTCTCAATGATCCGGAACCTTCTGAGTCTGATTTGAACGATGCCTTTCTTTCAGCCATTCGGGGGTGCCCTTCGAGGGTTCGTCCCTTTCCCGAACATTTGTTAGTGCTTTTAGGGGTTAGTAATATTTGGGCAAAAGCCGATCGGGATCCGGTGTTAATGAGAAATGACGTTGGTATGCATTTTCCCCTTTTATGCCTTTTTACTTTACTTTGTTTGTGACTTATTTTTCTTTGTTTGTTTTTTGGCAGTTATGTCTGCTTTGGACTTCATCAAGAGTGACGATACGTCCGATGTTATTTTTGAAGATGCTCCAACTGTTCCGGGTGAGAATGTTGTGGTGAGAACCTCTGAGCAAAGGTTTGAGGGCACGGGTTATGCTAATGTTGCCAATGTTAAGGGTTTTACCAAGTCTACTGCCCCTAAGTCTTCAAGTCGCCGATCTTCTCGTCGTTTGCTGAAAGCTGGGCCTCAATCCACTTCCACTGAGCCAGTGGATTTGACTGATGATATTGAGGTTTCAGAGGATCAGGTTGAAGCGGGTGTTGAACAAGATAAGGAGTTGGTTGTTCATGGCAAGAAGGTTCGAGGTAAGAAGGTTACCCCTGTTCAAGAATCATCAAGCAGGGACGCTGGAGGGTTGGATCCTGAAGGTGTTTATGTGCCTGCTTGGCAAGTGAAGAATGATGATACTTTCAAGGATGCTGCCGTCTGTGAGGATGCTCTTAGTCATCTTGCTCCTCCCTCTGTTCGTGAAACCATTGCTGAGATGGACGATGACTTTATGTTATCTCGCATGGTTCTAACTACTTGCAACCTTGCTGCCATGCTTCCTCAAGGGATTACACGCTTTCGCCAAAGGATGCGGGAGTATGAGGATTTTTCTAAGAAGAAGGACAAAATGAAATCCTCCCTAGCATCGATGAAGAAGGAAGTGGCCGGGTTTGCAGAGAAGGAGGCGGCGTGGAAGAAAGAGGTTGATGATCTGAAGAAGATGCATGCCATTGAGATGGGTGACCTGAAGAAGAGCTTTGAAGCAAATTTGTTGAAGCTGAAGGCTGATCGAGAGGCCTTGTCTGTCCAGCAGCAGGCTTTTCGTGAAGAAAAGGAAGGGTTGAAAGCTTCAGTTGGTCAGGTGACTGCTGACAATCAATGGTTGATCGAGCATGGTTTCCAGCAGGTGGTTACTTACCTTTTGCATTCCAAGGAATTTAACTCTGCCCTTGGTGATGTTTACACGAAGCTGCTGAACCTGGGGAAGCATCAAGGCCTTACTGCTGGCTATAAACTTCATGAATCTGGACAACCTTTGGAGAAGTCCCTCATGTTTCGCCCCGAGGCTTCTGATATCTTCAAGGCTTCTGTTGAGCAGATGGAGAGGCTAACCTACCCTTACATTCATGAGGTATCCTCTTGCTCTGGTAAGCCTTTGTCTGTTTTACAGGGATTGAAGCCTGAGGGGTTGAATGAGAAGGTTTGTGCTGAGGTTTTGGGTTCTTTGTCGAGGAAGAGGTCTTACTCTGGGGACAGTGATGATACCCTTTCGAGTCTGCCTGAAACCTCAAAGGATGCTGGTTTGGAAACCTCTGCTGTTGGTGGTGAAGAAGGTGCCAAGATGAAGAAGACTAAGAAAGCCAAAAAGTCGAAGGGTGAAGGTTCTAGGCCCTCTGATAACTGACATTTATTCGTAGCTTTCTTAGCAAACACTATAATGTTTTGTAATGTTTTAAACAATGTTTAGGTTTTGGGAACCCTTAAGGTTCCTATGGTTGGTTAGGCCTATATGGCCGTTGAACACTTAGTTTAATTTGCAAGCCACTAGGGCTTGCTTTGACTATCTTATGAAGGTCTTTTATGGCCTTTCTAACTATGACATGATGGTTATCGTTGATGTTTTTGTTGGTTCCATTTGCTTGGTTTTGTTTTGTGGGGTTTCAACCCTTCAGGCTTTTTGTACAGTTGCTGATGGGTTGAAGCCTTTAACCTTTCCAGCTCAGTACCTGTTGGTTGTATGTTTGGTTGATAGGCTTGTTTGTTTTTATTTTCTTGCCTTGTCTTTGTTTACTTTGTCTTTATGTTTTTTACACTTTAAAGGGTTCAGTGCTGCAGTCACTTTGCCTTAGTGTTTATCATCAAGACGTAGTATCTATCCTTTTCTTTATTTCGTTGTAATTTGTTTGATTTCGTAAGTCTGTTTATTGAGTACATTTTTTAGACTTAAGGAACGATTGGTGTAGGCTGTTCAAACCTGTCTATGAGACACTATTGTTTTTCTTTGATAAGTCTCATGGAGTTGTATTGATTTAGGAACTCACCCCTTATATAGGTCCATTCAACTCTTGAACCTATTGAGCGATATGGCCTGGGAGCTCATCCCCTTACATGGCCCTTGCCATGGAGTTTTTTGCTAGGTTCTCAACCTGATATTAGGATAGAAAGACAAGTTTGATAAAGTAACTTCATTCATTCAAGCAACATTTGCTTTTACAAAAGGTTTTTGTTTTGCTACAAACCAAACTTTCTAAACATAGAACTTTCTTAAAGTTTTTCCGTTCCAGTGCCTTGGGAGCCTTTTGCCTTCTAGATCTCCCAGCTTGTAGGATCCTCCTTTGTGTGCTTCGAGGATGGTGTATGGACCTTCCCATTTCGGTCCTAGTTTTCCCTGATTTTCTTTTTTGCTTGCTTCGTTGTTTCTGAGGACAAGATCCCCTGGCTTGAATCGTTCGTTCTTGACCTTCTTGTTGTAATAGCTTTCCATCCTTTGCTTGTATTTGGCTTCTTGTATTGCTGCTTGATCCCGGGCCTCTTCTAAGAGTTGTAAGTTCAACATGGTCTCTTGTGTGTTTACCTCGGGATCCATGTTGACAATTCGTTGGGTTACAACTCCTATTTCAGCGGGGATTACGGCTTCGGATCCGAATACCAAGCTATAAGGTGTTTTTCTGTGACTTGCTTTTTCTGTGACTTGCTTTTTCTGTTGTTCTGATTGCCCATAAAACGCTAGGCAATTCTTCCAGCCAATTACTTTCGTATCTCCCCAATCTTGTTTTGATGCCTTCCACTATGCTTCTGTTGGTCCTTTCAACCTGACCGTTTGACTGCGGGTAAGCCACTGAGCTGAAGATTTGGTTGATCCTGTACTCCTTGCACCAAAGGCTGAAGGGTTTCTCAGCGAATTGTTTCCCATTATCGGTGACGATTACCCCTGGCAGCCCATAGCGGCATATGATATTCTCCCATACAAAGTCTATGATTTGCTTTCCTGTGATCTTGGCAAGGGGTTTGACCTCTGGCCATTTGCTGAAGTAATCAATTGCTACCAACAGGAATTTTACTCCCCCTTTGCTTGGAGGGAATGGTCCAACGATGTCCATTCCCCATTTATGGAATGGCCATGCTGAAGTTATGGGGACCAAGTCATGTTTTGGACTTTTTGGTATTGGGGAGTGGATTTGGCAGGCATCGCATTTCTTCAATTGCTCGACGGTATCCCGATGCATTGAAGGCCAGAAATATCCCAAGTTCATGAGTTTTGCAACCACCGACCTAGCTCCAAAATGAGCTCCACATATTCCTTCATGCACTTCTTTAACCAAATACTTGCTTTGTTCAGGGCCCACACACCTTAGCAATGGTGCAAGGTATCCTTTTTTATAGAGGATTTCTCCTTGCAACACATACTGTCTTGCTTTGATCTTTACCCTTTCAGCTTCTATTTGATCGCTGGGTAGTTCGTTGTTTTGAAGGAATTTCTTTATGGGAGTCATCCAATTTGGATCTTCCTCGGTGACCACATCTTGTACTTCCAATTCGTCAATTGAACGAGCCTTCAACACTTCAACCAACACCTTTTTTGTGAGGTGGGCGAATGTGAGGGACGCCAACTTGCTTAAGGCGTCAGCCTTTTTGTTTTGGGATCTTGGAATCTGTTTGATGTTGCATGCCTGGAAGGTGTTCATTAATTCCTTCGATTTTTCTTTGT
This sequence comes from Helianthus annuus, assembly GCF_002127325.2. Classification (NCBI taxonomy): domain Eukaryota; kingdom Viridiplantae; phylum Streptophyta; class Magnoliopsida; order Asterales; family Asteraceae; genus Helianthus; species Helianthus annuus. The sequence continues at coordinate 105,025,789 of NC_035441.2, read as the reverse complement.
ACCTTCTCATGTTGGGCTCCTTGGCGACATAGCTGTCATTGACTTGGCTTGATACTAGTAGCGAATCAGTGAACACTTCAAGCTTTTTGACTTTCATTTCTTTGGCTAGCCGGAGGCCAGCGATCAGTGCTTCGTATTCAGCCTCGTTATTAGTGGTCTGAAAGTTGAAACGAAGAGCATATGTGAATTCTAGCCCCTCAGGGTTGATTAGGATTACACCAGCTCCTGACCCTTCAACGCTTGAAGCCCCGTCGGTGAACAGTTTCCAGGCTTCAGGGTTGGAGGGTTCAGTGGTTGTGGTGTTTACTTCTTCAGTCTTTTGGCTTGGGACTTCTACTAGAAAGTCAGCCAAAACCTGAGCTTTGATTGCTTTTCGTGGGACGTAGGTGATGTTATGTTCACCTAGTTCCACTGCCCATTTTGCCAATCTACCTGAGTTTTCAGGCTTTTCAAGCACGTTCTTGACAGGTTGGTCAGTGACCACTTGTATAGGATGTGCTTGAAAGTATCTTCTAAGCCTTCTGGCTGTTTGGACCAAGGCTAGTGCTAGTTTTTCAAGGGGAGGATATTTGGTTTCAGCTAGTTTTAAAGTTTTGCTGAAAAAATAGACGGGTACCTGAGCCTTGTCCCTTTCAATGGTGAGGACCGCACTGATGGCTTCGTCGGCGACTGAGAGGTACACCGATATGAGCTCCCCAGTTTCTGGTGCTGCAATATCTGGTAGTGAAGCAAGGTGCTGCTTCATTTGATTGAAAGCTTCCTCAGCCTCATCGGTCCATCTGAAATCTTTCTTATCTGAACAATTCTTGAGCGTTTTGTAGAATGGTAGAGACCTTTCGGCCAGTTTTGAGGTAAAACGCTTCAAGGCTGCAAGCTTCCCGTTCAAGCTTTCAACCTCCTTCTTGGTTCTTGGTGGTTTAGCTTCGAGAACAGCTTTTACTTTGTTGGGGTTGGCCTTGATGCTTTGCTTTCCAACAATATGACCCAGGAATTTTCCTTCATCAAATCCGAACGAACATTTTTCCGGGTTAAGCTTCATGTTGATTTTTCTAAGATTCTTGAAGGTTTCTTGGATGTCATCAAGCATCTGGTATTCCGTTTTGCTTTTGATCACCAGGTCATCGACATACGCTTCCATGTTTCTTCCAATTTGGCTTTCGAAGGCTTTATCAACAAGTCGTTGGTAAGTGGCTCCCGCGTTCTTGAGGCCAAAAGGCATCTTTTGGTAACAGAAAATGCCCTTGTCTGTGTGGAAAGCCGTTTTTTCTTCATCCTCTTCTTTCATGAGGATCTGGTGATAGCCTTTGTATGCATCAAGAAAGCATTTGAACGGGTATCCCGTGAGGGAATCAACCTTAAGGTCAATTTCTGGAAGCGGGTAGCAATCTTTAGGACAAGCTTTGTTAAGATCCTTGAAATCTATACACATTCTCCAAGAGTTGTCGGGTTTCCGGACCATGACAGGATTAGCAATCCATGATTGATACTTAACCTCTCGGAGAATGCCAGCTGATACAAGCTTTTCAACCTCTTGCCAAGCTGCCAGGCTTCTTTCAGGTGCCAAACTTCTTTTCTTTTGAACCACTGGCTTGACATTCGGTGGTATTCTTAGCTCATGTTCAGCAATGCTTCGAGGGATCCCGGTCATGTCTTCGGGAGACCAGGCGAACACATCGCTGTGATGTTTTAGCAGCTTTTCAAGGTATGAAAGAGTATCTTGAGAGAGGTTGGGATTGACCCTTATCCGCTGTTCGGGGTACTTAGGGTTGATGACTAACCCCTGCTTGTCTTTCTCGTCATTAGAACTCTCTCCTTCGATCAGGTAAGCTTCCTGAGAGGGTTGAAGGGTTGCAATTCCTCTCTCAGTGGGAAACTTGACGGTGCCATGGCCAACAGATACAGCCATGTAAAATGCACATTGTCCGGGCCTCCCTATGATTACGTCGTAATTGGAAGGGATGTTGATAACCACGAAGGTTAATGATCGGGTTCTTTCCTTTGATCCCTCCTTAAGACAGACATCAAGGGTTATTTGCCCCAAAGGCTTCAGGGTTATGTCAGCGATACCCTTTATGGAGGTCCCGGAGGGTTGAAGCCTTGAACGCTCCTCGTTGCTTAGTTGATTGAAAAACTTCTCGAACATGATTTCAGTGGCTGCTCCCGTGTCTGTGTATGCTTTGCATGTTTGTAAGGTACCCACGATGGCTTCAACCACAAGGGGACCAGGGAGCGGGTCCTTCCTTGTTGGGGGGAAGCAGACACACTGAAGCTCCCAATCCTCCAACCGTCGCTTCTTGTAAGGGACTTTTTCGTCAGAACATACCATGTTTACTTCCTTCCCTTTGTTTTCAGCCATCTTGTCTCGAACTCCCTTGACCAAGTGGGCAAGTTCCCCTGACTTGACAGCTTCTTCAATTCTCTTTTTCAGCTGGAAGCAATCGTTGGTGTGATGTCCCTTTTCTTCATGGAATTCACAGAACTGAGTGGAGTTCTCGTTTTTCCGACTTTTGGGAAGAGGTCTGGGAGGTCTGAAGTTTTGCTTGACCTCTTCCGTTGCCAGGATTTCTTGAGGGGTTTTGGTGAGAGGAGTGAAACTCATACTCTTATCTCTGCTTGGAGGGTTTCGCCCTTCAACCCTTCGAGGGTCTGAACCCTTTGAGCGTCTGTCGTAAGAGTTAAAGTTTCATCTCTTTCTGGCTGGGCTGCTGCTTCGCCAACCGGAACCCCTTTTTCTTTGTTCTTTGATATCAACAGCTTCCTCTCCTCGGATGTGAGCCTCGGCTCTTTCAAGGGCTTCTTCCAAGGTTTTGGGTAGAGATTTGTTGAAATCTCGTGTGAGATACTTAGAGGTTATGGCGTTCATAAAACCGGCAACCCTCATTTTCTCATCAGCCCCCACGTAGGTTAGCCCTTCTTTCTTGTACCGTTCAATGAATGCTCGTAGGCTTTCATCATCTCGTTGTTTTATCTGGAAGATCACTGTCGCGTCTTTAACGTATCTCCTTTGTTGGGAGAAGTTTGCTAGGAAGCCTCTGCTGAGATCGTCGAAGCTTCGAATGCTTTGAGCTGGTAGGTCGTTGAACCAGATTCTAGCGGACCCAACAAGAGTCTGCATAAACATCAGGCAGCATTCAGCGTTCGTCCATTTTTCTATTCGAGCAGCGCCAGTGAAGATCTGAAGATGATCTTCGGGATCTTCAGTCCCATCATACGTTCTGATGTGAGCTGGCATCTTGATTTTAGACTGAAAATCATAATCAGCTATCTGTCTAGAAAAGCATGAAAGGTTACTTGGCTTGTAAGGTTTAGCCAGGTCTTCTTCATGTCTTGTACCTACGTTGTTGTTGTTGCAAGGGTTTCCCTGGGTGGCAAGCACCTGATTGATGAAGTGTTGCCAGGGGAAGTTGGCCATCATTTGAGACATCATGTTGGGTATGAAATTGAAACCTTGAAGGCTTCCCGGCCCAACTGAGCAACTTACCCCAAGGGGGGTGCTGGCCACAGCACTTCGTGCTAAAGGGAGCACGGATAGGGCTTGCTCCCATGTGGTAGTTAGAGAAGTGGGACAACTGGTCACCGGGGATTGTAGGAGTTGGTCGAGTGTTAACTCGTGTCCCAGAGGAGTACCACTAACAGTTGGTTGGGAAGAGAGAATAGGATGAACAGTGGGGTTTGTCACAGTGGACAGATAAGGGTGAGGGTTGCTAGGACCGGCTTCACTTCTTGTAACGAAGGGTGGTAGAGGTGGTCCAGGAGATAACGTTGGCTCAGGCTCGTCGTAATCTAGACGAATCCTTACACCCTTTTCCCTTTCTCTGTTCACATGTTGGTTAAGAAGTGATCTCAGCTCAAGGAAGTTATGAGCGACCCCCTCGGGGGTAAGTTCAACGCGTGTCGGAGTGTCAGACACACCAACGTTGGGAGACGGAGCTCCAGATCTGGATGGGGTTGGTGTGTTAAAGGTGAGGAACTCGGGTGTACTCCCCGGAGTTGAAAAAGGCGTTGTTATTGTTGTGTGAGCTTGACCACTTCCCGGGGTAGAGGTGTTAGGGATCTGGTTTACCTCTCCCGGAGATCCACTTTCTGACATAGTGGTTTGGGATGGAAGGAGCTACACGTACCAGGTCTCTTTTGAGGAGAAAAAGCGGCGTGGCCCCACGGTGGGCGCCAACTTGTTGATGCAACAAATACGGGACCAAGGATGGTAGCTGGGCTGGTCAGGCAAAAGGGTTGAAGGGTTCAACTTTGCCTAACGCAGGTCGCGGGGTCCCTCCACGTTTGCAAAACGTGGAAGGAGGTTCGCTAGTATGTTTGGATTATTTGCTTTGAAGTTCTTTCTCCAAGGCCGGCTCGGATCCAGAAAAGAAAGCAAATAGAATGAATGAGGTGAATTTTATGAAGAGTTATTTCGAATGACAAAGAACTCTTTGAATGACCAGAGATTAAGGAATCTCTCTCTGCCTTTTTGGAATGTCTTTGAAGTGTTTATGAGTTGTCTTCTTATAGTGGAAGACACCTCCCGAAATGGTATGGATTATACTAGCGAGACCTGTTTGCTTATGGAGGGTTTCCCCTTTTGGGGTTGAAGGCTTTGGACCCCTGGTTAATAGAGTGTGGTTGTGCAGACCTGCTCTGACTTTGTGGGTTGGTGAGCGTGAGTTGGTGGGACGAGCTGTTTGGACATGACTAGTTACTGTTTCTCGATTCCCTCAATTTACAGCTTTTCATCCGATGAACCTTTCCACCTTTTAAGCTCTTTGCATATTGATCATTTTGTTTATCCTTGGGCTACCCCCGTCGTCATGTGCTAAAATCAATTATCTTGATTAATTATCATGTGCTAATATAATGTAAAAGTGCTACTTTTATGTATGTATTGTTTTAGTATGTGTTAATTTAACTTTTTTTAAATGCTAGGATCTGTTCTTACGGTTTGTAGGATAACTATGGTTTGTACCGGAACCAACCCCGAGTACATATATCGTAATATACAATGCTAATTAACTAATTCATTTAATGTTTATTTTTCTTCTTTATATGGTCTTCAAATTTTTATATTTTATGCTACGGTTTACCATGTTCAAGAATAATACTAGAATATCTCAAATAATTTCTAAAAACTTATTTAGTTGTTTTTTCTATAATAGTGTTTTATATTTCGGTTTTAATTTTACAAATTAATACTCCGTAACGCACATACTTGGTTAACATTTTTACGTATATTTCTTCAGTTTAACGACCTGTCACAGCATGAGGGACCTAAAAGCTCATTAAAGCTCATTAGGGACCTAAAAGCTCATTGTTATCATTTAAAATATTCTACACATGAAAAGGAAGACATACACTAGCAAACAAAGCGTTTTGTTTTTTAATGAACCACCAAACAATCTATAAAACAAATTAAAAACAAAAAGAAACTAGTTCGATATGCATAATTTTGTGCTATGATTCATAGAATAGTATTGATTGTGAAATATCATAAATCATGTTTACTATCATTTTTCTTTTGATTACAATACTCGAATCTAATAAAATAGGGTTTTTTACATATTTCCCCTTCCTAAGATGGTTTATTACATATTTACCCAATCATAAAATTCAATTACATATTTCCCCTCCCTAACCCATATATATTACATATTTCCCCTTTTCATTAAATTCTTCTTATTGAATGACATTTTTACCCTTAATGACTTATTAAATGAATATTTACATATTTCCCCTTTCTAATATCACCACTCAATTATATATTTCCCCAATTCTTCTACTTGTTGCTAATCAATCCCCATAAGCATATTATTTTTGTTTGTCCTTTTGTTGAGGTCCCATGCCATCCCTACCTAAAAGTTGTCCAAACTCTTGTAAAAAAGATCATTATTCTGGAAAAACATAGTTTGACTTGAGAAGTAAACATTTGCATAAGGTATAAGCACAGGTGAAATATTAACAGAATCAAACCTCTTCCGAGGGATTATAGACGTATTTTAACAATACTGAAAGAAAAATAATACAAAATTGTTAACTTTGACTTAGTAGTCAAACTAAGAAATTTCAACTTCAAGGTCAGGATTCTTTGGCTTTTCATCAAGATGTCAATAGCAACATTGCTCAACAAGAAATAGCAGAACTCGGAATTTCGGACATCTTTACTGTCATATCGTAACAGGGCTTCATCCGGACATCTTAAACCGAAACCATTCAAAACTCCAAGGTGGACTCTATCGAGGCCATACCACGATAAAAAAATCAACAAATAAACAAAATACCCTTATGCAGTTTAAGCTACAAAGCAGTACTACAATAACTCCCACTTCTTATCACGCTTAATAACATGGATGACGTTGTTGACCATGGTGAATGCAGCAACAAGTTTGACCATCTCAAGTCAAAACATCATAAAAAAAAGATCCGTAAAAGATCCGCTTCACAAAAAAAGAACAGTAAAAGAACCGTAAAAGATCCTTGCTCCAGTAGACCAGGTTTATCCAGTATATCTGCACATTTTCAAGACTTTTAACGGTTAGATACAACTGTTCATGATTAGTTGGTCGATTCTGATATAAATCATAATTTGCCAAAAAAAATCTGCAGCAAGTTAATGACCCAGCCAAAAAAACGCTAGTGTAATGACCCAGCCAAAAAAACGTTGGGTTGAGGGTAAGTCACTGAACATATTTTGTCAAGGTAAGCCCTGAACATATCACACACACACCCAAAAAGTCGAAACTCGAAAAAAATACCTGGAAACTTGAAAAAACTATGCGAAAATCAACTTCCTATAAGAACAATGCTGGTGCCGTCTTCTTCTGCTCGTCTAGGGTTTGGCGTTGTCCCCTTTGGTGTCGTGTGGGCTTCAGCGCTTCTCAGGGTAAGGGGAAGGGGAAGAAGACCGATGGTAAGGGGAAGGGGAAGAAGACCGATGAAGTCTGATGTAGGGTTTTTAGCGTGGTAAAAGGAAACCATCGTATGAAGATTATCAGAAGGGTAATTGAGTAATTTCCATAAAAAAGGGGAGATATGTAATTGTTTTTTTTGTTTGGGGAAATATGTAATAAGCCCTCTTAGGAGGGGGAAATATGTAAAAATCCCAATAAAATATATTACCAAGTGTTTCCAAAGGAACTATACAAATTGGTGGAAATGGCAACGACGCTAGTCACCGCAGCCAAGATCACTACGATTATCGCCATCGTTCGGTCTATTTTCGTCGAGATCCCGTGAATATCCCTGATCACAAAATACAAGGGGTCGATTCTGATCCATTACTTGTTGAAGTCCCTGGTGAGATACTTAGAGGTGATTGAATTCATGAAGCCTGCAACCCTCATTTTCTCGTCAGCTCCCACATACATCAAACCTTCTTTTTTGTATCTCTCGATGAAATCCCAGAGGCTTTCATCGTCCTTTTGTTTAATCTGGAAGATCACTGTGGCATCCTTCACATATCTCCTTTACTGTGAGAAATTAGCCAAGAAACCCTTGCTTAAATCATCGAAGGTTCGAATGCTTCGGGCTGGTAAGTAGTTGAACCAGATCCGAGCAGATCCTACAAGGGTTTGCATGAACATCAAGCAACATTCAGCGTTGGACCATTTCTCTATCCTTGCTGCCCCTGTGAAGATCTGCAGGTGATCTTCTGGATCTTTCGTTCCGTCGTATGTTCGTATGTGAGAAGGCATCTTTATCCTGGTTTGGAAATCGTAATCAACAATTTGCTGAGAAAAGCATGACAAATTGCTTGGTTTGTATGGTTTGGCCAAATCCTCTTCTGTTCTTGTGCCTGGGTTGTTGTTAGCATTCCTTTGGGTGGCCAGCACCTGGTTAATTAAGTGCTACCAAGGGAAGCTTACCATCATTTGGGCCATCATCTGTGGCATAAAGTTGAAGCCTTGAAGGCTTTCAGGTGCAGCTGCATAGTTCACTCCCATATGAGCACTCATGACGGCACTTCGTGCTAAAGGGAGGACAGACAAGGCTTGTTCACACGTGGTAGTTGCCGGAGGTGGAAGGCTTGTAACAGGAGATTGCAACAATTGATCCAAATTTAGCTCGTGCCCCAAAGGGTACCTGTTGCCACTGGTTGAGAGGAGAATAGAGGAAAATATGTTGGATATGGCCTTGTGTACGTATATGGACTGGGATTCAAAGGTGGGTGGCTAGGACCAGCTTCGTTTCTGGACACGGCTGGCTGTAAGCTTGTAAAAGGAAGAACCGGTGGTCCAGGTGACAATGATGGTTCTGGTTCATCATAGTCTAGCCGAATTCTTACCCCTTTATCCCTTTCCCTATTCACGTACTGGTTAAGGAGTGACCTTAACTGTAGGAAGTTGTCCGCGACCCCTTCCGGTGTGAGGTCGATACGTGTAGGAGTATTGGACGCACCGACATTAGGAGATGGAACTCCTGAACGAGATGGGGTCGGTGTCTGGAAGGAGAGGAACTCGGGGTACGTTGCTCCTGTTGGAGTGCTGCTCGGAGTTGAGAAAGAAGTAGGTATAGCCACAGGGGTTTGGCTAGTGCTGGGAGTAGAGGCACGTGGAATTTGATTTACCTCTCCCGGAGATTCTCCTTCGGACATGATGATTTCAAAGAGAACGGAGCTACACTACTTGTCTTTTTGAGAAAAATGACTAGCGTAGCCCCACGGTGGGCGCCAACTTGTTGTTACAACAAATATGAGACCAGGAGTAGTGGACAGACTGGAAAGGCACAAGACTTCAAGGGTTGAAGTTTGCCTAACGCAGGTCGTGGGGTCACCCTACGTTTGCCAGACGTAGGAGGAGGTTCACTAGTTATGTTTGTTGTTTACTTGAGATCTTTGGCTGAAGAAGGTTCAGCCTCCGATTAGGAATTAGGGTTTTCTTTTTTCGTTTTTTCTTCAATCGCCGCTCTAGGGATTCTTTTCGAAACCCTGATTGATTAAACTAGTTGTTGTTGATTGCGGTTAACTGAGTTTAACTTAGCTAGATCGATAACGCTTTTATAATCAGTTAAGGGTGGATAATTGATTCTAGGGTTTAACGGTTAAGGGTTTTGTGCTAGTATAGGGTTTCTGTTCTTGGTTTTGCTTTGATTAATTCTTGTTGCATGGTTTCTTGCTTTCGGTGCTAAAAGAGAGTTGATGTATTCTTCATGGATGAACGTAAAAAGTCAAGTCTATATCCGAAAGATGATCGTGGGAAACCACCCTTACCTTCGGGTATTGCGAGTAGAGTTGTCAACATTGATGGTACAAGATTTATGGCGCGTAGAGGCACTACGGATAATTCACAGCCAGAAGTCAGGAAGATAAACGTGATTGATGAACTCACTAAGATAACAAAGCCAGTTAGTTTTGAGACATCTGCGGATCTGGAACCAGTAGTGAGCGCTGGAAACATTGATACTGAACCGATTCAGGGCAACCGGGCATCATATGCAGAGATAGCTATGAAAAAATCGGTGAACAAAAGGGAAGTTAATTTCAGGCATCTGAATTCGGTGGAAGATAGTCAGGAGGCTGATGTGGTCATACCTCGTGAAGTTGTGCAGAAGGTTCAAGAGAGATTCGAAAATGTTCTCTATGGGTATTTCCTGGGTAATCGGCTGCCGTATCCTGTCGTAGAATACTATGCAAAAAATGTTTGGTCCAGGTTTGGGTTTGTTAAGCTGATGATGAATGCGGAGGGATTTTTCTTTTTCAAATTTGACTCTAAGGAGGGTATGGCTAAAGTTCTGGAGGGTGGGCCATGGCTTATTCGAAAGGTCCCTTTGTTTTTAAACGTCTGGTATCCTTCGGAGGTATTGAAGAAAGACGGAATAAAGTCAGTTCCGGTTTGGATTAAACTTCATAATGTTCCTCTTTCTATCTATACCGATGATGGTTTAAGCTTGCTAGCTTCGAGGCTTGGCTTGGTGTTCCAAAGAGGTTAGACAGCTATACGGCGGACAAGTGCGCTGAAAATTGGGGTCGAAACAGTTTTGCTAGAGCAATGATTGAAATTAATGCCGATTCAGAGCTGAAGGAACACATTGTGGTAGCTATACCTAAGTTATACCAGGACGGGTATGTTATAGAAAAAATTCGAGTAGAGTATGAATGGAAGCCACAACGCTGCTCATTATGCTGTATCTTCGGTCATGATGACCATGCCTGTCCTAAGAACGTTGCGGCTAAACCAAAACAGGTTACAGTTGATGATGTTGGTTTTATTAGTGACAAGCGGAAGACGGTTAAACCTGGTGGCTTACATAAAAAACAAAAGCCGAAATTTCAATATCGTCCAAAGTTCTCTAAAGTTGACCCGAGTTCATCAGGAACAAAGTCGGCCAGTATCGCTGAATCGGAAAATACGGGACCAGCTGGCAATGTTCGGATGACTAACATGTTTCAAACATTGGAAAAATTGGATGGTGATGGAGTAGAAAATCTGAATAATCTGAATATAAAACCTGATTCTCTTAATATAAGAACCGGCAGGATTAATGAGGAGGTTGTGGAAGTTACACCTACTAAAATGTCTCGTTTTATGACCATGGATTACCGAAAAGATGATTCTGAGGGAGCAAGCACTCCTGGTCAACCCGTGGTCAATGGGTAGCATTATGGCATGGAATATTAGGGGCCTGAACCGTCCCCTGAAACAATCTGAGGTTCAGTTATTAGCTTCTGAAAATAAAATTAATGTTTGTGCTTTGCTTGAATCTCATGTGGACGTCTCTAAACTAGCAAAGGTATGTAAGAATGTTTTCCGTAACTGGAGTTGGGCTTCTAATGGTGGGTTGTGTGAAAAAGGTACTAGGGTTATCTTGGGTTGGAATGAAGCGGTGGTAGATCTAATGGTTTTAGCACAAACAAATCAAGTTATTTATGTCCAGATCCAAACAAAAAATGATAAGAAGGTTTTCTTTTGTTCTTTTGTTTATGCCAAGAATGCTTACCAAGATAGGAGGCAGTTATGGAATAATTTGTGTATGCATAAGAGTTTATGTCGTGACAAACCTTGGTCTATAATGGGTGATTTTAATGAAATTTTGCATGTCGAAGACTCTCTCTATGGGCCGTCTAGTACTTCCATTGGCACTCGTGAATTTAATGAGTGTATTAAATTCATAGAGTTGATTGATTTGAAGGGGCATGGTCTTCGTTTTACATGGAACCAGAAGCCTAAGGATGGGGTGGGTTTGTTAAAGAAGATCGATCGTGTGATGGGGAACATAAATTTTCTAGATTTATTTCCAGACGCTTTTGTGTTGTATCACCCTTTCCGTGTCTCGGATCACACTCCGTGCATCCTGAAGCTTTCTAGTCATGTTGACAAGAAACACAAGCCTTTCAAATTCCCGAATTTTTTAACTGCTAAACCTGAATTTCGGCTGTATGTGGAGCAGGAGTGGATGAAGAAGGTTGATAGTGTTATGATGTTTTCGGTCATGAAAAGACTAAAAAACTTGAAGCCGCTTTTAAGAAAATTGTTGTTTCTTCAAGGGAACCTGCATAAAAAGGTGTCGGAACTTCGTATTAAACTGGATAATTTACATAATCTGATAGATCAGGACCCGTTGAATGCTTCTCTTCGGCAACAGGAAACCCTTTGTCTCAATGAGTTCCAATCGGCTGCTTATGACGAGGAATGTTATCTTAAACAAAAGTCCAAAGTTGAATGGCTTTGTGCGGGGGATTCTAATCCTAATTTCTTTCATAATGTTGTGAAAAGTCGGAATGCTAGAGGGAAGATACATAGCATAACGGATACTACTGGTACAAGATATGAAGGAGACGGTATTATGGCTGCTTTAGTCGACCATTATGCGACTTTCCTGGGCACCGAACATCGGGTAGATAGGCTGGATTGGGTCAATCTTCCTCTTAATTCTCTTGATGCAAGTGCTAGAGATCACATGGTTCGACAGGTTACTCGAGAGGAAATCAAGAATGCGATGTTTAGCATTGGTGAAAATAAGGCACCTGGTCCAGATGGGTATACGTCAGCTTTTTTCAAACAGGCTTGGGATATAGTAGGTAATGATGTTACGAATGCCATTTTGGATTTCTTTCAAAACGGTCAACTCCTGAAGCAAATAAATCATACTATCCTGGCTCTAGTTCCAAAGAAATGTAGGAATTTGGTTCACCTTTTGTAAAATATAATTACAAAATATATAATAATGAATTCGTAGGAAATATCATAGTACAATACCGGTTGCAATAACCAAATAAAAAGAATATAAAATATAATTATATATACCAATCTTGATTCAAGTCGCATCTCTGGTGGATCCTTCACGCGCACTTGATAGCATCCTAGACTCGAGTATTCATCATCTTGAGTCTAGAAAAATACTTTTTTACTACAACAAAGAGCACCCTAAAACGTTGACGATTTTGGTTGAGGCACGTGTTCAACACGCTTCCCTTAAAACAGATTCCGCGCCTCTACTAAAGACAACACGTCTGTCTCCCAAGGTACAACAGCCGAAGCAGTCTGTACTGCCGGAGATGTCTCATCGGCCCAAGGTTACATCCGGTAATTGTAGTGTTTGAACTCATGTGGTGGAAAACAAGTAGAGAGTACCCATCTCTCTAGTTGGTCTTCAAGTGTTCATCCTCCTTCTAGTATTCTTTATGTATCAAGCAATACCATATTTTTGTTGTAACAAAAAAAACACTTAGCCTACTATTTGTATAAGACTAGTGAAAAGGTTTCACTTAATTATTCACTTAATTAATCACTTAATTAGAGACTTAAAAACTCTAATAAAACTAATTAAATGTCATCAAAAGCTCTACTCAAGATTTAATCTTTTATTTACCACATGAAGATTCTAATTAATATTTATAATTTCATTAAATTATAAATATATTAAATATCCATTCACCAAATTTCCAACAATCCCCCACATGAATGGAGATCATTCAAAACACTTAAAATTTCCAATGTAACCTCGACAGTTGAGTTTTGCATACGATAGGTAGGTGTTACCCTTTGAACCTTCGCTCATGAAATGCACTTAGCTCACTAGCTCTGAGTAGATCTCGATGTCTTTGAACTCGTCTGCCGTTTGTGTAGACGACAATACACTTCACACAAGACTCTCCTTAGCCGGGTCATCTCCTCATAGTCGTGTCCAATAATGGTCGTGGAACACTTTCCTGGTTCTGCGAGAGCTCTAGGAATTGTGCCCCCAATTCCATTCGAAGCGACCCCACTTCTCTCTAACATAGGTGATTCTCCTTAGATCATTAAAAGCATTGTGGTTATCGTGATTTATCCAAATCATTTACCACATATTATGCTTAGCCTCACACTTGTCACTTTTAGGAATGGACTAGGAAGTTTATTAATCTTTATAATAAACTACCTTATTAAATGCGTAGGGTTATTCCCCCACAGTGACCTCGCTTATTCATACAATTAGGTTTTCCTATTGAACTCAATTCTTGGGATCTCCAGTCTACTGAGTTAGGTTTCCATCATATGAACTTCATTTTCCAAGGGCTTCAGTCCCATTCCACAACTTGATCTCTAATAAACCCTCAGGTTGTTGGATCCATAACATTAGCAAATAACTTTGCGTATTTGAGATCAGTTGTCATGATGTGTTCTTAACTCGTAAGTTAATTTTGCCTATTGTCAACTTCTAAGACTATAACCTCAGTGGCCATCTGAATCTGGTTATAACATATGTCTTCATAAGATACGTGTATCATTTAAGGCAAACACATCTCCATTATGCACTACGGCCTTTGTGTCCTCCACTTAGTCGTCTATTTGCAATGTTAGATTGGATTACAAAATCCTTATTGCTAAAAACAAATGCAAGACACCCCCCACATTTAAGTGTTATTGGATAACATTTAGATGTGTTAATGAGAACCAATTCTACATACCCTTATAGGGTTGTTTCTTAAATGGTTCCTCCCCCACATTTCTTGCCATTTGATCAACATTTCCATAACACCACTTATGACGACATTTATACACATATGATTGAACAAGACCAACCTTATTGTATCGGTGAATTCAACTCATATTGCATTAGCTTACACAAGCTTCCGAGCTGACCAAAGCAACACATGCCATTGTCATAAGTTTGTCACCAACTTAGAATAATTCTAATTTAACATCTAGAATAAGCTTAGACAATGAGTTCTCCTCATTAGCTTTTCGAACAAACTTTTAAAAGTTACATGTCATTTCCTTATAATGAATGAAAATTCTCTCTCAACTTTGTCCATACACAAATTCTTTTTGTGTTCATACACATTTGAATGTTTAGAGTTAATTAGTCTCCGTCAAGACCCATAATTAACCAAGTACTAGTCTAGCATGCTTTAGACTACAATACTTTAGCATGTGAACAAAAGATGCATCATTCTGATTCTTCACAGCCCTAAGGATATCATAATATCACTTTGCAACATTCATCCCTTGTTAAGGCAAAATAATGAGACTTATTCATAATCCTAAAACATCAATATTTAGGAAGGTCTCACAAATTATTGTATATAACACAAAGCTAAATTTCATCATTCATTTAAGGAACATAACTTGTTTACCTCTGATCTCCAACGATCTACCATTGACTCATAAGTACTTAAACATGAGTCTTAATCCAAGTCACTTGGTGAACACATTCATCACCAACAAGATAAATGTTTCTCGTCTACAATCACTATTATGTGTGAGATAGAGTCAACTAGATCAACACTCAACAACATGGCATTCATAATTTTTCCATAAGTGATTTGCACACATGTATTGTTATTCATTAGGAGATATGTATATTTAGGATGCTCTCCCAAATGAAGGTAAAATCTCCATATAGATCTAACAATAATCAAGTGGTAGATGCATCTACTTATAAATCTCGCAAGATTTATTAAAGGCATATAATAACATATAGTACTTTTCCTTTCATATTTTAGAATTCACACTTGTGAATTTTTCAATAACTTCTAATGAAGTATGCGACATGAATGTTGTTAGTGTATTTCATCTCAATACACTCACTACGTTCTTTCATTACTCATTCATGATGTGGTTATACATTTGATGTTTCGTCTTTGACTTTTAGTGAATGTAACAACTCTCAAGTTGTTTATGTCCAAGTATTTTCATGTACTATCTGTTTAAAACCATATTCTTTTAAACAATGTATAACCGACGTTATAATTATTTTCCACAAAAATAATTTGTACGTCACAACCATTAGTGATTTATTTCTTTGTAAAAAATTGAATGTGTTATCCGAAGATATTGAACACAAAACAATAAAATACATTGGAAACTAAATCATAAGTGTCAATCACTTTTGAAATTTAAACGGAAGCATAGACAATATGTAGACATCAAATAGCAAAGTGCTTTTATCTTCAACACTTTATAATCTGACCGAAATCTTCTCAATAATATTGTCCCATGGCATGTCTTGAGGTACTCCCTCAATAAGACTCCA
Organism: Helianthus annuus; assembly: GCF_002127325.2. Classification (NCBI taxonomy): domain Eukaryota; kingdom Viridiplantae; phylum Streptophyta; class Magnoliopsida; order Asterales; family Asteraceae; genus Helianthus; species Helianthus annuus. The sequence continues at coordinate 105,010,351 of NC_035441.2, read as the reverse complement.
TGCACTTGTAAGTACAAGTTCCACATTTCATCTTGAAACTTTAAACTTGGACAATTATGCTCAAAACAACACCACGTTGTTACAAATACTACATTTAAGTAGTAAACTTGAACAGTTAAATTTGTTCACAACAACACTAAGTTGTTTTTCACCAAATAACATCCACCAGGCTGTTACTTTGTTCACCATATGCTACTTCTAGTAAGAGTAGCGAACCATTTGAATTATTAATGTTATGCAAAACTTTGTTTTAAAAATAATTTAAAACAGTTTCTTAGTTTTGCAATATACAATATTAATAATATCAATTAGGGTTATGAAAACATGATCAAACCCAAAATATCAAATGTTTTTTTTTATTGTTTAGTCTTACTACACATGTACTAAACATTTTCTAACACGCAAGTTAGAAAAAAAAAATGTTATAACAAGCACATTATAGAATCGAAAGTTTACATAAAACGTTTTCCAAAGATATCGTTTATAAAATAAACCATTTCTCATCATTTTTAATGCACACAGAGGCAATTAAATGTTTATATAAAACATTTCTGTTCATTATGAACAATCTCTAACCTCGTATTCGTGATACATATTTTCTAACACACGTGTTAGAAAATTTAAGTTATTTTATATATACAAAACATGACCAAGTTAAATCATTAATTTCATCATTAAAACTCATCAAATGCCATCAATAAAACTCTACTCAAGAGTTTCACCATATGAAGAGTTAAGAGTCTCAATAATTATAGACTTAAACTATAATAAAACTCATCAAATGTCATCATTAAAACTCTACTCAAGAGTTTCACCATATGAAGAGTTAAGAGAGTCTCAATAATTATAGACTTAAATTCTAATAAAACTCATCAAATGTCATCATTAAAACTCTACTCAAGAGTTTCACCATATGAAGAGTTAAATTAGTAATTAAAATTTCACTCAGATGGATTTAGAAATAACAAATTAAAGTTGATGATAAATCCTACACAACTACATCATCACTTTTTGGTGATTTAATTGTTGAAGCCAATCAAACATCAACTTCAATGTATGACCTTTTATTTCTAAATCATACAAAGCATTAAAATCAATGCTACAACAAATCACTTGTATAAAATGTTTACATAAAACATTTCAAAGCATTTGTATTTTAACAATTTTTAACAATTTTTAACAATCATGTTAAAATGAAAGACATTCTAACGCGCACGTTAGAAATATTAACATTTTCACAAAATGTTAATTCGACTTGCTAAAACACATATATGGTTCAAATAAATAAGTCATTTCTAATACACACGTTAGAAACTAAACAATTAAAATTGCTTCAAAACTAACGCATTTCATGAATGTTTCTAACACACATGTTAGAAGACAAATGATTACAAAAATCATTATAAGACTTATTTGTTCATACCAATCCATGGGTGGATGAAAAGTCTACTTTAAATAGAGACTTAATTAGAGACATAAAACTCTAATCAAGTAACATAAAACTCTTATTTAAAGACATAAAAAACTCTACTTAAGAGAATTTAACGTTTACAAAAAAACGTATGGTTTACACCAATAATTCTGGTCTAACACACGTGTTAGAGAATTTAACGTTTACAAAAACGAATGATTTACACTAAAAAACCCGATCTAACACAAAAGTTAGAAAAATTAACGATTCCCAAAATCGTTTCAAAACAAAACATTGGAACCAAAACTATTCGTTTTGTACCACGGTATAGGTTTTAAGATTGTATCTCAATCTCAAAAAAATCCAAACACAACAAGTTGTACTACATACATATTTCCTAAAAAAAATATATTTATAAGATCATAATCTTTAAATAAATATATATATTTTTTTATTATAAATCCTTTTGTGAACCCAAAATCCTTATAAATAAGGTTTTAAGATTATAGCAACAATCTTAGGATATCTGTTTTAAGTTTGTAGGAATTTGGTTTACCTTTTGTAAAATATAATTACAAAATATATAATAATGAATTCGTAGGAAATATCATAGTACAATACCGGTTGCAATAACTAAATAAAAAGAATATAAAATATAATTATATATACCAATCTTGATTCAAGCCGCATCTCTGGTGGGTCTTTCACGCGCACTTGATAGCATCCTAGACTCGAGTATTCATCATCTTGAGTCTAGAAAAATACTTTTTGACTGCAACAAAGAGCACACTAAAACGTTGACGATTTTGGTTGAGGCACGTGTTCAACACGCTTCCCTTAAAACAGATTCCGCGCCTCTACTAAAGGCAACGCGTCTGTCTCCCAGGGTACAACAGTCGAAGCAGTCTGTACTGCCGGAGATGGCTCATCGGCCCAAGGTTACATCCGGTAATTGTAGTGTTTGAACTCATGTGGTGGAAAACAAGTAGAGAGTACCCATCTCTCTAGTTGGTCTTCAAGTGTTCATCCTCCTTCTAGTATTCTTTATGTATCAAGCAATACCATATTTTTGTTGTAACAAAAAAAAACACATAGCCTACTATTTGTATAAGACTAGTGAAAGGTTTCACTTAATTATTCACTTAATTAGTCACTTAATTAGAGACTTAAAAACTCTAATAAAACTAATTAAATGTCATCAAAAGCTCTACTCAAGAGTTTCTCTTTTATTTACCACATGAAGATTCTAATTAATATTTATAATTTCATTAAATTATAAATATATTAAATATCCATTCACCAAATTTCCAACAAGAAGACACTCCAGATTCGGTTCTGGATTACCGGCCTATATCCTGTTGCAACGTTTTGTATAAATGCATTAGCAAAATCATAACAGACAGGATTAAGGGCAGTCTGATGTCACTAATTAGTATCAATCAGTTTGCTTTTGTGCCCGGGAAAAGGATTTCTGACAATATTATTTTGACCCAAGAACTCATGCACAACTATCATCTTCATAGAGGCCCATCTAGATGTGCGTTTAAAATTGATATTCAGAAGGCATACGACACTGTTAGCTGGTCTTTTTTGGAGGATGCTCTCAAACATTTTGGATTTCATAAGAAAATGGTGGCGTGGATAATGACATGTGTGTCGACTGCTTCTTATTCTTTAAATATTAATGGTGATCTGCATGGTTATTTTAGTGGCAAGCGTGGCCTTAGACAGGGAGACCCGATGTCTCCATATCTTTTTACTCTCATCATGGAGGTCTTCTCTTCTATGCTTCAAACAGCGGCTCAAGCTAGTTCGTTCAAGTATCATGCCCATTGTGCTAAACAAAAGATAATCAACCTCTCGTTTGCTGATGACCTTTTCATCTTTGTGCATGGTGATATTTTTTCTATTCGGAAAGTCAAGGAAGTGTTACAAAGTTTTACTGCTGTTTTAGGTCTAGTTCCTAGCCCGTCAAAGAGCACTGTTTTCTTTGGGAATGTTCCTATTCAGGTTAGATAGGAGATCCTTCAAGTTATGCCGTTTCAAGAGGGGAGTTTGCCTGTTCGCTACTTGGGAGTGCCCCTTATTTCGTCCAGGTTGAAGTCTAGTGATTGCAATATTTTGGTGGAGCGCATGGATAAGAGAATTGACAACTGGATGACTAAATCACTCTCGTTTGCTGGCCGCCTTCAGTTAATAAACTCAGTTCTCTCATCGTTGCATATATATTGGGCTGCCGTCTTTATTATCCCGTCTCGTATTATAAAGGAGCTCGAGAAAAGAATGAGGCGTTTCTTATGGAATGCGGGTCCTCAAGGAAAAGTTCATGCTAAAGTTTCATGGAAAGAGGTTTGTTTACCTAAGGAGGAAGGAGGGTTGGGCATAAAAAATATCTCTGATATGAACAAGGCTCTCATGGCAAAGCACATTTGGAGTATTGTTAGCAACAGGCGCTCTTTATGGGTTCAATGGATTAATTCCCACAAGTTAAAAGGTAGAACCTTATGGGATATTCCTAGCCGGGGAAGCTTAAGTTGGGGTTGGCGGAAAATCATGTCCATTCACAGCCTTGTTCGGCCTTTTATATGGAAAAAGATTAGAAGTGGAGTTCAAACGAACGCATGGAGCGACAACTGGTGTCAATACAGCCCATTAAACTCGTTTATCTCCCCTCGGGTTATTGCTAATGCTGGTTTTACTCTTCAATCCTCTGTGAGCGCTCTTGTTGACGATCACGGCCACTGGAGGTGGCCGCAAGCTTGGCTTGATCTTTTCCCGGTATTAAACAATATTGAAACTCCAAGTTTCGAACATCACATGGAAGACACTTTGATATGGAAAGATTTGGAGAGTAAACCTTGCCAGTTCGGTTCAAAAGAAGTGTGGGATTCTATACGAGATCATAATCCTATTGTTAATTGGGCAAATCTGATCTGGTTCGCTCAATGCATTCCTCGCCATTCATTTCACATGTGGCTCGTCATTAAAAATAAGTTAAGAACCCAGGACCGATTACAGGCTTGGGAAGTAGGAAGTGAAACAAATCTTAGGCTGTTGTGTTGTCCGCTATGCAAGTATGATCGTGACTCAAGGGACCATCTGTTTTTCCAATGTCCATTCGCATCTCAAGTGTGGAATAATGTTAAGTCTATGGTTGATATGAGTAATATCAACGAAACATGGGAGTCCGTTATGGATTGGATGATTCATCATGCTAACACAAGGAAGATAGACCACATTCTGTGCAAAATGGTAGTTGCTGCTACAACTTATTTCATTTGGTAGGAAAGAAATGCTCGTCTTTTTACAATGAATCAAAGCAGTGTTTCTATGGTGATTGAAAGAATTTTGAACATAATTAGATTACGTGTGATGGGGTTCAAGTCTGGCGGGGATGCGAACCATACAAGGACGATGAGGAGGTGGAAGATTACTATGCTTGAAGATGACACAGGCGTGGGCTAGATGATATGAGTCGGTCTTGTGTAGTCTTGGCTTTGTTTGTTTCTTGGTTGTCATAGTTTGTGTCGGTTTCGTTGGTTGTGTTTTTTCTGGTTGTCCTAGTCTCGGTATGCCAAGTCTAGCTTTGTGTATCCTATCTGATACACTTGTGGTTTTCTTTGATTATTTATAAAATTCACCGGGGTAACCCTTTACCCAAAAAAAAAGTTATGTAATTTGAAATGAAGAGAAGAGAAGCATGCATGAAGCAAGTTTTCAAGAGACAAGAGAGAAGATCAGAGATCCAAGGAGATCAACACTGATCCGAATATCCCAAGTGAATGATATGGAATGTTATTTATAGAGAAAGTTTCCTCCCAAAGGGGAAACCTTTGACCTAGTAAACCTCTGCTGCAGTAGGCTTACCCATTTAGGGGTTGGAGGCTTTGGACCTGCGGACAAAAGGCTGTTCTCTTTTGCATACGCCACTTTTGCGGCTGAGTGAAGAGTTGGTGAGTTATCAGCTGATGTGATGTGACTGATTACTGTGCTTGTTCTCTTCTGCTTACAATGTTTCGCGGGTTACGAACCCTTCAATCATTTTAACCTTTTGAGCTATTATGTGTTTTAGTCATATTATTGAGATTTGGGCTACCCCCGTCATCAACCTTCTATATTTATCTTTCTTTGGTTATTTTAAATTGATAGATTTATTTTGACAAAACAAGTTAGTTTTCTTCATTTAATAATTACTATATGATAAAATGAAAACTGAATGAACAGTATCATGTTTTCATTTTAATTAATGAACAGTATCATTCAGTTTCATTTTAATTCTTTATTTATTATGTGATATACCTTATATTCATTTATTAGACTATAAGGTATGGGACGAGTGTTGGCCCGTGGTTTGGATACAAATGCCCAAGTCACCACCCTGGGTGGATTTGGGTTTCGGCATCGCCCCTTGGGCGGGAGTTTCAGTCCGGGCGTTGGGCATGCCTAGCGGTCCTCCGTGGCCGGCTCTCATTGGCTGGGTTGGCTAAGCCATAGCGGCTAGGTTTAAATTTTAAAAAATAACCGTTTGGCGCTAGGTCCTCCGTGGCGGCGTCGCCCTTTGGGTGGGAGTTTCAGCTCGGGCGTTGGGCATGCCTAGCGGTCCTCCGTGGCCGGCTCTCATTGGCTGGGTTGGCTAGGCCATAGCGACTAGGTTTAAATTTTAAAAAATAACCGTTTGGCGCTAGGTCCTCCGTGGCCGGCTCTCATTCGCTTGGTTGGCTAGGCCATAGCGGCTAGGTTAAAATTTTAATATTGAGCAATACCTTATATTCATTTATTAGACTATGAGGTATGGGGCGAGGGTTGGGCCGTGGTTTGGGTACAAATGCCCAAGTCACCACCCCGGGTTGGTTTGGGTTTCGGCGTCGCCCCTTGGGCGGGAGTTTCAGCCCGGGCGTTGGGCATGCCTAGCGGTCCTCCGTGGCCGGCTCTCATTGGCTAGGTTGGCTATAGGCCATAGCGGCTAGGTTTAAATTTTAAAAAATAACCGTTTGGCGCTAGGTCCTCCGTGGCGGCGTCGCCCCTTGGGCGGGAGTTTCAGCCCGGGCGTTGGGCATGCCTAGCGGTCCTCCGTGGCCGACTCTCATTGGCTAGGTTGGCTAGACCATAGCGGCTAGGTTTAAATTTTAAAAAATAACCGTTTGACGCTAGGTCCTCCGTTGCCGGCTCTCATTGGCTTGGTTGGCTAGGCCATTGCTGCTAGGTTAAAATTTTAATATTGAGCAATACCATATATTCATTTATTAGACTATGAGGTATGAGGCGAGGGTTGGGCCGTGGTTTGGGTACAAATGCCCAAGTCACCACCTCGGGTGGGTTTGGGTTTCGACGTCGCCCCTTGGGCGGGAGTTTCAGCCCGGGCATTGGGCATGCCTAGCGGTCCTCCGTGGCCGGCTCTCATTGGCTGGGTTGGCTACGCTATAGCGACTAGGTTTAAATTTTAAAAAATAACCGTTTGGCGCTAGCTCCTCCGTGGCCGTCTCTTATTGGCTCGGTTGGCTAGGCCATTGCGGCTAGGTTAAAATTTTAAAAAATAACCGTTTGGCTTGGCCATACGGTTCACCCAAGTCACTATAAAACCCCCAACTCCACCTCCTGTCCACATCGCTACCCCAACCCTTCACTCCACCTACCCGAACCCGCTATCCACACTTGATACCGGCACAACGCGATGAAGGGCCGCCAACCCGGTGAGACCCGTTACTGGCCGGAAGCTTTCGCTAGCTATCGGCACAATGTGGGGAACGACCGTCACAATTTAAACGCGTGCCAACACAAGTGGCGCGAGCTACGACCGAAGCTCGACCGTTTTAAAGCCTACTACGATAGCGTCCCGGGTGGTGATATAAGTCACGAAAACCGGGTGGCGGTGGCCAACATCGAGTTCCGGGACAAGGAGCAGAAGCCGTTTGACAAGCTCGCCCTGTTCGAAATCTACCTAACGCTTTAGGCTTTTTTTGTCTTAACCGACGCAACACGTCACTCACAAGCGGGGAGGCTCGAAGTCCACGTGTCAACCCATGCCCCAAACATGAATCCTGTAATTTTTACAGTGATTAAGTGGTGAAACAAGAGTTAGGGTCTACATTCAGTCTTTGCAAGAAGTGAAACAGTTAAAAGAAGAGTTGCAGGATGATGTCGGTCGAAAACACCAATGCCTTTCGTGCAACGCGCGTCATTGAAAAACACTAGTTTTCATTAAATATGGTTTATTATATAGGGTTTTTATGGGTTTTCTCAACTCAAACGAGTTTTCATTTTATACTACACACACAAGGTTGGGTTTAATGGGGAACACCGAAAAGGTGAGAAATCGAGAAACCACTAATTTTACATGTAGAAAATCAATAAAAAAATTTATAGGTAATTATCATCGGAGACTTTTCATATATAAACACATGTAGAAACCGTTCAAATAAAAAAATGTAAAAATTTGTTTTTAACATTTTTTGAACTGTTTTTTATTTTTTAATTATATAAAACCGTTTCTACATGTGTTAATATGTAAAAACTCCAAAAAATTAGGTAAAAATTAATTTTTTAAATGTAAAAATGAACTATTTATAGGTTTCTACAGAGTATTTTTTTATGAAAATTTTGTGGAACATAAAAATGTTTTTGAGTGTTTTGAAAAAAAAAGTCAAAAAAGTGCTAATTGGATATTTAATAAAAAAAAACAAATTTCATATGTTACATATGTAACAAAACGCTGCTGATATAAAGATGACGTTACACACCCGTTACGTAATAAATTTATTTATTTAAAAAAACCTCTGGCGCTTTTTTGGTCTTTTTGGGCTAAAAACGTTTGGAAATATACATATTAATGTATATTACGTTCCATGATTTTTTTTTTTATAAAAAATACGGTTGTTTCGATAGTGTAACACAAAGTTTTCTGTGCTTTTCTCATATAAGGTGGGTTTCCAAAATAAATATAGATGGGAAAAAGTGGATGGGAACAATGAGGAAAATGGGGTAAACAGAAAGAATGTTGAGATGGTCTTGATGTGATAAACGAAGTAATATGGGAAAACAAGATAACTCCCTATGCTCTAAGTGAAGCGTGCACGAAGGTCTTAGAATTCGATATGTGTATGTTATACATGTGAAATTGTTGATTTGGGCCTAACTCAGCAACCGTAGAGTACTCAAAACTCTATTTTAAAATGTGTTCCATTTAGAACAATAAATGATAATTATACGAGACACGTAACATATTTTAATGGTCTAACTCCAAAGAAATCATTATCATCATACTCAGTAAATCCCATCAATGGCAAAACTAAGGTAAGGTATGAGGAGAAATATATCTATTTATAACTAATTTTTGTGTATTAATAGATATAAATGCAATTTAATATGACGGTACAAGGAACAACAAGTTCTCTTTAAACAAAAAAAAAGCGAATGTTCATTTTTGTAACAAAATTACTAGTGAAAGTTGAATGTTCATAATATTTATAGTGGAATTAAAAAGAAATGTAAACAAATTAAGATCCTCAATTTAATTATTGACTATTTGTTATCATTTTTATGGTTTAACACTTTAACTTGGTTGATGGTAGTACAACTCTACACAATTCAAACTCTATTTTACAACTATACACAATTCAAACTCTATTATAAGGTAGTAGTATTTTGAGGTGCTTTACTACTTACATTCGGGAATAATATTTTAATTAACTAATCAGAATTGTGTACAACTCTATTTTTAAGATCACGTTTCATTTTACAACATTCACTTTTGGCTTATAAAAACACAACCTTCCACAAATACGATGAAGAAATAAATGAAAATGAAAACCATCATTTTACTTTTGCATCTTCTACAAATAATCCTCTATGTTGCTAACTTCACCATGGCTGAACCAATCTATAGCGAAATCTTCCGATGCAAGAAAGACTCCGGCACTTATCAACCCAACAGCCTCTACAATACAAACCTCGAGTCGGCACTCAAGAGCCTACCCGCTTTAAATTCTAAATCCATTGGCGTTAAACCAAATCAAGTTACCGCTGTAGCACTTTGTGCGGGCTATTTAAATCCCCAAGATTGCAAGTCTTGCGTAGACAAAACAATCCCACTGCTTCTACAGAAGTGTCCAAACCAGAAGGGAGCCGCGGCATGGAGGATGAAATGTATGGTGAAATACGGGGAATATGCTGTAAATAATTACGATGTTTGGTTTGTTGCCAATGAAGTTAGTGGCACAAAAACTAAGGATGTTGTTGGGCTACAGAATGCCCTGTCTAGTTTGGGAGAAACGTTATTGCTAGGATTATACAAGGAGCAACCAACGGGATACGGTTTTAATAATCAACGTTATGGAAGTCAAACACTGTACATGGTTATGCAATGTACTGGTGATATATTACCTAATGATTGTACTAAATGTTTACATCATATATCTGGAGAGATTAAACGTTGTTGTAGTGGTGCAATAGCTGCAGCAATATTAACTCCCAACTGTTATATGAGGTATGCACATAGTGATTTCCGAGTTCTATAACATCATCCCCACATTCGCGCTTCACTTCATGCAAGTAGCAATTCCGATACCATTTAATATTAAACATGTTTGATAACAAAAAGCATATAAGTTAGAACTTATAATCGAGCACCTTTTTTTTAATTTCTGTAAACATCCTATATTTCTAAAAGTTTCTTCATCGATGTTAAAAACTTTTGAAGTGTGAATAAATGTATTATTGTAAATAGATTATAGTAGTCTACGGAATTATTTACGGCAATTATTTGTATTATTGTATAGCCTTTATTGTAATTATCATCTCCAAAGATAGGAGATTCCATTGTAACTCCATATATAGTTTTATTGTGAATAGAAGAGGCATCTTGAATCAATCTCTTACATGGTATCAGCCATATCTCGTTCCTAACCCTAATTTTTTTGATTTTCTTCCTGTTCTTTTCCGTCGCCACTTTTCTCACCACCAATGGCCGACTCCAAGCTCCACCCAGTAATCACCGTTTCAAACATCAAAGCCTTGATTCCCGTTACCCTTGACAACGAAGCCGCATATTACAACACTTGGGCTGAATTGTTTCGTATCCACTGCACTGCCTATCTTGTCTCCGATCGCCTCTCCCCACGTCCAAAAGCCTCTACCTCTTCAACAACCACTGACAAAGATAAACAACCAGCCGACTCCGGTTCGTCTGCGTCTTGGGAACGATTGGATGACATAGTCCTTCAATGGATCTATAGCACCATCTCCACGGACCTGCTTAAAACTGTCATCAAAACCAAAATCACTGCCTATGATGCTTGGACAGCCATTGAATCCTTGTTTCAAGATAACAAAGCCACCCGTGCTCTCCATCCGAAACAGAAATTTTCCAACACCCGGTTGGAAAACTTTCCCTCCATGACAGCCTATTATCAAGAACTCAAAGTTCTATCTGATCAACTAGCCAATGTTGATGCTCCTGTCGATGAACAAGACCTTCTCCTCCAAACTCTCGCCGGCTTCACCGAACAATACGAGACGTTGCCACCATCCTTCAAAATACCAAGCCTCTCCCTTCCTTCTTTGAAGCCCGTTCATAGCACTGCATGAATGAAACTACCAAGGCAAACCAGGCTCTTCATTCTGCCTCTCAAGCCGCAACCGTTCTCCATGCTCAAACCCGAACCAACAACCCCCACCCAACCCCTCCCCCGCTGACAACAGGTCTAACTTTTCTTGTGGTCGTTGTAACGACTCGCACAAAAATGTCCTAAAACGCTCCGTAAGTGGAAACCCAAACCCCTGAAACCCTAACGTACATGAGAAATCAAGAAAACAAGAAATTTGGGTTTCAGGCGGGCCACGTAAACCATAAGAGGAGTTTACACGGGCCGCGTCAACTTAAAAATCATTCCGGATAAGTATGAAAGCTTCACACGGGCCGCGTAAATGTTTCTCCAAGTTCACGCGGGCCACGACAGTTCGACGATGAGCGAAAACCTGGTGCCGCCACGTGTCGATGACTCAGCAACCCTAATGCCGCCTTGTTACCCTCGCGGGTCGCGTAAGGTTTGTCTTAGGACTTATGCGGGCCGCGTAAGACCCAAATTTTAGCTATAATTAGGACAGGCTACGAGCTTTCATTTTGTGTCGAAATCTCATTCTTAAAACGCCTCTATTCTGCTAAATTCGAATTTCCGCATAGGGAAACGCTGCTACGGATACAGGGTATTAACTCGATCACTGTTCAATTCTTTTCTTTCCGTCAGCTTTTATTTTTGTAAATAATAGCTCGGGATTATACCTTCTAAATCCCGAAACTCTGCCGTTATTAGGATACTAACTCTAATCACTGGTACGATACTTTATCCGATCGATTGAAACTATCCGATGGATGTTTAAGTGCTGCTCAAACTCGGGTTATACTTTGTCATTCGTCGTGAATTCGATGGATGTTTAAGTATCGCACTTTGCCATTCATTGTGAGGGTTTCTATCTCGTGATTATCGTTAAAGTTAAATTGAGTTACTACACTAATACGAGTTCCATGGTATCTAGAAATTAGAACTCGTAAGCAGAGAATTGCTGGAATACTTAATAGCTAAGTAAACTTAATAGTTAAATAAACTTAGCAGTTAAGTTAACTGAGGAGATTAATTAATCAGTTAATCAAGATTAATTAAGCTAAGCGAGATTAATTAAGCTAAGCAAGATTAATTAAGCTAAGTAAGATTAATTAAACAGCTAAGTAAGTTATTTAGTTAAATGGATAAGGAAACTTAATAGTTAAGGAAACTTAATGGTTAAGGAAACTTAATAGTTAAGGAAACTTAATGGTTAAAGGAGACTTAATAGTTAAGGAAACTCAATGGTTAAGGAAACTTAATGGTTAAGGAAACTTCCTAGCTATGGAATGAATCTACCTTACCTATAAATAGGAAGCTTAGGATTCATTTTCCTTTGTTCATTTCTACTCTCTATACGTTGGTGTTCTAACCAATAATCACCAAAGCGATGTTCTGTCCGATCGATTCAGGAACCATCTAACGAATTCCAAAGTGTTGTACTTTGTGAATTTCGTTAAATGGAATCCAAAGTATTATACCTTGTGAGTTCATTAAATGGATACCAAAGTACTGTCTGAATAAGACTATACTTTGTGAAATTCGTTAAGGTTCGAATCTCGTGATCATCGTTAGGTTTGATATGGTTTTACACAAATACGTATTCCATTCTGTTAAACTATATGTTTAACCATCCGAATACTCCCAACTATACGCTTACAATCAAAATGGAAGCTTAATCATCAGAAGATCCAAAATAATAAAGTATATGCTTAATTATCAGAAGGAGTAGAATCAAGAAGCTTGTTGTTACAAATTTAGTTTACTAATAGATTTTTATATTATATATGGTGTGTATAGAAATTTATGAAAACAAATTAGAATAGAGTACATATACCATAATAGGTTTAGGATTCTGTACATTAATCAACTTTTGTGAGAAGGGTGAGAAATAATTTGAGAATGACAAATGTCCTTTATCTTAATTAATTCAAAAGGGTGTATTAGTAATTTTCCATTCTTATCAATTAATTGATTCCAAGATAACTGCAAAAAAACTGGCGATGAGATATTTTAGGGATTGTTTCGAATTTTGTAATTTTTTGCAAAAATAACATTTTTCATGTACGCATCATTCTTCATCATTTATAAATACATGAGGTATTATGAAATCGGCAGAGACAATACAGTTGTTAACCTTCTGCGATTCTGGTGTTAGTATGCTTTGATTTTGTGTTTATGTAGTGTTTTATACATTGAATTGTTTAGGGTAAGTTGTTGTTTTAGTGTTTTATCATGAACAGAGTTATTTTTTTTTTATATATTTAGATGTATAGTGTTTTATCATCAATCAATAGTGTTATATTTTGTACAGACATCTTAATTCCTTCCATAGTATTTTATCTCCAATTAATAGTGTTATATTCTGTACAGACATCTTAATTTTCTGGTTCATAGTGTTTTATGATTATTAAGTGATTTAAATCAACAGATTATTGTTAATTAAACTGTATAGTGTCTTACAATAAACAGACAGTGTTATATCTTCATATAGTGTTTTATCAAGGGTTAATAGTCAAGGAAATCGGATAATCAACTGTTGAAGGAAAGTCGCTGGTTTTTACGAGAATGATGGGGGTTTTGGTTGTGTAGGATACAGTTACCATATTTGAAACATTTGAAAAGACATTATTGCCCTTTAATTTTACATAAGGTCCTTCTAATTAAAACACAATTTACATTTTTATACCCTATTGATCTCAACCATTAAATCAAATATCCAATGGTTTAAAACACTTCTTACCCTTTTTCACATTTTAAACACTTTTTACCATATCCCTATCTTACCGTAATATACAATGCTAATTTACTAATTCATTTAATGTTTATTTTTGTTTATTTATATGGTCTTCAAATTTTTGTATTTTATGCTATGGTTTACTATGTTAATAGTGTTTTATATTTTGGTTTTAATTAAATAAATTAAGACTCCGCAACGCACATACGCACATACTTGATAACATGTTTACGTATATTTCTTCAGTATAACGACCCGTCACAACATGCGGGACCTAAAAGCTCATTGTTATCATTTAAAATATTCTACACATGAAAAGGAAGACATACACTAGCAAACAAAGCGTTTTGCTTTTTAATGAACCACCAAATAATCTATAAAACAAACAAAAAAAAACAAAAAGAAACTAGTTCGATATGCATAATTTTGTGCTATGATTCATAGAATAGTATTGATTGTGAAATATCATAAATCATGTTTACTATCATTTTTCTTTTGATTACAATACTCGAATCTCATAAAATATATTACGAAGTGTTTCCAAATGAACTATACAAATTGGTCGAAATGGCAACGACACTAGTCACCGCAGCCAAGATCACCACGATTATCGCCATCGTCCGGTCTATTTTCGTTGAGATCCCGTGAATATCCCTGATAACAAAAATACAAGGGGTCGATTTTGATCCATTACTTATAAACGGGTGATTTAAGCCCAATTTTATGGTAGTAAACGAAGCGAACCAACATGAACCAAGAGCTTGTTTGTATTCGTTCGCTTAAATTTAACCAAACAAATAAACGAACATCAATTACATGAAAAATATAAAATACTTGAGAAACAGCCTAACATTGAAAGTATTTTTAAGTTAATTAAATACACATAATATTCTTGCATACACGTTTATGTTGGTTCATATAGCTGTAAACATATTATTAATATATTTAGTGTATTTATATAATATTTTTTTCACATGTGACATGTGTGACCTTTGTTCGTATTTTTTCATTTAACTATGTGAATATAAAATCTTGTCATGCTCGTTCGTTTAATAAATAAAGCAACTTTTCATCGAACAAATATGAAAGGAACTGTTACCTCAAAACGATAGCACCGGGGAATACGAATGCGATGCAAGCAACCGTGGTCGACCCCATGAACTGAAAGAAGTACCAAATATTCGGGAGCGCAATTGCTACGAAATAGACGAATGCCAGTAACACTAATGTGATCGACACAAATCTTGTAGTATCACTAGCTAGAAGCGATTTTCGTGGGAAAATCATTTCATCCATGTTAGCCCTTAGAATATAAAAAATCACTGGAAAAACGAGCATTAGATGTAACGCGTAGCTCAGTCTAACAATCGCGTTAACCAACAAGCCGCCAGGCGAGTTAGAAGTCTGATCAAAGTTCACTAGCATATCAGCCATGATTGATTCACCAAAAAGAAGGTAGCCCACGAACCCAACCGCCATGTAGATTACAACACTTAGAGCTAGTGAAATCCGGACTGCTGATCTCATGTTTGATTGGTCTTCTAGTTCTGCTCGCACCGGGTGAACTATATGAAGAAAAAAACCACATTAGATCATTACCCACACGGTTACACTCGTTGTCAGGTTGCACTAATATGCAATCCAACAACGCTATTTCATCATAACCACATGGTTAGACCCGTTGTTGGGTTGCAGTATTTTATATAATGTGCAACCCAACAACGGGTATCTGATCATAATACTCGAAAGTAAATTATTACTAGTAACATGGCAGGAGGAAAGGGCCGTGGCCATGACCGGTATGGTCGTGAAAAGATTAAAGTACGAAAACCCGTCGCTAAAATCAGGGAAGAGTTTAAGTTCTTGAGTTTGGCCTTCCAACATCGCGTAAACCGCCATCCCAGCGATGATAACAACAAAGACAACTGCTAACAGGATTGACACAGCTGAAGCATGAGCTAATGACTCTGTCAACAACAGTAATACACAAATCATTAGCCAGTTTGACCACAAAAGTCAAATTAGTCAAACCGGTACCAACCTACTCGAGGTAGCAAAAGAAGCGGCAGCATAACGAAGATCACGATGAACAAGACCGAATAAGCTCGTTCATTCCACCAATGAAATCCGAAACATTCTTGTAAAACCCCCGAATGTAGTACTCCATCGGATTGGCTCCCCGACAGTACATCTCCTGCAAAAGGAAATCAATCAAAATATTTGATGAATGCTATGCTAAACGTACCCCACCCCCTCTATTTCCCGGTAATGCTAAACATACCCTCTCTCTATTAATTTTTTATTTACCCTCCCCTCTACGTTATTCACCTAACAGTACATTTAGCATACATGATTACATTTAGCCAACTCCTTTTTTACTAGTGGCGGGGTCAGACGCACCTCATGTATGCTTAACGCACCCTAGGAGGGAAAACCGAAATTATAGATGGTGATAATGTGACTAATTATTATATATATATATAAAAGTTTGACCACTTAGCTATAGTGAATTTAACTTCTTTTTTTTTTTTTGCTTTTGAAAATTACTCTTTGAGCTAAATGCTATTTTAGTCTTTGTGGTTTGGGCCATTTTGCCAATTTAGTTCAAAGGTTTCATTTTTCGTCTATGGATCCAAAAAGGTTTCACCATTGCCATTTTTAGTCCACTGGGTTAACTTCATCCATGTTTTCTGTTAACGAGAAGGGCAATTCGTCCATTTTATATGTAATTTTGTTAATTAGAAGGGCAATTTGGCCATATAAAATGACCGAATTGCCCTTCTCGTTAACAGAAATAACGGATTAAGTTAACCCAGTGGACTAAAATGGCAACGGTGAAACCTTTTTGGACCCACAGGCGAAAAATGAAACTTTTGGACTAAACTGTCAAAATGGCCCAAACCACAGGGACTAAAATGGCATTTAACTCTTACTCTTTTAACTTTTAACATTGACATTTACACCGATTCAACTTTCTAAAAAGTTCGTAAAATGTTATTTTGACCCACTCGGTATAAATTCAAGTTATTTACGTTATGACCGATAAACAATTGCAAAAGCATTCAGTACGCTCAAGTGACGTTAAAAAAACGGAACCGTAACGCCGAGAATCAATTCTACTTTTCCTACATTTTAGTTGTCAAACCAATAATAATAATATTGCTTCATGTGGGGTACCTTTAGTCAACATCTTAATGAAACTAAAACTGAATCTAAATCAATGAAGAAAACAAATATCGAAACTTACCAATAATAATCAAGTAAATAATAAGTGCCCCAAAATTCGAAATCATGATACATATTTGCAACGCAACCGAACCAAACTTCCCAAAGGATTCAGCCATAACGCCGCCGTAAGTATTCGCCTCACCGGAATAATTGGTGTAGCGTAACAAGAACTCCACCGTCACCTCCACCAAAAACGCCATAATAATAATCACAACAAACCCGGGAATGATGCCCAGAACTTTCAGGGTGGCCGGGATCGACATGATTCCGGCGCCGACCATGCTGGTGGAGATGTTGAAGACGGCGCCGGAGATGGAAGAAACGCCGGAGACTTCATTTTCCGGTGGGTTTGTTTTGGGCAGAAGGGTGGTGGAGATTTCTGGTTTCATGACCCACCGGATGTTGAGGTGATGGAATTTGCGACGAATCAGTGACGGTGATGGGGGTTTTATAGAAATTTGGATAGAATTAGAAATGAATTAGAAAAAGGGTTGAGGTATGGGTCTGGGTTTGTTTTTATTATCTTAATCACTCAACTCAAGGAAAAGACATATTAAAGTGGGATCCAATATAATAATATTAATAAAAATATTAATAAAATATGAAAGAAGGTCAAGGGAGGGCATATATATCTAAGATCCATTTTATAATTATTAATTATTAATTATTAAGTTTGATGAAAAGTTTTTTTGGGTAAAGTTTGATGAAAAATTGAATGTTAACTAACTGAAAGTTTACGTCAAGATTTAAAACATTTTTTAAGAGTTAAACGTTATGTTATTCTAATTTTAAAATAAGTAACAAGGTAAGTAGACGATTTTCAATGACCATTTGGTGCATAGTCTCACCTGAAACAAAAATACTTTTCATTAAAAAGGGATTTTACATTAGTTGGTGTTTATTTAAACAATGAGTTTCCTTTAGAATTGTGGTCGGTCAGGTCACCCGTCTATGTTTGCGAGCATAGTCTTTTACCATTAGATTTACCTAAGTGACTGAACTTTTGTTAGTCGTTCAAAAAATGTAAGCATACAATTATGACTTATAAGTTATAACATCAAAATCTAGCAAGAAGTTAGACAGAGTACAAAGAACAATCACCAAAAAGAAAAAGAAAAGGTTTATTGGATTATAATAATCCAAACTTTGATCAATTGGCCGACAATAATCACAACTTAAAAAATTCCCTTTACCAGTCCCAACTTCAAGCTATTTTCCTCCACCAAACCTTTACTAACCGGGCTATAACCCAGTTAGTGTTTTGCATACGTGGCAGCTTATGTGGCACATAACCTGGTTAAATGCTAACGTGGAAGCTTATGTGGCACCATCATCATCACCATCTTCAACACCACCACCCACAACCACCGTCGGCCACCACCATCACCACCACACACCGCGACAACTTCTTCCGACTACTTTATAACTTGTTCTGGCGACCTGCAACTTACTCCGGCAACCTGAAACTTACTCCGGCGACCTGCAACTTGTTACGGCGACACTATTTACCTATGAAACCACCAGACGAGACAACCGCTAGTCATCTCCAACCTCCTGTGACCTTCTCCACCACTCAAACCTTCAAAATTTCAACTATCGTCGCGTCTCACGTTTTTCCGGTGAGGTTGGAGTAGTGGATGGTAGTTTAATGGTGGTAGCCGAGGTTCGAAAGGTGGATATCCGCTGAAAATCTCACCCTTCAAACCTCCGACCACCTCCATTAAACTACCGTCCACAACTCCAAACTCACCGGAAAAACGTGAAACAAGGCGATGGTGGAAATTTTGAAGTTCTGAGTGGTGAAGAAGGTCACAGGAGGTTGGAGATGACTGGTGGTTGTCTTGTTTGGTGGTTTCATAGGTAAAGAATGTCGCCGGACCAAGTTGCAAGTCGCCGGAGTAAGTTGCAGGTCGCCGGAACAAGTTATAAGGTCACCGGAGTAAGTTACAGGTCGCTAGAACAAGTTATAAGGTCGTCGGAAGAAGTTATCGCGGTGTGTGGTGGTGATGGTGGTGGCAGGCGGTGATTGTGGGTGGTGGTGTTGAAGATGGTGATGATGATGGTGCGATGTAAGCTTCCACGTCAGCATTTAACCCGGTTATGTGCCACATAAGCTGCCACGTATGCAAAACACTAACTGGGTTATAACCCAGTTAGTAAAGGCTTGGTGGAGGAAAATAGCTTCAAAGTTGGGACTGGTAGGGGTAATTTTTTAAGTTGGGATTATTGCCGGCTAATTAATCAAAGTTTGGATTATTAAAATCCAATAACTCAAAAGAAAAAAACACAAGACTAAAACTATACAATGTTTTCAGTATCACAATGCACAGCGGAAGATGGGAATTTAAAATAAAATTGTACAAGTACAAAGATAAAAGTTCGAAAATAATATACAAGTTGTTCGTACTAAAAGATCCACATGTGTACCGAATGAAATAAAATGTGACTTGAGACTAATAGGATCTTTCGTGGAGTTGCAAATTCCAAAATGCCTAGACCAAACAGCTCCAACATAACCTAAGGTTAGTCTTTTGAAAACACACCAGTTTTTACTGGTAAATACAATTAACCGACTCTTTTGAAAAATATTTTCAAAAGTATTTGATACCATGCGGTATATCATTTTGTAAAATAACTTGGGATAAAATAATGTTTCTTGTTACCAGTTTTACATGCTTATCATTACATGTTGGGACCGGAAACTAAACACCGCTACATGATTAATCATTAATCGATACACCACATTTTCAATATCATATAATATGGCGTTAGCGTCTGTCAGGTGTATGCCTACACCCCGCGCTTAGATCTGGCCATTTGCAATTAAATGAGTCAGGGATATCCAGGGCACGGTCGTATTAACCCCAATGTTTAAGTTATCAAGCAAAACGGATTAAAATAGGTTGTTTAAATTTTAGATATCATTCGCCCATGATTCAATACCCGACCAAGCGGCTAGTGTCGTGTCCCTAGCCCTTATCAAGAAAATAGGCTAAGAGTATTTACATGTGCTAGTATTTACAAATCAAAGGTATTAAGCACATCCGTTAATCAAAGCAACTAATATAGGCGCAATTTACTGGAGGCTTCTAGTCTAGAATGAGCGGAACTATGATCCGATAGAATGTTAACGGTTCTTTTTCAAGTCATTTGACTTTGACTGGTTAACAAAATAGATATGTAAGATTCGCTAGATTAAGCGTTGACCGGATAGAATGCGGTTTATACCCTTCCGAGTACAAGGACTCGTATAATATGGGTTAGAGAATCAAACGTTCTGATTAGAACTGAATTGGAAAGGTTTTGACCCAAATCAGGTAGTTTATATATTTTATTTCATTTAAACTAATCGTACGTGCATATGCAGTATCGGGTGGTCGAATAGGTCCATGATAAGTCCATAATGCCAAAACATATTTCATTATGTTATAAACTCATTTCAAGGTCAAATTACAAGTTCATTTTGTTTTAAAACCATTTTTAGGTGATAAGGGCAATTTTGGCATTTTTAGGCATAATATAGGGACTTTATCAAAAAAACCTATTAAATGATATGATCAAATGGTGTAACCTCAGAGGGTTATTCCATACTATATTACGATCATATAACAACCTTTAATCAGGCTCTGAACATGAACAAATGGGTCAGAATTGAAAGTCAAAGCAGAAGTCAAACTGTTTGACTTTCAGTTGCAAAACTAGCTCTAAGCAAGAAATGACGAGTTGGACATGGTCAACATGTCCTAATATGTTTTATGAATTGTTTTATAATGTTAAAAATTAAGGCTTTGCTACTTAGAAACTCATTTAGCGTAATTTGAAAAAATATGCGTTTTGACTTTTTATTTAATAAAATATTGACTCGTCACTTCACTTACTTAACGTGATCATCAGAGGGTCTCATCACAAAGGATAAACACCTTAATTATTACGATCACGTAGCCAAATTTGATTCACACTTTGACTTGACCGAAATGGTTAGAACCAAAAGTCAAAGCAAAAGTCAATTTGCTTGACTTTCGGCTAATAGCTAGCCTAAGAATGGAAAAGAACTGAGTTAGAACACTTACAAGTGTTCAAGGGAGTGTTCTAACTCCAGAGAGGAGGCCTCTATAGATCAAAGCAGCTCCAAGAGAAGTGAGTGAGAAATGTGAAGGTGCAAGTTGGAATGATACAAGATCGTGGTTATTTATAATTGAACAAGGATCACAAGGTGAAGCCAAGTGTCCCTGGAGCTTTGAAGTGTTCATTAGACCTCTGTTGGTTAGAACCAAACTTCCCTTTTTTGAGTCTTGAAAGTGGTTAGCCTCACGCTTTCTCTTTCCGTCAATCTTAGCCTTGATTGATCTCAATGTCACTTCATCTTGAGTCAATGAGAGAAATAGATCCACAGCGGATCTGAAAGTAGTGGGTTTGGAGGCTTTCACCATTCCTTTGATTTATGTTGCCAAACCACCAATGAAACGTGCAATGCGCTTTGATTCAGGAGTAATCAAATATGGAACTAATCGGGACAGAGAGTTGTAGTCGGAGACATACTTCCAATAATCCATGTTTCTCATTGTAAGAGTCAAGAAGTCAGGCTCTACATTTCAACCTCATGTGGAGGATAGTAGGTTTCCTTAATTAGGTCCACAAACTTAGACCAAATCATGTTAAACAAGGATACAATCCCCGTAGATTATATCATGGCTTTCCACCATGTCAAAGCATCGCCCTTGAAGGACTGAGATACATACTTAATAACATCTTTATCAGCACAACCGTTGATGTCAAGCACAGTTTCCATCTCATCTAGTTACTTCATGGCATCAATAGCCCCCTTCTTCCCCGTGAAGTCGTGAGGTTTGCGGGAGATAAAGTACTTATAGGAACACCCTTTCTTAATATATTTCGGGTTTCCTTCTTGGCAACACGTTTTGGTTCACTCCTCTCATTCGAGGAATATTGTGAACTCTGTGATTTATGAGTGGAAGATGGAGGGATAGGTGGGGATTTAGCATGTGTTGAGCCTGGTCTTTTAAATTTCGTCATAAATCGGCCATAGCTTTGCTGAATTCTGCAGTAATCAGGGATCGAAGGTTATTTCCTTCGCCGTCGCGGGTAACATGCTCCACATTGTCATGCCCGCCATCAGCACCACCGGAATTCGGCTTGCCATTAATATTGATAATCGGACTACAGGCCAACAATAAATTATTGCTCAGTGCAATTCATTTAAACATTACATTGAATGTTAAATGAGAATAATCATTGAATTTAATGATTTGATAATATTATTAGCCGTGGTCTCATTCGACCATAGGGGCTATAAGGCTTGGATATATCTCCTCCACCTTTTCGACCAGTGTGCACCACATTGTCACAACTGCCAATTTATTGCTCAGTGCAATTACATTGAATGTTAAATGAGAATAATCATTGAATTTATGTCTTAATGGTTTGATAATATTATTAGTCGTGGTCTCATTCGACCATAGGGGCTATAAGGCTTGGAGATATATCCTCCGCCTTTTCAGCCAGTGTGCACCACATTGTCACAACTGCCAGTAATTATTGCCAATAATTTAGGCTTTGACATATGGCTTTCAAACAATTAAGAAGCTTTTGTTGATTTCGGACAGATCAAATAAAGTTCGAATTAAATGTCGAGATGAACGCTTGAATAATTGTGAAAAGAAAATAAAAGATAATCCAAAACTTTCATAAAATAAGAGAAATTACAATACTTGTCCAAATATGGACTTTGGAAGGAGAACATAATACAATGTCCTTAAAGGACTTTTTGGAATTGAAATATAAATATTGTCCATAAGTGGACTTTTGGAAAGTAAAACAAAATACAATAAAAGAAAAAGAGTTTTTAGTCATCTCTTTTGTTATTCTTGCTAGTCTTTTTCTTGTTTCACCTTGCTTGGCGTTGGTAGTGGAAGGTTTAGCGATTAGTTAGAGTTTTCTAGGTAAGGATTCATCATAGAAGCGGAATTAGCGATTTCTAACGATAATGAGTAGTACGGGTCACCAATTTTAGACTGGCTTGTGTAAGTAAGGTTTGAAATTTTGAAATTGGGAGGTAGAAAATATGGGTCGTCAATGTCTATCGGTATAGGTTTCGATGCCTGGTTTGAAGGTTTTTTAGTTTGGCGTTCTATCAGGGAAACAACATATTGGCCGTAGGACGAAGGTAAAGAGCCCATCCTTACGGTCGGTCGTACTGACATCCTTGGTTTGGTGCGAAGCTTTCATTGTTGCAGTTTCGTCTAGGAATCTTCCTTGAAAGGAAAACGTATGGGATCTATATCGGCGGGTTCCTTTCCGAGAGGCATCTTCCTGAAAATTATAAAATCGATAACTATATATATAATGAAAGGAGAAGTCTTAGGTTAAGTCTAGACTCGGAATAGTCTAAGGAATATGCTATTGTGATATTTGAGCTTTGACACAAAAGACTAGTGTCTAATTCGCTCAAATGTTGGCGCTGATACCAACTTGTCACACCTTGATTTCCCGGTGGGCCCGGACTTGGGGTTTATGCGTGACGATTGATATAAATATTCACATTTAGCATAGCTGAAGTCTTGGGATTATAAAATAATATTACAAAGTACAAGTGTCTGAATGTTCAAAAATAATATACATACGGAAAGTATACTAAAAATCCATGGGTGAATCAGAAATAAAAAAAATGATTACATAAAGACTACTAGGCCTTTCTTGGAGTCGCAAATTCCAATATGCATGTACCGAGCAGCTCCAGCCTATTCCGTATTTGCTAACCTGCGCTTAGTCTTTTGAAAATACGTCAGCTTTCGCTGGTAAATACAATTAACTGACACGTTTTGAAAATATTTTCAAAATCATTTTATACAATTTGGTATATCATTTTTTAAATAACTTGGGACAAACTATATCTCTTGTTACCAGTATTACATGCTTGTCAATATATATGGGGCCCGGAACTAAATCTGATACATGATTAACCGACACACCACTTTTTAATAAAAAGAATATAATATAACATAATAGTGTCTGTGTCACACCCTGACTTTTGCGGAAGCGTGGGTTTATTTGGTGTGACTTCTTAATACCATAGCAATCAATCATAACAATGCTATATGATAAAAACAAGAGATGTTCATCCATTAATAAGGTTTAGAAATAACAATACAACGTCACTTTTAAAAATGTCGACTCATAAAACAAGATACAACCCTAACATAATTTAAAACGTGTTCATATGACACAATAAAAGATTTGAATAAAAAAAACATGGTGTAAGGACATGTAACCCGTCCAGGTAAGGGTTACACCTCCTGAACCTACTACCCTGGATGACGTCTTTATTTAGTACGCAGCTTGACACAAATACAGACACTTGCCAGATCCCTTAGTTTTCCTGAAATACATGTAAGTTGAAAAATCAACAAAAGTTGAGCGAGTTCATGTGTAAGTGAGTATGAATAAACCTTTATAATGTGTTTGTATGTATGAAAATCCCTGGTATGTAGCAATTAAGGAAAAAGAGATCACCATTGGGTTGCAAAGCCAATGATATGTGTGAAGTGATTCAGGAAGACTCAAACCTAGCAGATTTGTGCGTCGGGCACATAGTCACCACATGGTCCACTCGGCGGACTCATGAGTGGGGCTCGCTACACCCGAATAGATCTATCACTCATGTCCCTCGGTCCTACAACGAGGATTAATGGCCTTAAGTTCTACCTACCCACTCACATGATCTAAGTAGTATAAACCCTCCTTAAGCTAATCATACCATGTAAGTAATGTCTGTAATAATTGTAACATGTATTTCACCCCCGAAGTATAAAACTGAAAACAGTAAAGAGAAAAGGGGGACATGAACTCACAGTATTGCGTCTTCAGTAAGTGTAACCCAAGTCTCCTCAGCCAACACGACTACCTACAGTGTACTAACGTCTATTAGACGAACGAGTTGTGCCTTGTCTTAGTATTTAACGTTCTTGGGAAATAGTTAGGCAACTATTTCGTATTCACACTTCTTATTTATTTTATAAGTATATCTCCTTCCCAAGGATGGGGGTAATAATACATGTACGCTTTATAATTCCGAAAATATATTTTTAAGTCTCACTTGAAAAATATATTTTAATCACTAGTCTAAAATGTTTTAAATTCCAAAATATATATATTTTCCCAAAAATATTATATTTTACTTCATACATTTTCCAAAATAATACTTTATCAAAATATATGTATAAGAGTATTTTTTTTTCAGAAATACTACATAAGTTACGCTTCAGCGTTTTCGCGTTGTAACAATACTTGTATAACTTAAATATTTATTTTGTGAGAGCGTTGGTATTATTTTGGAGTCGTAATTTTATGATATTTTCAAGTTATATTATTTTTACCCTAAAAATAATATATCTAATGCACACAATAAACAAACAATCACACAAGCGTTTTATTATAAAATATATATTCTAAATATATATTTATCAAATTTTATTTACGAAAATCCACCTCCAGTACTTGGTATTTTTGTAATAAATCATGGTGAAATGTTAAAAATATATTTGTAACCATTTGTTAAAAAAATATTTTTCTAAGTGTTGAAATTCTAGAAAAATTTTGCCAGAGTTTCCTCTGTAAATGGAGGTGTCCATGCTTTTTAGCATATCATTTTCTTTTGTAAATTCAATCAAACAATCTTCAATCAACAATATACAATTTTTGGTCACCAATTTGACAAAAATAAACATAAATCATAAACTTATGAACTTGAAAGTTTATACAAATATGTAGTAAATTACTAACATATTTAGTAGGTCTTATCCAATACCATGGTGGATCAACAGGAATGCGTTCTGGATCATCGGTAGGGCTGTAAACGAGCCGAGTCGAGCCGAGCTCGATCCGGCTCGAGCTCGGCTCGAACTCAATTCAAGCTGGCTCTGCTCGAGCTCGAATTTTAAATCGAGCTGTGATTTGAGGCTCAAGCTCGACTCGATTAAAATTCAAACTAGCTCGGCTCGGCTCGATCTAGCTCGAACTAAAAAAGAACCGCAAAATTTACTACTTAAAAAGCCCTAAAAATGAATATTTTCATAGATGGCTAAATATGCAAGTATAAATAGTTAACTCACTTTGTACATTTTCTTTACATTCTTTTATAGGGGAGATAATCTCTTAGTTTTTTGTCTTCTGAGCGATGTGAGACAAAAAAAAATCAAAGATGTAAACCTTATCGTGCTGGCTCACGAGCTCGCGAGCCGAGCCAGGCCAAGCTCGAGCTCGGATCGTTTACAAACCGAGCCGAGCCGAGCTGGCTCGTTTAAAACCGAGCCAATTTCGAGCCGAGCCCTTTTCGAACTTTTTTCGAGCGAGTTTCGAGCGAGCTGCGAGCCACAAGTTTTTTGAACACCCCTAATCATCGGCAATGTCTCAGGTTCAAGGATCCTCTTTCCAGCCTTCAGGATCCTCATTTCAGCATCAGGGATTCTTCACCAGTTTAGGAGAATGCATGGGGACGCAACCAATTCAAGGATCCTCTCAGGTTCAAGGATCCTCTCAGGTTCAAGGATCCTCCTTCCAGGTTCAAGGATCCTCATCTCAGGTTTCCGGATCCATGGATTATCCTCCAAGACCTTCATTCATAGCACATCAAGGATCCAACATCTTCTAGGATCAAGGATACTTAAGGAGTGTGCAACCCGGAAGTTCAGATGTTCAGCTAGGAGACTTCATACCGATGCAGTATTGAGCAGGATTTAATATCCTTCTTGAAAAGAAGAAAGTCTACCTTTGCTTGGAAACATGAAGATTCGACAGGTATATCTAAGGATGTTATTACTCACAAACTTGGTATTGACACGTCTTTCAAGCCAATACACCAAAAAAAAAGAGGAAATTTGCACCCGAAAGAAATGCCATTATCCAAGAAGAGGTAGACAAATTGCTCAAGGCAGCACCAACCCTGATGAAACCAGAAAATGGAGAATCATTATCCTTATACTCCGTTGTTTCAGCTAAAGCAGTAAGTGCAATCCTAGTTAAGGATCATGAAGGCTCTCAACATCCGGTATAATATGTAAGTAAAAGTCTACTTGATGCTGAGGCCAGGTATTCTCATTTAGAGAATTTAATTCTTGATTTAATTATGGCTTTCGCTAAACATAGACATTGTTGGGATTGAACCCTATCAGAGGAACAGACAATGTAAAGCCAAAACTGGATCAGCTCAGTGGATTCAGAATAAGCAGATGCTGATATACAAATCTCTCCCCTTGAAAGTGATTACAACAACCGATGACCTCCTATCTGCTGATCTTACTAACTGCTGACCAATAACTGCTGCTCAATTAAAGATCTGATGAAGACTCAAGTCCTGCTGATTCAATCTACTGCCTTGAGTCAAGCACTGCTGATCCGGATAAGTGCTGCTGGGTTCACAGCAGTAGAAGGTTGCAGCAGTATTTCTAAAGTCTGTTTGTAATAGAATGTAATAGCAGTAGTTAACACAAGCAGTGTCTGTATAGATCAGAGGTTAGAGTTTGTTAGGAGGTTAGATATCACTTTCATGGTGACGTCAGCTAAAGATGCTCAGTAGTTTGCAAGTGCTTATAAATAGTACAGTACTTTGTACTGTTCTATTAGCTCTTCACATCATTCGTCTTCTTTGCACGAACAAACTACTGAGCTCGGGCTGAGGGGGAGTTTGCATTCATACATCATCATTGTAATCGTGTTTGAAATAAATTCAATCATTCAGTTCTTTGTGTAAAGATGTTTGATTAAAATATTACTCTCATTTGATTGTATGCAAAGTTTGTTATCATTTTAATTCCACTGCACAACTCATCCATTTTCCATTTTAACTTCAAACAAAATACAATCAAAAGGAAACTCAGATCCAACAATTGGTATCAGAGCTAGAAGAGTCAAATTTGATTTAACAATCATTTTGACGTAAATAGTTCAGCTCAAAACAGTTGATACTGATCGTTTGTTCGTCGTTGAAAAACAGAGTAAGGATTAATCACCATTATAGTTGATTTCTCAGTACCTGTAAAACAACAAGAATGACGTCACAATCTCAGGACGATAAAAACAACATTGGCTCACTCTTTAAACCACCTATGCTAAAAAGAAATGAGTACAACATCTGGCAGAGGAGGATGGGTCACATCCTCGCTCAACAAAGCACAGGTTGTTGGAAGTCTGTTATCTTTGGTCCTCATGTTCCTACAGTGCCAAGCGCTGAAGATACTAAAAAACAAGTTCTTAAACCTGTTGAAAATTATACTGAAACGGATTATCAAAAATTTTAACTGGATGCTAAAGCATTTAGTATTGTTGCATCAGCGCTCCCCAACGAAATATATGCTGGACTGTTACATTGTAACAGTGCTAAAGAGTTGTGGGACGCACTTAAGGAACAGTTTGGAGGTACCGAAGAGGTCATAGAAAACAATAGGGAAATCCTGAACCAACAGTATGAAAATTTTGTCATGTTAAAGGTGAATCACTGACTCAACAATTTGAGCGTTTCAGTTGTCTCATCAGTGAACTGAGGCTTGTTAAGGTCACGTTTTCAAACTCGACTCAAAATAGCAGGTTCCTCAGATCACTGCCAGAAAAATGGGACACAATAGCTATTGTCACCAGAACTGCACCTGAGTTCAAGGATCTGACCTTGACCCAACTCCATGGTCGACTCCTGATCTTTGAGAGGGAGTTGAACCAGAAAAGGAAGTTACAAGAGTCAGGGAAAACCGTTGATGATTATTCATTCGGTAACACTGCTCTTCTGGGTCAAGAAGAATCTGGTGGTAGTGGTAAGGATCAGGATTATGATCACTTCATTGACATAACTGCTGGTGCAAACTTTAACAACCCTGATCCTCACTCTACAAGTTATGCATTCACTGCAAATGAAAACCAGATGTCAGACAATTTAAGCTTTGAACTCAATGATTTACAGCATTTCGATCCCACTGACCTAGAAGAAATGGACATCCTGCACCAACTGGCCTTGCTAAGTGTTAGAACTAGCAAGTTTTATAAGAGAACTGGGAGAAAATTTCCAGGTCTTCATGGGAACCTAAGGGTTGGGTTGGATAAATCGAAAATCAAGTGTTACAAGTGTAACAGGTTGGGACACTTTGCTAGGGAACGTAGGAGTCAAACAACTGGTCCCATAGTCACTCACCCTAGTTCAAATCCTAGACCTCAAACTCAAAACACTGTGCACTATGCCCAATATGCCCCAGCAGCACATGTGAACACTGCTCACTATGCTGTTGCCCCTATGCCAGTGCATTATGTCCAAACAGCTGCTCCACAGATCCAATTTGTTCAAACCCCTGCTCCCCAGGCACAAGTGCAATCTGCACCTCAAACTACTGCTCCAGTAGTTACACAACCTGAACAACAAAGTTTATTTAGTCAAGAGTTTGTTGACTGGAGTAGTATGCCTGAAAATCTTAATGATGAAAATTTTGCACTATATGCTTCAAATGATTCTTCTCACAATGAATTTTGTTTGATGGCATTAGAGTCAATACAGGAGGGGGTTGAATCTGAGGAGTGGTTACTGCTGTGACTGATGAAGTACTGCTGGGAGAAAGTTCAGGCACCCTGATTGAACCAATGATAGATCTATGGTCTGAAGAAGACAAGAAAGATGAAAAGGCTGGTGAGAAAGAAGAGGGAGCTGATGAGGAAGAAAATCCTAAATGTGATTGTGCAATGATGGCTGCTGCCAAGGTATCACCTTAAGTTCTAGAAAAACTATGTTCTGACAATTGCATTATTGCTTTTGCTAACATCAAAGAGGTGAATGAAAACCTTAGGAGCAAAATCTTAACTGATGAAGTCAAATTTGAAAGATCTTTAAAAGAACTTAAAAACAAGTTGACTGAAAAGGACAAAGAGATTAGCAGTTTGAAAGAAGAGCAAAGCATAACCAAAACCCAACTCCAAACTATGGTAGAAAAATACCAAGTTTGCAAAAAGGAGTTAGAATCCACCCAGATCACTTGTGAGAGATGGGTGGAATCATGCAAAGGGTATGAGGTTATGCTTGAGAAACAGATAAAAAGCAATGTAAAATTTGGGGTTGGTTATAGAAAACATGATGATGAAAACACTGCTTTTGAAAAATCTGTTTCAACCACTGATGTAACTACTGAGTTCATCCCAACAAACAAGGATGGCCAAGAAGTGAAAATCACTGACAAACTTGGTAACAAAATCACACTTGACAGACCAATGGGTCCCTCTGCATTTGAGGAGATTGAAAATCATCAATTTAAACCAAGATGGTCTGATGAGTGTGATATCCTTGAAAATTTCAAGCCAATGGACTTTACATCAACTGATGGTGTTAAGGCTCCAAAAGCTAAAGTCATTCCTCTTAAGGATATTCCAGCAGTGGTCAAAACCTCTGCTACAAAGGAGTCTGAAAAGAGGAAGAAGAAAGAGAAAATTGATAACTTGTTTTGTGAATTCTGTGAGAAGAGGAACCATCTAACAAAAGATTGTTTCCATCTAAAAGCTTATGACTTAACCAAAACAAGTGTCACTACTTCAGCTGAAAGTTGCAGTGTTTGTGGTAAAACAAACCATAAAACTCAGGCATGTGTCTACCTCAAAAACTTCAATGAAAAGAAGAATGAGTACATGGCTAAAACATCCTTGAGTTCATCAGCATCTGCACCATCTGTCAAGTTCACAAAGAAACAACCACTGTTTGTGCCAGTTCAAACAGCTGTCACAAAACAGCTGAACCAAACATCTGTCAAAAGAGATGTTCAGGTTACTGATGCACCTCCTGCCAATCAGTTCAGAAAGGGCAAGGAAAAACAGTCTTACCAAAAGGATTCCACACGTTTATGAGGTCTACAAAAAGCCCTCTAAACCCAGAGTGAATAGGCATCCTTTCGGTTACCAGCAGTTGATTGGGCAAGACCCCCAACAGTGGTTAGTAAGAAATAGTACTAAAACTGTCCAAACCCCTGACTTAACCACTGCCCATCACACTGCATCCATACCAGACACTGTTGAGACCCCATCCAAAGCCCTGTTGGCTTTGGAGTCCTTAATGAACTAATCCTTTTACTTCATGTGCAGGGAGCTTCTGCATGCTTTAATAGTCTATGGTATGTAGATAGTGGAGGCTCCAGGCACATGACAGGATGTAAAGCCCTCCTCAAAGACTTTAAAATCCATGGTGGGGGTGATATATCCTTTGGAAATAATAGTAAAGGGAAAGTTCTGGGGTCTGGCACAGTGCAATCTGGCAATGTGAAATTTGAAAATGTCAATCTAATAGACAATCTAAAATTCAACCTTCTGAGTGTGTCTCAAATGAGTGACAAAGGGTTTGGGTCATTCTTCACAAAAGATTGTTGTAGGATTGTTGGGCCAGAAATGGTCAAAAAGATTGAAGCAATAATTAAAAATGGTCAAACAAAACTTGTTGCTCAAAGAAGTGGCAATGTTTATGTTGTTGACATGTCTAAAGAGTGTCCCAGAGCTGATGCCTGTCTGTTCTCAGCTGCCTCTAACAAAGAGACAAAACTTTGGCACAAAAGACTGGGACACACAAATCTTAAGACAATAACAGAAATTTCAAAAAATGGTTTGGTGAGAGGCCTACCACAAAAATTGTTTTCATGTCCTGAACATTGCATTTCCTGTTTAAAAGGAAAACTGCATAAAAGTTCCTACAAGTCCATTGAGGAGTCCAAAACAACCCAGTGCTTGCAAATGCTGCACATGGATTTGTTTGGCCCAGTTCAAGTCATGAGCCTCAAAAAGAAAAGATATTGTTTAGTTATAGTTGATGACTTTTCTAGGTTTACATGGACTTTCTTTTTGCACTCTAAAGATGAAACTGCAGGCATTTTGCAAGACTTTGTGGCACAGGTTGAAAAGCAATTTGATCTTCCAGTGAAAAGCTTTAGGAGTGACAATGGCACAGAATTTAAAAATAGGGAGTTGGATGCCTTCTATGTGAAGAAAGGGATTGTAAGGCAGTACAACATCCCTAGAACACCAGAGCAAAATGGGGTTGTTGAGAGAAAGAACAGAACTTTGATTGAGGCTGCCAGAACCATGCTTGCAGATTCAGGTTTGCCATTAACTTTCTGGGCAGAGGCAGTAAACACTGCTTGCTATGTCCAGAACAGAGTTTTAATCAACCCTAGGCACAAAAAGACTGCCTATGAAATTCTGTACAAAATCAAACCACTGATCTCATACTTCAAGGTATTTGGCTGCCCATGCTTTATTTTGAACTTAAAAGATTCCATTTCAAAATTTGCAGCCAAAATTGATTGTGGTTATTTTCTGGGATACTCAACCACTGCCAAGGCCTACAAAGTGTTCAATGCACGGACCAAGGTAGTGGAGGAGACTTTGGATGTAAAGTTCAATGAACTTTCATCAATGAAAATCCCAGCAAATCCTGCTGAACTGTTTGATCTTGAAAAATTCACTTTTGAAAATACTGCTGTCAAGACTAACAGTGCAGGTCCATCAGAGGATACAACACCAGACTATGGGTATGAAGTCATCATCCCTCAAAGGTCTGCGACTAAAGGGAAAGCATCAGTTGTTCAAAACAACTGTCAAAGCTCAACCACTGCTACATCAACAGTTGTTGATCAAAGTAGCCCATCTACCACTGCTTCCACATCCTCAACTACATCTGACAAAAGTCCTCAAACAATGGATAAAAGTCAACAGTGGTCCACTCCATTACCACCCATTCCACCACCTTTTGAAGCCACTGCTGGGTCATCAAAGTCACCAGCAGTGGTCAGCTCAGATGATACACATTTGCAGCCTTCACCAACAAATGCCATCGTACCATACCAAGGAGATTTAATCTTCTTGAGATATCATCCACCTGATCAAATCATTGGCAACATCAATGAAGGGGTGCTCACAAGAAGCCAAACCCAAAACATTTGTCTTTTTGCTGGTTTTCTATCACTCCATCAGCCAGTCAAGTACCAAGAGGCACTAAAAGACAACAGCTAGGTAGAAGCCATGCAAGAGGAGCTCCAGCAGTTCAAGAGACAACAAGTATGGGAGCTTGTACCACTGCCAAAAGAGGTCAGACCCATTGGCAAAAGTGGGTCTTCAAGAACAAAACAGATGAAAGGGGCATTGTTGTCAAGAATAAAGCCAGGCTTGTGGTTCAAGGTTACAGACAGGAAGAGGGGATTGATTATGATGAAACATTCGCCCCTGTTGCAAGATTGGAAGCTATCAGACTGTTCCTGGCCTTTGCTGTCAACCACAACATGAAGGTGTTTCAGATGGATATCAAAAGTGCTTTCCTCTATGGTACATTGCAAGAAGAGGTATATGTATGTCAACCTCCAGGCTTTGAGGATCCATTTTATCTTGATCATGTCTACAGGCTAAACAAAGCCTTGTATGGCCTGAAACAAGCACCAAGGGCCTGGTATGAAACTCTTTCCAACTTTCTACTCTCAAATGGTTTCAAAAGATGTACCATTGATAAAACACTGTTTCTTAAATGGAGAGGGAAAGATTTAATGATTGTCCAAATTTATATGGATGACATTATTTTTGGAAGCACATGTACCAAAATGTGTGAAGAGTTTAGAGAACTCATGACAACTGAGTTTGAAATGAGTGCAATGGGTGAGCTGCAATGCTTTCTTGGTCTCCAAGTATAGCAAATGCAAAATGGAACTTTCATTCATCAAAGCAAATATGCTAAAGAACTTTTAACCAAATTTGATATGAATGATTGTAAACCATGCAGCACACCCATGGCCACAAATAAGCTGGTCATGTCTGATGAAAAGGATGAGCTGATTGACCAAACACTTTATAGGAGCATGATTGGGTCTTTATTGTACCTAACTGCATCCAGACCAGACATCATGTTTGCAACATGTGTCTGTGCAAGAAGTCAATCAGCTCCCAGAAAATCTAATCTCATTGCTGTAAAAAGGATTCTCAGATACATAAAAGGTGCTCCCACACTTGGTATCTGGTATCCAGCTAATGGGAATATCAAGCTTTCAGGTTTTTCAGACAGTGACTTTGCTGGGTGTCACACAACAAGGAAGTCCACTTCAGGAGGGTGCCAGTTTCTAGGTGATTGCTTAGTTTCTTGGCAAAGCAAAAAGCAAGCAGCAGTTTCAACATCCACTGCTGGGGCTGAATACATTGCTGCTGCAAGCTGTACAGCCCAACTCCTGTGGCTTCAAAATCAGTTACTGGATTTTGGTATCACTGCCTTAAAGACACCACTTATGCTGGATAGTCAGGCAGCAGAAAATATCATCAAAAATCCAGTTTCCCATTCTACCACCAAACATATCGACATCAGACATCACTTTGTGAGGGATTGCTATGAAAAAGGTTTGATTTCTCTGCATCATGTCCCAACTAAAGACCAGCTAGCAGATGTGCTCACAAAAGCACTTGATACAACCACTTCTGAAAGTCTGGTCTCTAGGATTGGGATGCTGAACATGGAATAACAAGCAACATCTTGTTTTTCTATGAATAAAAGCAACAAAATGTTTTCAGAAAATCAAAAATCCATCCTTAAAAATAGCTTAAAAATGAAAATTTCATTAAAATCCTTAAAAGTCTGCCATAACCACTGATTGTTCAAAAGTCTGCTCTACATCAAAAAGTCTGCCCATTGCTGAAAGGCAACCTCTGTTCTCTCATTCCTTGATAACCACTGTTGTTCAAAAGCAGTGTCTTATCCACTGATATGCTATCTACTGATAGTAAAAATCATCCACTGCCCCCTTTCCACTGCTTTCATCAGTTGCTTTCATCCAAAGTACTGTCCTTCATCTTCACCAGTGGTTGTCACGTGGGCAGTACATAGTGTCAGACTTTTTGTAACGGCTGCCACGTTAGCATTCACTATCTCTCCTATAAAACTCCCCACTCACCATCGAAACAGGGTTTTACTGTCGAATTGAATTCATAAAAATTCTCTTCTCAAAGCAGTTTTTCTTTCCATCTCCCACAAAATTCATTCGATCAATCGTTTCAAAAATGACAAAATCGAAGTCATCTGCAAAACCCACATCAAAATCTTCGAAAACAGCCTCTCAAAAGGCAACCACCACTGACATTCCATTCAAAAAATCTCACAATCTCCTGGGTCTTCTCACAAAACCAGGAACCACAGATGTTTTCGATTCCATTATCACCATCATGGCAAAATCAAAGTACAAAACTTTGCTCATAGCCGACGCACCCATCTACTTGGCAACACAAAGGGAGTTTTGGAAGAATGCAACCCTTGAAAAACAAGGAGACATTGTCACTGCAATCAAATCTTCCATAAAGGGTAAAGCTGTCCACATTACACCACAATTCATCTCCGAAGTCTTTCAACTCGATGATCAGGCAGGTAAAACTTCC
The DNA here is from genome assembly GCF_002127325.2 of Helianthus annuus. Classification (NCBI taxonomy): domain Eukaryota; kingdom Viridiplantae; phylum Streptophyta; class Magnoliopsida; order Asterales; family Asteraceae; genus Helianthus; species Helianthus annuus. The sequence goes on along the minus strand of NC_035441.2, from coordinate 104,974,956 downwards.
TTCACCAAAAACGAGTTGCACATTGACTTCATTGAAAGAGGGTATGAAGCCACAATGATGACGAAATTAACTTTAGAAAAAGGTTATTTTCCTCCTGCACCAAGATTTTTATTTCATACCCTCCTAGTATGTGTTTCAAACAAAACCACTTCTTTCAATGAGATCCCTATAAAGATTCAAAATCTGGGTTATGCGATTCTTCAAGAAGAAAATTATAACTATTCTCGGGAAATCTTTAAAGATTTGGTTAATAATGTCGAAAGCAAATCATTTTTACTGTTTCCAAGGTTTTTAAGCTATTATTTTCAAAAGAAATTTAGTAAGGATGATTTGTCTCTAATAAACCAAGGTGAAATAACTGCAATAAACTGTCTAACATCTGAAACATTTTCACGTATGTTAGCACCTTGCAAAACACAAGCAGGGGTACCTGAGCAGATTTTAGCAGCTACCACTGCTCCTCAGGTATCTGCTGCTGAGCCTACTGCTCTAGGTGATCAAAGCAACAGAACAACTGTTTTGAAACCCACACCTACCAAACCAAAAAGGCCATCCAAAAAGAAAAATCAAAAACCCTCCAAACCAATCAAAAAGGCAACTCTGGCAGATGAGATACCAGAGTTAATGCCTGTGACAACACAAATGTCACTAGAAACCACTGCTGCTTCTTCCTCATAGCAGTTGGTACAAATATCTCAACCCATAACCATAACTCCTCCTGCTTCTTCACAAAAAGGACAGGTTGTACACAAAGGGCCACCACATCATGATGCTCTGGATACACTTGTCTCCATCATCCACAGCTCACTGCCCGGAGCAACTCCGCCTTCTAAACCCACCATCACATCCTCAATTCCACCAAAAACACAACTACTGTTGGATGCAATTGACTTGAACCAGGCACTATCCAGTCCTTCTCAATCACCTGTCAATGAGAATATACGTCAACAAATGACTGAGCCTGCTGTATCATCCATTGCTAACCCACCAACAAAGCCTGAGGAAGTTACACCCATTGAGTTACAAGTAACTCTTTGTGGTAATCCAAGTGAAGCAGCCACTACAACTGTTGAACCTACAGGTTTACAATTGGGCAGTGGTTTCATTAATAAGACTTCCTTAGAGGCAATTCCTTACATAGCACCTCTGCCAACCACCAGTGGATTTATATATCCAACTGGCATCATCAAAAGGTTGTCAAGTGTTGAAGGAAGAAGACCCTAGTACCAAGAAAAAGGGGCATCAGTGGTTAGTGTTTGGAATAAATTCCCCACATCTGCCACTGATAAAACCACTGTTAGTGGGAAATCAGATGATCCCATTAAATTGGGTGATGATTTAAAGTACCAGAAATTGACGGATCGTGTTGAAAAACTTGATAACTCTGTTGCAGAGCTCAAAAATATGCTCCAGCAGTTGTTATAGGTACAAAAGGTACAATCCACTGTTTTTCCACCTCAAGCACCTTCTCTACAACAAGCACCTGCTACAAATGAGCTCTGGAATCTCTTTCAACCTTATCTCCATCATCAGGCACAACTGGCAGATCAGCAACATGAAAAACATGTTCAACAGCTGAGAAATGCTATGGAGTCTAGGTTCAAAGACACTCAGGCTGATCTAAAGGCTCTCAAAACTCAGATCCTGCACACCACTAGCACTGCTCCTCCACCAGTATTCTTCATTGATCAACTCCCTGAAGATAATGCCAAAAAGGGGGAGAAAATTCAAGAATGGAGAAGAAAGGGAATAACTGATGGTCTTTACCTTGCACCAGAAAATTCAAATATGACCAAGCAGATCCCTTTGCCAGATGGCAGTAAGAAAATTGATGAGACTACAAATGCACTTGCAGAAGCACTTGCTTGTGTAAAAAGGGATAGAGAGGCCAAAAAGAAAGCCAAGGTGGATTATCCGGATCAGGGTACTTCAGGGTCAAGAGATGATGAAAATCTTTTTGATGAAAAGAAGAAGCCTACTAGAAAAGTAAGGCTACCCAAATCCATTCCGGTCAGGCATTCAAAGTCTGTTCAAAAACCACCTCCCAAAACAGGTGTTGTAACCTCTGTTGTATCAACTGCTGTTGGTACCTCAGTAGTTTCAACATCTGCCCTCACTTCAACACACACCACCTCAACACACACTTCATCTACTGCTTTGCCACCATCACCACCAAAATCACAATCACCTCCTGTCAAAAGGCAGAAGACAGCAGATGTTAAAACATCTGCTGTAAAGACAACAGTGGTTGGAACACCAGTTGTTTCAACAACTGTTAGTCTATCACAAACCACTGCCACTACAACCATCTTTCCATCCAAAACATCATCAGTCCCTCCTCAAATAAAGAGGAGGAGGCTAACTCCTAAAGATGATGTCACTTCACCACCTCAAACATCTTCAAAACCTTTAGCTCTTGTCAATATACCAAAACCAGTTCCACTTTCTTCTGTTCCAATGCACAAACCTTTACCTCCTGCAGGTGTTCAATTTCCTCTTGAACTAGAAGCTGTCAGAGAAGAGATAAAATCCTTCTATACTGAGGATGATCCTGCCAAAAGGAGTTTGCCCTCAATCAAAGGATATCCATGGCCCAAAAACATTGATGAATATTTGAAGATAAAGGCCAAACAAGCAGAGGATATCTCACAAAGAAACTCACAAGGGAAATCTGACAAAGAAGTTTCAAGATACTACCAATATCTGCTTACACAAGTCAATTCCCTAGAACGTTTTGCAAAGAATGTTAGTCAACAAATTTCTGAAAGAGCAGCTGAAACTCTGAAGAAAGACTACATTGAAAGCATCATGTTTTACAAGAAATACAAAGGAGAGAGACACATGTACAAAGAGTGGACCATCCCAGAGCTTGAAGCTGAATCAGCCAGAATTCAAGTTATGATAAAAAGGAAAGTCACTCACACTCCTCCTGATTGGGCAAAGTTCAAAAAGAATGTACCTGAAAAGCAGTTGGAACTAAAAAGAATGAAAGAAGAATTGGTGGTTGCTGAATTCGGAACCAAAAGACAAGTTGCTAGATAGAAGGAAGATTTGGTCAGGTCAACCTACAAAAGGTTGGAGGAATTAAGGAAGAAAGATCCTAAAATCCCTCAAAAACCTGACTACCCTGAAGCAGCGGTTTCAAAAGAACCATCAAAGCTGCATATCAGGAGATCCACTGCTCCAGCTGGTACTTCCTCTTACAAAAGGAGGAGACAAAGCCAGTTAGGAGTTGAGACAGTTCAAGATATTCTTACTGGCAATGCTGTTGTAAAAGAAGGCCTGCTAAGAACGTTAAAAGAAGAACTTGAACAAGAAAATTCTGCTACCACTGCTCAGCCAGTGATGAATCGGCCAGCCTCTCCAAATACTTCTGCAAATAAGTGTTAGGGCTGGATTTCTATGACCTATGATCCTTACATATGATCCTAACATGTGATCCTAACAAGTGATCTTTGTTTCTTTGGCAGATAGTGATCCTCAGAGGAGCTCCAGGATCAGGAACACGGATCATTCCAAGGATCCTCATACTAACGACTGTTCTCTTTGGACTTAATATTATCTTGCAGGATTTACGAGTTGGATCCGGTCTTAGCAACGTAAACAAGGAATCTGTCACGATAATCTCGCACATGCATAATCAAAGATGGACGTTATGGCAAATATGGAAACTCAGCACAATTCAAGGGCGATTATTTAGGCTAAATTTACTTCTATTTCTAAAGGGGTAACGAGCTAGTTAGGTGATTTGCCTAAAATAGAACCACACACACTTGTATAAATGGCACTCTTGAACATTCGGAAGACACAACACACTTTTCACACGCTTTAGCATACGATACTATAGTGATCCTTGTACCTAGCTCGTTACCATCCGAAGTTGTAACCATTATTTGTTATATTAAAGTTTGGTGATCGGTAGTTTCCATCACCCGAGGTTTTTTATGCCGGAGATCATTCATTGATCAAGGGCTTTTTCCTCGTATAAATCCTTGTGTCACTTGTGCATTTTACATTTGAGTGATCCTTCACTTTGTTCATCATACCAAGCATCATTCCCCGTTTACATAAAGTTTGGTTGCATTATCTTTAAGTGATTTTTGACCAAAACAGTTTGGCGCCCACCGTGGGCCAATTGGTGCTTCATTCATAAGAAAGTTTTTCTGTTGGTGATCATTCCGGAAGTGTTGCATGGCTTCATCGTTGAAGAATACTTCCACAGCGATGTCTGCAGTCAATTCATCTAATGGCATTCCACCTTTGCCTCCACCACCAGCTGGATCTCAGAAAAATGCTGAGAAGAGACCAACTCCTATCTCCTCTAAACCATCATCTTCTGCTCTAACTTCTTCTATTCCCAGTACTAGTGATATATTTACTTTGATTTTGCAGATGAGGGATCGTATGCAGCAGCAGGATGAAACTAATGACAGGATCCTCAAGGAAATCGAAGATCTCAAAAGGCAAAAGAAAACGGCAGAGGATCATTCCCCACTAATGCCCAAATCTTTGAATCTTGATACTCCGATGATTACTTCTCAGCCATCAGAGGTCCCAGACGTTCAACACATGTGTGGATCAAGAGGAGTGCATTTCGGCCCAGCAGTAGTGACTCAGGCATCAGGATCATATTTCCAACCGGCAGGATCCTATACTCAGCATATGGGATCCTTCATGAACTCAGGATCCTCCTTCGTTCCAGGATTATCCCAGGTTCAAGGATCCTCCTTCGTTCCAGGATTATCCCAGGTTCAAGGATCCTCCTTCGTTCCAGGATTATCCCAGGTTCAAGGATCCTCCTTAGTTCCAGGATCATCCCATATTCAGGGATCCCTTCAGATGCCAGGATCCTTGAAGAATTTGCAAACAGGAAGTCCAGATGTCCATCAAGGAGATTTTATTCCGATGCAGTCCATTGCTTCCACTGGTCCATCAATCATCCTAGAATCCCAGCAATATGGATTCACATCCAATGTTCCTAACTTGAACCTGATGGGAGGTAACACTTTTAATAATTCTCTTACCACTAACCATGGATTCATGCAGGATACAGGTATCAATCATGCTATGGCCAGAGAACTACAAAAACTGAAGGATATGATATCAAGTGTTCCAGGGGTAGTCAAACCTATCCCGGAGATTGCAGATGGAAGCCATAAGGTATCTCGTTTTGCACCACCAATTTGTGATGCTGAGATACCCAAAAGATTCCATATCCCTACTATGAAGCTGTATGATGGAACAACGGATCCTGAGGAACACATAGCACAATACAGGGAGAGGATGGAGATCAATCCTATTCCAGAAAGGTTAAAGGAAGCATGCCTGTGCAAGGGATTTGGATCCACTCTTACTGGATCAGCTCTTAAATGGCTACTAAGTCTTCCCCCTTACTCTATTACTTCGTTTGCTAATTTAGTTAACTTATTCAATAATCAATTTTCTTGTAGCAGAAAATTTGAACGATTGACTAGTGATTTATATAGGATAACACAGGGTCATAATGAATCATTAAGGGATTATATAACCAAGTTTAGTAAAGAATCCTTGGACATTCCTAACTTGGATGTGGCCACAGCTGTTGAGGCCTTCAAGATGGGATTGCTTAAGGATTCATTGTTCTATGATGATCTTGTTATGACACTGTGCAGGAACCTAGATGAAGTAAGAACTCGGGCACTCAGGTTCATCCGGCTAGAGGATGACAAGAGGATCCAGGAGAGACAAGTAGGATCCTCAAAACAAGAAAAGCAAGGATCCTCTTTCAAAAGCAACAAATTCAAATCCTATAATAGAACTGACAATCAGAATGTGCATGCTGTAGACCAAGAAGAGGATGATGAAGATTATCCTTCAATTTCTGAATACTGTTTTTCCGTTGATAATCATGAACTAATCCTTGCAATGCAGAATCTAGGAGAAAAGGCCAGATGGCCCAGAAAAAATGACAAAACAGCCGCAACTAAAGATAAATCAAAGTGGTGTGCATACCATGAAGATTTTGGGCATTTGACAGAGGAATGCATCGCATTACGAAAGGAAATTGGATATCTGCTGAGCAAGGGGCATTTGAAAGAATTGTTGGGAAGAAAAAAGCAAAGGACTCAGGATCCTGAAAGGATCCCTGAGAAAGCTCCAGCTCCTCCAGTAGATGCACAAGTGATCAACTTTATATTTGGAGGATCAGACATCTGTGGTACATCCTTCTCAGCAGCTAAAAGGCATGCAAAGGAAGCTAAAATGGATAACGGAGAAAGACCTATTCGAACATCAAGTGTCTCGGAAGGAAAAATCATAACCTTTGATGAGGATGATAGAATTAACATCCAGGATCCTCATCATGATAGTTTAGTTATTACTCTTTTTATTTCTAACCATTTAGTCCGCAGGATCCTTATTGACGGAGGAAGCTCAGTAAACATTATCCAGCTTGATGTTCTGAAGAAAATGGGTATCCCTGAATCAGATATCACACCAAGATCCTCCGTGCTTGTAGGACTTAGTGGCGGAACTAAGAAAACCCTGGGGGACATTAAACTCCCAATTTATGTGGAAGGATTACATAATTATCAAAAATTTTGTGTTATTGACTGTTTGTCTTGTTGTAATGTTATCCTTGGCAGGCCCTGGATACACGATATGAAGGCAGTCCTGTCCACCTACCATCAGTGTGTGAAGCTTCCTAGCCCATGGGGAATAATCAAGATCGATAGTGATCAACAGGAGGCTAAGGATTGTTACACCTCATCAATGAAACCAGCCTCGAAATCAAGGGAGCAATAGCAATTAAAGTATCCTCCAAGGGGTGTCTTGGAGGCAAGAGAGCAGGATGTGGACGAAATCCTCTTGGATCCTGATGATCCTGAATCCAATATCTACATCGGATCAGGGATCCTTGATAAAATGAAAGAAGACATAGTATCCTTCCTCAAAAGAAGAAAATCTACCTTTGCATGGAAACATGAGGATATGACAGGTTATCTAAGGATATTATCACTCATAAACTTGGCATTGACAGGTCAGTTAAACCGATCCATCAAAAAAGGAGGAAGTTTGCACCAGAAAGAAATGCCATTATCCAGGAAGAGGTAGAAAGATTACTACGAGCAGGTATGATCAGAGAAGTGAAGTATCCAAAATGGCTGGCCAATGTGGTTGTTGTTCAAAAGAAAAATGGAAAGTGGAGTGTATGTGTCGATTTCACTGATTTGAATAAGGCATGTCCCAAGGATCCTTTCCCATTACCCCACATTGACTCCATGGTGGATGCAACGGCGGGTCATGAACTGTTAACCTTTATGGATGCATCATCTGGATTCCAACAAATTCAGATGGAACCATCTGACCAAGAGGATACGGCTTTCATGACCCCAACCGGTTTATATTGTTATATTGCTATGCCTTTTGGATTAAGAAATGCAGGTGCAACATATCAAAGGCTGGTGAATATGATGTTCAAAGATCAAATTGGACAAACCATGGAAGTGTACATAGACGATATGGTGGTGAAATCCAAAAAAGCTGAGGATCACCTAAGGGACTTGGAGGAAGCATTTGATATCCTTGATAATTATAACATGAAGCTTAATCCTACAAAATGTCACTTTGGTGTTAAAGCAGGTAAATTCTTAGGATATATGGTAACCCAGAGGGGCATTGAAGCAAGCCCAGAACAAATCAAAGCATTGGTGAATATCAAATCCCCTGCCAACGCTAAGGATGTGCAAAGGCTAACAGGCAGGATAACAGCTCTAAACAGATTCATATCTAAATCCTCAGAAAAGTGTAAAGAATTCTATGATATCCTAAGAAAGAACAAGAAATTCGAATGGACTGAAAAGCATGAGAATGCTTTACAAGCCCTAAAAGAATACATGTCCTCAGCCCCAGCATTGATGAAACCAGAAAAAGGAGATGTGTTATTCTTATACCTTGCGGTATCCTCAAAAGCAGTAAGTGTAGTCCTTGTTAAGGATCATGAAGGTACACAATATCCTGTCTATTATGTAAGTAAGAGTTTACTTGATGCTGAATCCAGGTATTCACACCTTGAAAAACTTATTCTTGCACTGATTATGGCATCTACTAAACTAAGACATTATTTTGAAACCCATGTTATTGTTGTTAGAACTAATTTCCCAATTAAGAATGTCCTCAGGAAACCAGAGATGTCCGGAAGAATGGCTAAGTGGGCAGTAAAGCTTAGTGCCCATGATATAAGATATGAGCCCAGAACAGCCATCAAATCCCAAGCATTAGCAGACTTTGTGGCTGATTTCAGTAGTGATTTACAAAAGGAAGCCGAATTGGAAGTCCAGCAGCTGGATGAAACTAAGGATCCTTGGATACTACATACTGACGGATCCTCAAATGTTAAAGGCACGGGACTTGGTATACTACTAAAATCGCCACAGGGGGACATAATACCCCATTCCATAGCTTGTGAATTCCAAGCCACTAATAATGAGGCTGAATATGAAGCCTTAATCGCTGGTTTGCAAATTTCTAAACATATAGGGATCAGGTATCTTGAGGTATACGTGGACTCATTGTTAATCACTAATCACTTTAATGGATCCTATGCTGTTAAAGGTGAAAAACTAACCAAATATTTAGAGATAGTCAAAGAATTGGCACTCTCCTTTGTTTCTTTCAGTTTAACACAGGTACCAAGGGAGGAAAATACAGAAGCTGATGCATTAGCCAACCTAGGATCATCTTTGAAGATCCCAGAGGATATAAGTATCCCCATCATCCATATCCTGGCTCCTGCTATTGAAAATCAGGTGGCCATGGAAATAGAAGAGGATACTGCAATGATCCCTGGTGAGGATACTCAATCTTATTCAGGATCATGGATCTCTCCAATCATAAGATACTTACAACACGGGGAAATTCCTATGGGAGAAAATCCTAGGGCTTTCAGGATTAAGGTATCTCAATTCACAATCTTAAATAATGTGCTATATAAGCGATCTCTTACAGGACCATATTTAAGATGTATCGAGGATCCTGAAGTTCAAGAAGTGTTAAAAGACTTCCATGAAGGAGATTGTGGAAACCACACTGGGGGCAGGGCATTGTTCTCAAGGATCTTAAGGACAGGATACTACTGGCCAACTATGAAAAGGGATGCTGTGGAGTATGCTAAGAAGTGTGATCCTTGTCAAAGACACAGCAATATCCTTCATCAGCCGGCTGAATTTCTACATCCTATACCATCCTCTTGGCCATTCATGAGATGGGGGATGGATATAGTTGGCAAGCTCCCTAAGGCACCTGGTGGAAAAGTATTCATGCTTGTTATGACTGACTACTTCTCCAAGTGGATAGAGGCTGAAGCTTTTGCCCAAGTCAGAGAGAAGGAAGTTATATCCTTTATTAAGAGAAACATTATAACTAGATTTGGCATTCCTTCTGAAATTGTATGTGATAATGGTTCCCAATTTATTGGGAGCAGGACTACTAACTTTTGTGACAGTTGGGGGATTAAGATGATAACATCAACACTAGTCCACCCACAAGCCAATGGTCAAGCAGAATCATCCAACAAGATCATCATCAACAATCTAAAGAAGAAACTTGGATCCAAGAAGGGGAAATGGGCAGAGGAATTGCCTTATGTGCTTTGGGCTGATAGGACAACCCCCAAGAATGCTACTGGTCAAACACCCTTCTCTTTGGTGTTTGGGGCAGAATCAGTGATCCCAACAGAAATGGTGGTTCCAACTGCTAGAACAAGTACCCGTGATCCTGAGGAGAATGATGCAAACCTGGCTCAAGACTTGGATACTATTGAAGAAATCAGGGATCTGGCTAGGATAAGGATGGCTAGCTACCAACAAAGAATGGCTAGCGCTTACAACAAAAATGTCAGGATAAGGAAATTCCGAGTTGGGGATATGGTATTGAGAAAAGCATTCCAAAATACCACCAATCCTGCTGATGGGAAACTGGCACCAAAATGGGAAGGCCCTTATTTGATCGAAGCCGAAGCAGGAAAGGGGGCATATAGATTGCTTACCATGGAAGGTAATCTGTTACCAAGAGCCTGGAATGCTGTCCACTTGAAAAAATATTTCATGTAAGCAGGATCCTTCTGGCATGAGTGATCCTTACATTGGAAGTATCCTTCAAGGATCCCTGAAGCATCAATGATCCTTACTCTGGTAATGTCCTAAGCTTGAACTCTTATTTACATATCTTCTTATTTAAGGATAAGGATCATGTATCCTTCATCCTTCTCTCACGAAATTTTGAGTTCTGATAAGTCCAGGTATCCTTAGCATAATGTCAACAATCTTCAGAAGCAACTTAGATCCTTGGGCTTGTCCCCAGTTATCCTTGGGCTTGTCCCCAGTTTTCGCCTGTAGCGCACGATGATCCTGTTATAGTTCACGTCTTTGGGACCAGTACTCGCTTTAGGGGCTGATAACCTCATCGTACTGGCTATACCCATGATCCTACGTATAATGGTAGACGTACCATACATCCGTTCCTAAGGTTTCTAACGTTTTCACGTTAGCTAAGGTTTTGGCATTTTCATGTCACTAAGTTTGGATAGTCGCCAGTGAGGGCCATACTCCAGTTTACATACGATCCTTGGGCTTGTCCCCAGTTATCCTTCGGGCTTGTCCCCAGTTATCCTTCGGGCTTGTCCCCAGTGATCCTTTGGGCTCGTCCCCAGTTATCCTTCGGGCATGTCCCCAGTTACTAACTTATCTTTTATATTGTCTTAGTCCCAAGTTATGTCCTATTTTTCAGGTTTTCGAAGTTAAACAATTAAGGATCCTTAATCCTTATTATCCATTAAAGTTTCACTTATGGTTATCCTGATTAAAGGTTAGGATCCTAACTTGGATCCTCAGGTATGATCCTTAACCATTTTCGATTTCATTCATTATTTATTTGTTTGAATAACCCATAGACTTTGACAACTGAACCTATGATCCTTAAAATAAACTACTTTGAAAATTTTCGATTATAGGATATTTGATCCAGGATCATATCCTAAATTTCTTAAACATAATTTGCTTAACTTTTCTTGCTCAAACAAATATGTATCAAAACAATTGGAAATTAAAAAGATAACAATACGAGATAAGCCAAAAAGATTAAGAGTTATTTTATTAACAAAGGTTTGAAACCCTTCAAAGTTGTCAAAATTGCCAACCCACGTTTCTACCAGCAAAACGTGGCCCGTCCACATGGGTTGGCAAAGGGTGTCCATTGTTTGTGCGGTCTTAGCATGCAGGAAATTAAAAGGCGGCAGGATCACGATGGCTTCATCCCCCAAACAGAGGATCCCTCCACCATTTGTAATCCTACCTGTTGGGGCTGGATTTTACTATAAATGATCCTTATACGTGATCCTGACCAGTGATCCTTGTTTCTTTGGCAGATAGTGATCCTCAGACAGACTTCAGGATCAGGATCATGGGACGATATGGTGATCCTTACACTAACGGTCACTTCCACTTGTTACAAAATTGTTTTGCAGGAACACCTAGCAGGATATGCCCTATACATCATGATCCAGGGACGCGTTTTCACAGATATGGCAAGAGCTAAATTGGAGATAGACGTTGTACCGGATATGGAAACTTAGCTTGATTAATGGGCAGCAATTTAGGCTAGATTATCTTTATTTCTAAAGGGGTAATGAGCTGATTAGTGGTCTATCTACCTAAAATAAGTTACCTACACATGTATAAATACCCATCTTCCTCATTCGGAAGAACACACACAACATACGACACAACTCTCAAACACTTAGACACTCAGTGATCCTTGTACTCAGCTCATTACTATCCGAAGTTGTAACTACATTTTTTATTATATTGAAGTTGGTGATCGGTAGTTGCCATCACCCGAGGTTTTTTATGCCGGAGATCATACATTGATCAAGGGCTTTTTCCTCGTATAAATCATTGTGTCTTTGTATCTTTATCACAGAAGTGATCCTTTACTTTCATAGCTAACCAAGCATCATACCCCGTTTACATAAAGTTTGGTTACATTATCCTTGTGTGATTTTTGACTAAAACAGTTTGGCGCCCACCGTGGGGCAATTGGTGCTTCATTCATAAGAAAATCTTTTGTTCGAAATCATTTCAAAGAGTTACATGGCTTCATCATTGAAGAACACCTCCACGGCAATGTCTGCAGTCACTTCAGCACAAACCACTCTACCTCCTCCACCGGCAGGATCCCAGAGAAATGCTGAGAAGAGACCAACCCCTTCTTTCTCTAAACCTCCATCTTCTTCTGCTATGAATTCTTCTATTCCCAGTACTAGTGATGTGTTTGCTTTAATTTTGCAGATGAAGGATCGTATGCAGCGGCAGGATGAAACTAATGACAGGATCCTCAGGGAGATTGGAGATCTCAAAAGACAAAAGAAAGCGGCAGAGGATCATTCCCCACTGATGCCAAAATCCTTGAGTTTTGAGACTTCAATGGTCACCTCTCAGCCATCAGGGATCCCAGACGTACAGATCACAGGGGAGACGAGAGGATCACATCTCAAGTCAGCAGCAATGACTCAGACATCGGGCTCGTATTTTCAGCCAGCAGGATCCTATCCTCAGTATATGGGATCCTTCATGAATCCGGGAGCTTATCCGGGGGCACAGCAGTTTCAAGGATCCTACTTTATCCCAGGATCATCCCAGGTTCAAGGATCCTCCTTCGTTCCAGGATCATCCCAGATACCAGGATCCTTACAGATGCCAGGATCCCTAAAAAGTTTGCAAATAGGGAGTTTAGATGTCCATCAAGGGGACTTCATTCCAATGCAGACCATTGCTTCCACTGGTCCCTCCGTTGTTCCAGAATCCCAGCAATATGGATTCCCTAACTTGAACCCAATGGGAGGTAACACTTTAAATAATTATCCTATCACTAACATGCAGGATACAGGTACCAATCACGCTATGGCCAGGGAGTTACAGAAACTAAAGGACATGATCTCAAGTGTTCCAGGGGTAGTCAAGCCTATCCCAGAGATTGCAGATGGAAGCCACAAGGTATCACGCTTTGCACCACCAATTTGTGATGCAGAGGTACCCAAAAGGTTCCATATCCCTACCATGAAGCTGTATGATGGCACAACGGATCCAGAGGAGCATATAGCACAATACAGGGAAAGGATGGAAATCAATCCTATCCCAGAAAAGTTGAAGGAAGCATGCCTATGTAAAGGATTTGGTTCCACTCTAACTGGATCAGCTCTTAAGTGGCTGCTAAGTCTTCCCCCTTACTCTATTACTTCATTTGCTAATTTAGTTAATTTATTCAATAACCAATTCTCTTGTAGTAGAAAATTTGAAAAATTAACTAGTGATTTGTACAGGATAACTCAAAATCATAATGAATCATTAAGAGATTATATAACTAAATTTAGTAAAGAATCCTTGGATATTCCCAACTTGGATATGGCTACGGCTGTTGAAGCCTTCAAAATGGGACTTCTTAAGGATTCATTATTCTATGATGATCTTGTTATGACACCTTGCAGGAACTTAGATGAAGTAAGAACTCGAGCACTCAGGTTTATCCGGCTAGAGGATGACAAGAGGATCCAGGAGAGACAAGCGGGATCCTCAAAACCGGAGAAGCAAGGATCCTCCTTCAAAAGCAACAAGTTCAAATCCTACCAGAGGAATGAGAACAAGAATGTGCATGCTGTTGACCAAGAAGAGGATGATGAAGAATATCCTCCAATCTCAGAATATTGTTTTTCCGTTGATAATCATGAACTAATCCTTGCAATGCAGAATCTAGGTGAAAAAGCTAGGTGGCCCAGGAAGAATGACAAACCATCCGGGACTAAAGACAAGTCCAAATGGTGTGCATACCATGAGGATTTCGGGCATCTAACTGAAGATTGCATAGCCTTAAGAAAAGAAATTGGATACCTGCTAAGCAAGGGGCATCTAAAGGAATTGTTGGGAAGAAAAAAGCAAAGGACCCAGGATCCTGAAAGGATCCCTGAAAAGGCTCCAGCACCTCCGGCAAACGCACAAGTGATTAACTTCATATCCGGAGGATCAGACATTTGTGGAACATCCTTCTCAGCGGCCAAAAGACATGCAAAAGAATCAAAAATGGATAATGGAGAAAGGCCTATTAGAACCTCAAGCGTCTCAGAAGGAAAGATGATAACATTTGATGAGGATGATCGCATTAATGTTCAGGATCCTCACCATGATAGCTTAGTTATCACTCTCTTTATCTCTAACCATTTTGTCCGCAGGATCCTTATTGACGGAGGGAGCTCAGTGAACATTATCCAGTTTGATGTCTTGAAGAAGATGGGAATCCCAGAATCAGACATCACACCAAGATCCTCCGTGCTTGTGGGATTCAGTGGAGAAACGAAGAAAACTCTGGGGGACATCAAACTCCCAATCTACGTGGAAGGATTACATAATTACCAAAAATTTTGTGTTATTGACTGTTTATCTTGTTGCAACGTTATCCTTGGCAGGCCTTGGATACATGACATGAAAGCAGTTCCATCTACCTACCATCAATGTGTGAAGCTCCCTAGCCCATGGGGGATAATCAAGATCGACAGTGACCAGCAAGAAGCTAAGGATTGCTATACCTCATCCATGAAGCCAACCTCGAGGCCAAGGGAGCAATAGCAATTACAGTATCCTCCGAGGAACGTCTTGGAGGCAAGGGAACAAGATGTAGATGAAATCCTCTTGGATCCTAGTGATCCTGAATCGAAAATCTATATCGGATCAGGGATCCTTGGCAAGATGAAAGAAGACATGATATCCTTCCTCAAAAGAAGAAAATCTACCTTTGCTTGGAAACATGAAGATATGACAGGTATATCTAAGGATATTATTACTCACAAACTTGGCATTGACAGGTCTATCAAGCCAATCCATCAAAAAAGAAGGAAGTTTGCACCAGAAAGAAATGCCATTATCCAAGAAGAAGTAGAGAGACTACTTCGAGCAGGTATGATCAGAGAGGTAAAGTATCCTAAATGGTTAGCCAATGTGGTTGTTGTCCAAAAGAAAAACGGAAAGTGGAGGGTATGTGTCGATTTCACTGATTTGAATAAGGCATGTCCCAAGGATCCTTTCCCATTACCCCACATTGACTCCATGGTGGATGCAACAGCGGGGCATGAACTGTTAACTTTTATGGATGCATCATCTGGATTCCAACAAATCCAGATGGAACCATCTGACCAAGAGGATACAGCCTTTATGACCCCAACCGGTTTATATTGTTATATTGCCATGCCTTTTGGACTAAGAAATGCAGGTGCAACATATCAAAGGCTGGTAAATATGATGTTCAAAGATCAAATTGGAAAAACTATGGAGGTGTACATAGATGATATGGTGGTCAAGTCAAAGAAAGCTGAGGATCACCTAAGGGACTTGGAAGAAGCATTCGATATCCTTGATAGTTACAACATGAAACTTAATCCTTCAAAATGCCATTTTGGTGTTAAGGCAGGAAAGTTCTTAGGATACATGGTAACCCAGAGGGGCATTGAAGCAAGCCCGGAACAAATCAAAGCATTAATAAATATCAAATCTCCTGCCAATGCCAAGGATGTTCAAAGACTAACAGGCAGGATAGCAGCTTTGAACAGGTTCATATCGAAATCCTCAGAAAAGTGCAAAGAATTCTACGATATCCTAAGGAAGAATAAGAAGTTCGAATGGACTGAGAAGCATGAGAATGCTTTACAAGCCCTAAAAGAATATATGTCCTCAGCACCAGCATTAGCAAAACCGGAAAAAGGAGATGTGTTATCCTTATATCTGGCGGTATCCTCAACCGCTGTAAGTGCTGTCCTTGTTAAGGATCACGAAGGTACACAATATCCTATCTACTATGTAAGTAAAAGTCTACTTGATGCCGAATCCAGGTACTCACACCTCGAAAAACTCATCCTTGCATTAATCATGGCATCCACGAAGTTAAGGCATTATTTTGAAACCCATACTATTATTGTCAAAACTAATTTTCCAATTAAGAATGTCCTCAGGAAACCGGATATGTCAGGGAGAATGGCTAAGTGGGCAGTGAAGCTTAGTGCCCATGATATAAGATACGAACCAAGAACAGCCATTAAATCTCAAGCACTAGCTGACTTTGTGGCTGATTTCAGTAGTGATCTACAAAAGGAAGCAGAATTGGAGGTCCAGCAGCTGGATGAGACCAAGGATCCTTGGATCCTACACACTGACGGATCCTCAAACATCAAAGGCACAGGGCTAGGGATCCTCCTAAAATCGCCACAGGGGGACATAATACCCCACTCCATAGCCTGTGAGTTCCAAGCAACTAACAATGAGGCTGAGTATGAAGCCCTAATTGCTGGCTTACAAATCGCTAAGAATATGGGGGTAAAGTATCTTAACGTATATGTAGATTCATTATTGATCACTAATCACTTTAACGGATCCTATGCTGTTAAAGGTGAAAAACTAACCAAATATTTAGAGATAGTCAAAGAATTGGCACTCTCTTTTGTTTCTTTTAGCTTAACACAGGTACCAAGGGAGGATAACACGGAAGCTGATGCATTGGCCAACCTAGGATCATCCTTAAAAATTCCAGAAGATATAAGTATCCCTATCATCCATATCCTGGCTCCTGCTATCGAAAATCAAGTAGCCATGGAAATAGAAGAGGATACTGCAATAATCCCTAGTGAAGAAGCTCGATCTTATTCAGGATCATGGATCTCACCGATCATGAGATACTTGCAACATGGGGAGATTCCAACGGGAGAAAATCCTAGAGCTTTCAGGATTAAGGTATCTCAATTTGCAATCTTAAATAATGTGCTATATAAACGATCCCTTGCAGGACCATATTTAAGATGTATTGAAGATCCTGAAATAGAAGAAGTATTGAGAGACTTCCACGAAGGAGATTGTGGAAACCACACTGGGGGCAGGGCATTATTCTCAAGGATCCTTAGAACAGGATACTACTGGCCAACCATGAAAAGGGATGCTGTAGAATATGCTAAAAAGTGTGATCCTTGCCAAAGACATAGCAATATCCTTCATCAACCAGCTGAATTCTTACACCCAATACCATCCTCTTGGCCATTCATGAGATGGGGAATGGATATAGTTGGCAAGCTTCCTAAAGCACCTGGTGGAAAAGTATTTATGCTCGCCATGACTGACTATTTCTCCAAGTGGATAGAAGCTGAAGCCTTTGCTCAAGTCAGAGAGAAGGAAGTTATATCCTTTATCA
The DNA here is from genome assembly GCF_002127325.2 of Helianthus annuus. Taxonomy (NCBI): domain Eukaryota; kingdom Viridiplantae; phylum Streptophyta; class Magnoliopsida; order Asterales; family Asteraceae; genus Helianthus; species Helianthus annuus. Next base: position 104,957,703 of record NC_035441.2, on the reverse strand, counting down.
AAAGAAACATTATAACCAGATTTGGCATTCCCTCTGAAATTGTATGTGATAATGGTTCTCAATTCATTGGAAGGAGAACCACTAACTTTTGTGACAGTTGGGGAATCAAGATGATCACATCAACACCAGTTCACCCACAAGCCAATGGTCAAGCAGAATCATCCAACAAGATCATCATCAACAATCTGAAGAAGAAGCTAGGATCCAAGAAAGGGAAATGGGCAGAAGAATTACCTTATGTGCTATGGGCTGATAGGACAACTCCCAAAAATGCCACCGGTCAGACACCCTTCTCTTTAGTATTTGGGGCAGAAGCAGTGATCCCAACAGAGATGGTGATCCCAACTGCTAGAACAAGTGCTCGTGATCCTGAAGAAAATGCTACGATCCTAGCTCAGGATTTGGATACTATTGAGGAAAACAGGGATCTAGCTAGGATAAGGATGGCAAGCTACCAACAAAGGATGGCTGGTGCCTATAACAAGAATGTCAGGATAAGAAAGTTCCAAGTCGGAGATATGGTGTTGAGAAAAGCATTTCAAAATACCATCAATCCTGCTGACGGGAAGCTAGCACCAAAATGGGAAGGTCCCTACTTGATTGAAGCTGAAGCAGGAAAGGGGGCATACAGGTTGCTAACCATGGAAGGAAACTTGTTACCAAGAGCCTGGAATGCTGTTCACTTAAAGAAATATTTCATGTGAACATGATCCTTCCTGCATGTGATCCTTACATTGAAGTATCCTTGAAGGATCCTGGAGATATCGGTGATCCTTACTCAGGTAATATGCTTATCCTAAAACTATTGCATTTTCTTATTTTTTAAGGATAAGGATCATGTATCCTTCATCCCCTACTCACAAACCATTTGAGTTATGATAAGTTCAGGTATCTTCAGCATATCATCAAAGATCTTCAAAAGCACCACAGATCCTTGGGTCTAACCCCAGTTATCCTTGGGATTATCCCCAGTTTCCGCCAGCAGCGCACGATGATCCTGATATAGTTCACGTCCTTGGGATCAGTACCCACTTTCGGGGCTGGCGACCTCATCGTACTGGCTATACCCAGGATCCTACGTATAATGGTGGACGCACCATACATCCGTTCCTAAGGTTTCTAACGTTTTCACGTTAGCTAAGGTTTTGACATTTTCATGTCACTAAGTTTGGATAGTTGCCAGAAAGGGCCATACTCCAGTTTACATACGATCCTTTGGGCTTGTCCCCAGTTACCCTATGGGCTTGTCCCCAGTGATCCTCCGGGATCATCCTCAGTTGTCCTATGGGCTTGTCCCCAGTGATCCTCCGGGATCATCCCCAGTTATCCTTTGGGCTCGTCCCCAGTGATCCTCTGGGATCATTCTCAGTTATCCTTTGGGCTTGTCCCCAGTTACTAATTTATCCTTTATATTGGCTTAGTCCCAAGTTGTATTCCATTTTTTCAGGTTTTCGAAGTTAAACGATTAAGGATCCTTGATCCTTATTATCCATTAAAGTTTTACCTATGGTTGTACCGATTAAAGGTTAGGATCCTAACGTGGATCTTCAGGTATGATCCTTAACTATTTTCAATTTCATTATTCATTATCCTAACCAACCCTTATACTTTGACAACCAAACCTATGATCCTTGAACCAAAATACTTTGAATAATTTCAATTTGAGGATATTTGATCTAGGATCATATCCTAAGTTTATCAAACACTTTTTCAACTCTCGTTATTTTAACAAATATAGCAATTAAGAAATAAGAGGATTATTGAAGGATAACAACACAAGATAAGCCAGAAAAGTTAAGTTATATTATTTAACAAAAGGATCATTAACCCTTTCAAAAAGTTGTCAAAATTGCCAACCCACATTTCTACCAGCAAAACGTGGCCCGTCCACATGGGTTGGCAAAGGGTGTCCATTGTCTATGCGGTCTTAGCATTTTTGCAGGAAAGAAAAAGCGGCAGGATCACAAAGGCTTCATCCCCCAAACAGAGGATCCCTCCACCTTTTGTAATCCTACCTATTGTCTAAAAGGATCCAGGACCCTTAACCCTAAGAAACTATTGTTTAAGTTACGGACCATAAATTGTTCCAAACACCACTACCACAAAAAACCACTACCAATCCTAAAAAATTGGGCTCCGGCCTAGTCTCGAAATATCCATCATCGCCCAATCATGCAGCTTACTTCTTCGCTGCTCCATCACCAGCTCCTCCACCCTGATCCTTATCAACATCACCTCCCTCAAGCATTGGGATATCCTCAGCATCATCGTCATCTTCCAACTCTGCTAGCCTTGCCTTCCAGCCTTCAACATCCCATGTGCTCCTGTCAAAGGAAGGATCTTGAGCCTCCGCAGCCATCTGCAGTTGTATCTTGTACATGGTTACCGCGGCAGAGACCTTAGCGTCTTGGGTAATGTCATGCTTCTCATAATCAAACTTGATCAACGCCTTAACAGCCTCATCTTTGACTGCCCGGATCTCCTTCTCAAGATCGGCAATCTTAAGATCCTTCAGCCCACACGTCTGTTGAAGGTCAGCAATTTGACGATCCTGATCCTCAACCTGATTGACGTAAGTCTCCATTTCGGAGAATTTCTAAAGAAGACAACAGGAAAGCAACATCAGACACATGTGATCCTCGGACTTGTCGAAGACAATTAACAGGGGCAGTGATCCTAACCTCATCAAAATAGTCAAGGAATTGCTGACGGAGAAGAGGAAATCCTTGAAGATCATCTGAAGCCTTCCTCTTTTTTCCCTTGCCCCGAATGGACGCTTTAGGGGCTGAGACTGAAGGGCTGGCAGCAGGAGCCTTCTTCTTCGAGGACGTGACATTGGCAAGATCACTGATCCCAAACTTGGAGGCAGATTTAACAGACCTGGCAGACTTTCCGGCACCTACACAATTCAAAAACAAGATAAGTTCCCTTGTTAAATTAAATACTTTCACATAAAACTTATTTTCTATGAGGATACTTACTTGACATTGTGGCAGATGCAGAGGATATCTCTTGAGAATCTTGGATAATGATTTGGAAGCTTCTGACTTCAGGATTAAGCTTCTTGAAGGCTAACACTCTTTCTTTGGCAGCAGGGGTCAACTTTAAATGAGCAACAGAGATAGCTGCAAAAAAGAAAAGACATCAGTGATCCTCATCATATGAGACAGAACTGATAGTGATCCTTCGAGGATCCTCTATCCTACCACGAGTGGCCCATTCCTTGGGCAGATCCTTCCCATCCGGGATGGAATCCCTCTTAACAAAGAAAAATCGACGTTTCCAGTTGGTATCATTCTTGGTCACTTTGAAAATAGGGTGATCCTCCCCAGCTTTCCGTTTCAGCAGATACCGATGGGAACCAAACGTAGTAAGATCATAGAGCTCGGCCAGCTCTGCCAACCCCAGATCAATCCCTTCTTGCTCGATGATCCTCTCGAAGGTATATAGAACCCTCCAGATCATCGGCATAGCTTGGATATATGAGATGCCGGTAAGAGAAAAGAAAGATTGGGTGAACATCGGAAAAGGATATGAATACCCAATGAGGAAGGGAGTAGCAGGAAAAGCCACCCAGACATCTGAGACAAGATCGCTTAAAGCAGTAGGATCAAAAGGTTTGAAAACAGCATTCGCTGGGAAACAATGGCGAATCTTGTCTATGTGGACATCAGTAAAGCAACATCTCTCCACGGGAGAATCCTTGATAATTCCCTGGCTCTTTAAGGGACTTTCCTTCTTGGGACTCTTGTGCGGAGAATTACGGAGCAGCATATTTGAACAAAAACAGAAAGAAGAAGATGATACCTGATCAAGAGTCTTCAATGATGATTATAAAGGGAGATACTTCGAATTTAAATACAAAATGATCCTAACCCTATCTCCTATTTATAATGATGATTTGCAGGGATCGTCACATCAATGACGTAAATATCATAACGGCTAGTCCATATACAACGGCTAGTAAATCGGAATCGTCCGTTAGAGATAAGCTCAAAACAAAATATAACTCATCTATTTACAATTAACTCCTTATATTTTGGGGGCAATTGTTGGGGCTGGATTTTACTATAAATGATCCTTATACGTGATCCTGACCAGTGATCCTTGTTTCTTTGGCAGATAGTGATCCTCAGACAGACTTCAGGATCAGGATCATGGGACGATATGGTGATCCTTACACTAACGGTCACTTCCACTTGTTACAAAATTGTTTTGCAGGAACACCTAGCAGGATATGCCCTATACATCATGATCCAGGGACGCGTTTTCACAGATATGGCAAGAGCTAAATTGGAGATAGACGTTGTACCGGATATGGAAACTTAGCTTGATTAATGGGCAGCAATTTAGGCTAGATTATCTTTATTTCTAAAGGGGTAATGAGCTGATTAGTGGTCTATCTACCTAAAATAAGTTACCTACACATGTATAAATACCCATCTTCCTCATTCGGAAGAACACACACAACATACGACACAACTCTCAAACACTTAGACACTCAGTGATCCTTGTACTCAGCTCATTACTATCCGAAGTTGTAACTACATTTTTTATTATATTGAAGTTGGTGATCGGTAGTTGCCATCACCCGAGGTTTTTTATGCCGGAGATCATACATTGATCAAGGGCTTTTTCCTCGTATAAATCATTGTGTCTTTGTATCTTTATCACAGAAGTGATCCTTTACTTTCATAGCTAACCAAGCATCATACCCCGTTTACATAAAGTTTGGTTACATTATCCTTGTGTGATTTTTGACTAAAACACTACCTATTGTCTGAAGGATCCTGGATCCTTAACCCTAAAACTATTGTTCAAATTACAGACCATAATTGTTTTAAAACATCAACAACCACTCAACAAAAAAAATTGGGCTCCGGCTATGTCTAGAAGTTTCCTTCATCGCCCAATCCTGCAGCTCAATCCTTCGCTGCACCGTCACCACCAGCTCCACTTGCCTCACCAGCATGATCCTTGCCAGCCTCTCCACCCTCAAGCATCGGGATCTCCTCAGCCTCTTCATCGTCCTCAAGCTCTGCCAGCCTCGCCTTCCAACCCTCTACATCCCATGTGCTCTTGTCGAAGGCAGGATCCTGAGCCTCCATAGCCATCTGCAGCTGGATCTTATACATGGTTATTGCAGCAGAGACCTTGGCATCCTGGGTGATCTCATGCTTCTCATAATAAAAATTGATCAGCATCCTGGCAGCATCATCCTTAGTGGCCCGGAGCTCCTTCTCAAGATCAGCTATCTTAAGATACTTCAGCACACCCACTTGTTGGAGGTCAGCAATCTGGCGGTCTTGATCCTCGACGTGGCCAACATACGTCTCTATCTCAGCAAATTTCTGCAAGAAAGACAAGGCATAACATCAGAAACAAGTAATCCTCAAACACCAAAGGATACACAAACAGGGGCAGTGATCCTTACCTCGTTGACGTAATCCAGAAACTGTTGGCGGAGCAGGGGCAGACCTTGGAGATCCTCGGCTTCAGAGGCCTTCCTCTTCTTTCCTTTACCCCTGATAGGTGCTTTAGGGGCTGAAGCAGTTGGGCTAGCAGTAGGAGTCTTCTTCCTTGAGGATTTGACATTTGTAAGATCATCAATGCCAAACTTTGAAGCAGACTTAGAGGATTTTCCAGCACCTACACAACCAAAATAAGATAAGTATTCTAATTAAACTTGAGAATCCTACACATAATTACTTTTTAAATGAGGATACTTACTTGACATTGTGATAGAGGCAGAGGATACTTCTTGAGAATCCTGGGTGGCAACCTGGAAAGTTCTTGTCTCCGGATCAAGCTTCTTAAAGGCCAAGAGTCTCTCTTTTGCAGCAGGAGTCAACCTAAGATGAGCAACGGATATAGCTGCACAATAAACAAGAAAATGTTAGTGATCCTTATCCTAAGGAACAAGTTCTATGATGATCCTTCCAGGATCCTCTATCCTACCATGGGTAGTCCACTCCTTGGGCAAATCCTTCCCATTAGGGATGGAATCTCTCCTAACAAAAAAGAATCGTCGCTTCCAGTTCGTGTCATTTTTGGTCACTTTGAAAACAGGGTGATCCTCTCCAGCTTTTCGCTTGAACAAATATCGGTGGGATCCAAAAGTTGTGAGATCATACATCTCACCCAACTCCGCCATACCAAGGTCAATACCCTCTTGCTCAATGATCCTTTCAAGGGTGTATAACACCCTCCAGATCATCGGCATAGCCTGGATATAGCAGATGCCGGTAAGGGAGAAAAAAGATTGGGTGAATTGAGGAAAAGGATACGAATATCCTATCAAGAAAGGGGTGACTGGGAAAGCTACCCAAGTCTCAGAGATGAAATCACTCAAAGTGGTAGGACTAAAAGACTTGAAAAGGGTTTCCGCCGGGAAACAACGACGGATTTTATCGATTTGAGGGTCGGTGAAGCAACACCTCTCGGAGGGGGAATTTTTAATGATCCCTTGACCCTTTAAGGGGCTGTTCTTCTCAGGATCCTTGCAGGGGGAGTTCCGGAGCAACATCTTTTACAGAAGAATAGAAGAAGAAGAAAAACAGAGCAAGAGAGAAGAAGATGAAAAGGAGAATACCTGGTTGATCTTCTGAATGCGGTTATAAAGGGAGTTGCTTTGAATTTAAATGCATTGATCCTATCCCTATTTCTATTTATAATCATGATTGTGCAAGGCTGTCACCTCCATGACGTCAGACCATAACGGATAGTTCCACCTTAACGGCTATATATCCGTTGAGTTAGTTAGAGATAAGATTCAACAAAATATAACTCGTTTATATTACATAAATACTCCTTATATTTTGGGGGCAATTGTTAGGGCTGGATTTCTATGACCTATGATCCTTACATATGATCCTAACATGTGATCCTAACAAGTGATCTTTGTTTCTTTGGCAGATAGTGATCCTCAGAGGAGCTCCAGGATCAGGATCACGGATAATTCCAAGGATCCTCATACTAACGACTGTTCTCTTTGGACTTAATATTATCTTGCAGGATTTACGAGTTGGATCCGGTCTTAGCAACGTAAACAAGGAATCTGTCACGATAATCTCGCACATGCATAATCAAAGATGGACGTTATGGCAAATATGGAAACTCAGCACAATTCAAGGGCGATTATTTAGGCTAAATTTACTTCTATTTCTAAAGGGGTAACGAGCTAGTAGTTAGGTGATTTGCCTAAAATAGAACCACACACACTTGTATAAATGGCACTCTTGAACATTCGGAAGACACAACACACTTCTCACACGCTTTAGCATACGATACTATAGTGATCCTTGTACCTAGCTCGTTACCATCCGAACTTGTAACCATTATTTGTTATATTAAAGTTTGGTGATCGGTAGTTTCCATCACCCGAGGTTTTTTATGCCGGAGATCATTCATTGATCAAGGGCTTTTTCCTCGTATAAATCCTTGTGTCACTTGTGCATTTTACATTTGAGTGATCCTTCACTTTGTTCATCATACCAAGCATCATTCCTCGTTTACATAAAGTTTGGTTGCATTATCTTTAAGTGATTTTTGACCAAAACAATAAGCATCTCCCAAGAAACCCACCAGGCTCAAAAATACAAAAGTGGGCAACTGACAAACAGACCCGCGTATTGACTTTGCTCAGGTCTGGTGGAGAAGTGAAGATAATATCAAGGGAACAAGCTCTTGGCCTGAGTCTTGAAGATTTGCAGGATCTCCTTGATCTTCCACTTAGCAGGGATGATGAAGATACAGATGCCCTTAACTTTGAATTGCAATTTAAAGGCCAGATAAGGGAGCTGTTGATGAGGCAATAAAATATCCACAATAATGAAGAGTTTTGGCATTATCTGTTCCAGGGGGAGATTGTTGGGATTGAACCCTATCAGAGGAACAGACAATGTAAAGCCAAAACTGGATCAGCTCAGTGGATTCAGAATAAGCAGATGCTGATATACAAATCTCTCCCCTTGAAAGTGATTACAACAACTGATGACCTCCTATCTGCTGATCTTACTAACTGCTGACCAATAACTGCTGCTCAATTAAAGATCTGATGAAGACTCAAGTCCTGCTGATTCAATCTACTGCCTTGAGTCAAGCACTGCTGATCCGGATAAGTGCTGCTGGGTTCACAGCAGTAGAAGGTTGCAGCAGTATTTCTAAAGTCTGTTTGTAATAGAATGTAATAGCAGTAGTTAACACAAGCAGTGTCTATATAGATCAGAGGTTAGAGTTTGTTAGGAGGTTAGATGTCACTTTCATGGTGACGTCAGCTAAAGATGCTCAGTAGTTTGCAAGTGCTTATAAATAGTACAGTACTTTGTACTATTCTATTAGCTCTTCACATCATTCGTCTTCTTTGCACGAACAAACTACTGAGCTCGGGCTGAGGGGGAGTTTGCATTCATACATCATCATTGTAATCGTGTTTGAAATAAATTCAATCATTCGGTTCTTTGTGTAAAGATGTTTGATTAAAGTATTACTCTCATTTGATTGTATGCAAAGTTTGTTATCATTTTAATTCCGCTGCACAACTCATCCATTTTCCATTTTAACTTCAAACAAAATACAATCAAAAGGAAACTCAGATCCAACAGACATTATTTCGAAACTCACACTATTATTGTGAAAGCTAACTTTCCTATTAAGAATGTTCCCAGGAAAACTGAAATGGCAGGTAGAATGGCAAAGTGGATAGTCAAGCTTTAAGTATGAACCTAGGACTGTCATCAAGTCCAAAGCTTTAGCTGACTTTGTGGCTGATTTCAGTAGTGATCTACAAAGGGAAGCTGAATTAGAAGTTCAACAACTTGAGAAGACCAAGGATCCTTGGACACTCTTCACGGATGGAGCTTCAAATGTTAAAGGAACTGGACAAAGCACACTACTAAAATCGCCACAGGGGGACATTATACCCCAATCCATTGCATGTGAATTCCAAACCACTAATAATGAGGCTGAATATGTGGCCTTGATAGCAGGTTTGCAATTAGCTAACAATATGAGGATCAGGTGTCTTCAAGTATATGTAGATTCTCTATTAATTACTAATCAATATAACGGTTCTTACACTGTCAAAGGTGAAAAACTAATCAAGTACTTAGAAATAGTCAGGAAACTGGCAGATTCTTTTGCTTTTTTCAATCTATCACAGGTACCCAGGGAAGAAAATGTAGAAGCTGATGCTCTAGCCAATCTTGGATCATCACTAAAGATTCCAGAGGATGTGAAAATACTCATCATCCATGTTTTAACTCCTGTAATTGAGGATCACACAGCTATGGAGATAGTAGAGGATTCTGCAATCATACCTAGTGATGGTGCACAGTCAAATTCAGGATCCTAGATCCTTCCAATCATGAGATATATACAACATGGAGAGATTCCTACAGGAGGAAATCCTAGAGCTTTCAAAGTCAAGGTATCTCAATTTACAATATTAAATAACATGTTATATAAACGATCTCTTGCAGGTCCATATCTAAGGTGCATCAAGGATCCAGAAATCCAAGAAGTTCTGAAGGATTTTCATAAAGGAGATTGTGGAAATCACACTGGGGGCAGAGCACTGTTTTCAAGGATCCTCATAACAGGATATTATTAGCCTACAATGAAGAAGTATGTTGTGGAATATGCAAAGAAGTGTGATGCTTGTCAAAGACACAGTAATATTCTACACCAACCAACATAACATCTGCATTCTAAGCAGAAGCTTTTGCTCAAAGTCAGAGAAAAGATGGCCTGTTATCAACAAAGAGTAGCTGGAGCTTACAACAAGAATGTCAGGGTCAGAAAATTTTAAGTTGGTGACATGGTATTCCAAAATACCATGAATCTTTCTGATGGCAAGCTAGCACCAAAGTGGGAAGGCCCCTATCTAATTGAAGCTGAATCTGGAAAGGGGGCATATCATTTACTGACAATGGATGGTGATCTCCTACCAAGAGCTTGGAATGTTGTTCATCTCAAAAAATACTTTAAGTAAGAAGGATCAGGGATCCTCAGCGATACCAGTATTCTGATTAAGGATCCGGGATCCTCAAAGGATATATGATTCTACATTTGGTAACACATTACTTTCATCCTCAAAGGTTAAAGATGTTAATCAGTTAACATCTATTTTCACAAAGTTTAAGCTTTTGCAGAGTTGTTATCATTTTATAGAAGATCAAAGTGGTTGGCCAACTCTCCAAAGTTTATGGGCTTGTCCCCAGTTATTTAGGCTTGTCCCCAGTTTGTTGGGCTTATCCCCAGTTATTTGGGCTTGTCCCCAGTTTTGGGCCTATCCCCAGTTTCGCCAGTAGCGCACGATGATCCTGGTGCAGTTCAAGGCAATGCAACCAGTACCCGCTTTAGGGGCTGACAATTTCATTGTACTGGCTGTATTCAGGATCCTACGTATAATGGTAGACGTACCATACATCCGTTCCTAAGGTTTCTAACGTTTTCACGTTAGCTAAGGTTTCGGCATTTTCATGTCGCTCACGTTTGGATAGTCGCCAGTTTGGGCCATACTCCAGTTTACACAAGTTTATTTGGGTTGTCCCCAGTTATTTGGGCTTGTCCCCAGTTATTTGGGCTTGTCCCCAGTTTGTTAGGCTTGTCCCCAGTTTTCTGGGCTTGTCCCCAGTTTGTTGGGCTTGTCCCCAGTTTATTTGGGCTTGTCCCCAGTTATTATGGGTTCATTCCCAATTATTTGGCTTGGTCCCAAGTTTATTTTTCTTACAGGATCTTGGAGCTCTAAAGTTATACAAGTTCTGACAATAAGGATCCTAGATCCTAGAAACTTTACTTTTCACAGTTTGTTTATTCAGCAATAATTTACAAGGATATAGAATCCTAACTTGGATTCTCTGGTATGTTATATTCTAACTTTTTCTAATCTGCAAGTTATCTCTTGTCCTTTTTGGTTAAGGATCATTGATCCACATTTGTCTGAACACTCCAAGTTTTCTATAAAAATTTTTAACATTATCATCAGATTTCCAATAACTTTCCAATTGTTAGGAGATGATACCTTTGAAAATAGAAAGCATGCATGAAAAATAAGAGGGAAGAAACAACAGACGTAGCTAAAAAAGGTTTAATGTTATTACCCATTCATTATGTATCAAAATCATCTGGCCTGGATTTCACCAGCAAAACCATGGACCATCCATCCAGTCTAGACAGGGCTATCTAACAGTTAAAGTGTTTGTGCAGAAATTAAAGTGCAGGAAGGTTAATAGCGAACGGTGTAGAAGGATTCATTCTCCACAAACAGAAGGATCTTCTGATCTGTAAAGGCACTTGAGGAGTTATCTCTAACTCTACATTTTGCAATGATGATTATAGCAGGTCTTATCAGTGACGACAGGCAGTGTAACGACTAGTTACCAGCAGCAACGGCTAGTCCGCTTCTAACGGTTATGACAGTTGTGAATCCTTATCACAACTGCCATATTGGGGGCAATTGTTAGGGCATGAATTTTATGCTAAGGATCATCTATCCTGAGACTGGGCATGGATCACGGATCCTTAATGGATGATGCAGGGAATCTGAGGATCCAGAGTCTGAGGATCCAGGATCCTTAACAGAACTTATGATTTCTAACAATTGTAACGTTTTTAATGTTATATGCAGGTAATGGACGACATGGGCTTGGTCTTTGCTGGAATCTCGTGGAATATGCTTCATAGGCACGTGCTTAATGAAGAAATAACCGTTTTGGAGAACATAGGCCACTTCCACCTTTTTAGGAAAGTTAGTTAGTTGATTTTTTCTTATCTTTTAAGGGGAAAACGAGCTCATTTGAGGCATAAGTCGAACACACCACAGAAAAAACACACAACACTCGAATTCACTGCAAACACTTAGCAAAAACACACACTTACACTAGCAATTCAATGTATTGAGCTTGTTTTCTTCTGAAGTTGTACAAGGATCACTATTGTTTTTGCAATATATTTGGTGATCGGTAGTTTCCATCACCCGAGGTTTTTTATGCTGGAGATCTTCTAAAGATCAAGGGCTTTTTCCTCGTATAAATCCCGGTGTTCATCGTTGATTTCATATACTTGTCGTTCATACAATTAACCGAGCATCATACCTCACAAAATCAGATTTGGTTGCATTATCCTTGTGTGATTTTTGACCAAAACACTTCCAACATGAAAGATGTACAAAGATTAACAGGGCGAGTATGTAATATTCAAAATAATAATAATAATAATAATTATAAAAAAAATCAACTTCAGTTTATTTTAAACGTTTAAACTGTTTAATTGAATTTAAATTGGGAAATAAAATTATCTTTTTAATCCAAAGAAGATATTGATTGAATCAAGCAATCAGTTTCATCCACCAACTATTTGAGCCCATCTCTTTTGAAAATTTCAACAAACTCATCGGATAAGTCGGTTGTCATGTGCATTACGTTTTGACCTTTGATTATTTAATATCCTTGAACTATCAATAGCTTTTTAAAAATCCTTCTTCAAACTTGTTTCCGTTTCGGCGGAAACCCACCGCCTACGAGCACCTTTGCCCAACCGAACTCCAGCCATACACCACTGTAACCATCGCCATGCTTTGATTATACTCGTCGCAGCCGTGAAGCGTCACTACCTTGGTGAATATCGTCGTCGTACAACTACCGTAGTCGCCGCCACCAAACTACCCGCCACTCGTATTCCGTACGGTTCAGTCTGATTCACGCCACTGGGAGTTACTCGTGTTTCACCGATCTTGCCTCACTTTCGGATATGTTTCTGTTCGACTATTAAGGTACCCGCACGAACCACCTTACGATTTGGATTCGCATAAATATACGATTTCTGGTTTGAGTTCGTTCCGACGGCTAAAGCTTTGTAAATTTCTTTTTATTATTATAATATTATTTTTTTTGAACATGACATGAGGTTGAGAAAAATAATCATACAAATTGGATAACTAGTTTGCTGCGTCTGTTTTCCGATTTCGATCCACCGGTGCATGCACGCGCACCTTTGTTTTCCATCATTTATGTGTTCTTTTGAAGTGGACATATGTATTAATTAACTGATAGTTGAATTCAAATGAGAGTCGAACAACTTAAATACTCAGTAGTGATGGAACTTTGTTAATATGATCATGAGTCAGACAAGTCTTGGTTTTATTTTGACTAATATTGTACTGTGATTTTTTTTTAATTGAAGAAGATGAGTATGGGGGGTTTTAGCCTCATAAATTTCTACTTCATTGTTTTTTTTTTATATATATTTCTGGTTATTTAAATAGTATTACCAGATTTAGTATTTTGGTTTAATTAATAATTTACATAAATGTGGTTTAAAGTGATATTAGCTTAATTTAATATAATTATGTAAATAACACCTTGGTGGAGCATAAAAACTCATTTTGATGCCCCTCTCTCTCTCTATATATATATAAGTGTATGGTGTGTTTTCTAAATATGTTCTACAAGGTCAAGTATTATATTTATTAACTTTAGAGTGTCATGGTGTCAATATAGTTGGGAAAAGCGTAAACCTTTTATATATAATTACGTAAGATCATATGTTGAGCAACTAAATTAATTAGCCAAGAATTATAAGAGTTTTGTCGTCGGACATCAACTTACAACCAAGTAATCTAAACAGTCATAGCTAAATCTAATTTGAAATATTATGGGAACGTAGGCTCTCGTATTTTTGAGGATGACTTGTTTTGTTTTGCGTTTACCTTGCTTGGCTAAATTAAGGTACGGATTCTGTTTTCTTTTCATCATAGTATGTTTATTCAAGTCCGTTACTTTGTAGTACGGATGTTTCGTCAGTACCTTCTGTTTCGTATTGTTATATGATTGGTATTTGTTGTAGCATGCAATAGACCTTAGATTTTGTGCTCGTTATTGCATGTTCTCTTTAGACTTATGTCAAGATACTTTTATTTCTGATACGCTTTGTACTCTGTCACCCGAGCAATTATAAGTTACTTGTCGTTGGGGCGTCAACGACATGGCACTCATCGTGACGGTGCGTAACTAAAGTTCACGGCGTTTCTAGTTTGTGCTTGTGTAGCACATGGCCCCTAGAGGCGAATAGATCGATCTTAGCTCTGACTCCTGACTCCTGACTCCTGACTCCTGTTGAGATGGAATAATGTGTGTGCGCCTACACGCACCATCTCGGCGCATGGACTATGGCCATGCATGCCTCTGTTTAGGCTCGTGGGTGCTTCTATATTACGTGACTTGTTTTATTGTTATATGTTGTCTTGTCTCTGTTATGATATGTTTGATATGATTATATGCATCTGATTATGTTCAGTATCTGTTATCTGTTCAGTATAAGTTTTGGGATTCAAGTTATAAAAGTATTTGTTTCGATGCCATCTTTTGGATTTGTTAGTGTCGGTACCGATCTGTTTTGCTTATGTATGCCCGCCTTACTTTTACTGTTGATTTCTCCGTTACTGAGCAACTTTTTGGCTCAGCCGTAGTTTTCTTTTTGGTGTTTGTCTTATTTGTTTGACAGGTAATTTGGGAAACGTGGGGAATACGTGAAGAGTGTCGTGAAGATAAAGATGTATTTTTATTTCGGTAATGTAATGAAATGTAATTAGGATCTTTCGTTTTCAACGTTATGGATTGGTTTTAGTTTTGATATCTGTATGAGTGACATGCCAGCCTGTTCCGGGTTGGGGTGTTACAGTTATGGTATCAGAGCCAAGGCTCTTTCCTGTAGAAAATTTAAACCTTAAAAACAACCTGTGAGTTAATGGGTAGACGTTGGGTTAGGATTTCAACTTCTGATCAATTTTCGTACTCGTTAGTGTTGTCTTTCAGCATTTGTTTTGGTGTTCGCTTTTGTATTTGTTTTAGAACTATTGCTAACTATGATTTGTTTATCGCCACACTAGCTTTCTTTACAATTTTAATAGGTTATTGAGATGCATGATAAGAGGACCGTTAGGACACTTATGTAAGGTAATTGACAATTATGGTCGCGAACATAATCGTGAATTACAGGTACATATGTGTGCTTTTGGACTCCTATTGCTGAATTTGTTGTGTCTTAGCATTCTAAATCTCACTTTACTTGTTTTGTTATTTTCGAATTTGAAATTATTTTGTATGTATCTTTTGACCATCTCAAAACTCCACACTTTAGTATGTTTCATATATAAGTATACCATGTTCAAAATTCATTTCGTAACTGTTATATCTAAATTTGCTCATCATCCGTACTTTAACAATTTGAGGACGAATTTTTGTGGGTAAAATTGTAATATTCGAAAATAAAAGTTATATTTTTTTTATAAAACGAATAAAAATTATCAATAGAATTCGATGATCAGTTCTTAGATTATTTGTCTTAACTTTTGATAATTAAGTGTGAATGTATGTTTTATCACTTTTATTTGCTAAGTGTTTGAAGTCCTTGTTAACTGCTTTAGAGTATCCTCCAGTTACATCTGCTCCTTTTAGGGATACTTATTTTGATTTGCTTTAGTATCCGTTTAATTGCCATCTCAGAAACTCCGTACCTTAGTATGTGTTATGTCTAAATGCTTGCTATGTGTTAAGTCTTTTCCGTGTCCGTTATGATTGAGATCGTTCGTATCTGTGCTTAGCAATTTTGAGGACAAAATTTTTTTAGGAGGGTAGAATTGTAATATTCAAAATAATAATAATAATAATAATTATAAAAAAAAATCAACTTCAGTTTATTTTAAACGTTTAAACTGTTTAATTGAATTTAAATTGGGAAATAAAATTATCTTTTTAATCCAAAGAAGATATTGATTGAATCAAGCAATCAGTTTCATCCACCAACTATTTGAGCCCATCTCTTTTGAAAATTTCAACAAACTCATCGGATAAGTCGGTTGTCATGTGCATTACGTTTTGACCTTTGATTATTTAATATCCTTGAACTATCAATAGCTTTTTAAAAATCCTTCTTCAAACTTGTTTCCGTTTCGGCGGAAACCCACCGCCTACGAGCACCTTTGCCCAACCGAACTCCAGCCATACACCACTGTAACCATCGCCATGCTTTGATTATACTCGTCGCAGCCGTGAAGCGTCACTACCTTGGTGAATATCGTCGTCGTACAACTACCGTAGTCGCCGCCACCAAACTACCCGCCACTCGTATTCCGTACGGTTCAGTCTGATTCACGCCACTGGGAGTTACTCGTGTTTCACCGATCTTGCCTCACTTTCGGATATGTTTCTGTTCGACTATTAAGGTACCCGCACGAACCACCTTACGATTTGGATTCGCATAAATATACGATTTCTGGTTTGAGTTCGTTCCGACGGCTAAAGCTTTGTAAATTTCTTTTTATTATTATAATATTATTTTTTTTGAACATGACATGAGGTTGAGAAAAATAATCATACAAATTGGATAACTAGTTTGCTGCGTCTGTTTTCCAATTTCGATCCACCGGTGCATGCACGCGCACCTTTGTTTTCCATCATTTATGTGTTCTTTTGAAGTGGACATATGTATTAATTAACTGATAGTTGAATTCAAATGAGAGTCGAACAACTTAAATACTCAGTAGTGATGGAACTTTGTTAATATGATCATGAGTCAGACAAGTCTTGGTTTTATTTTGACTAATATTGTACTGTGATTTTTTTAATTGAAGAAGATGAGTATGGGGGGTTTTAGCCTCATAAATTTCTACTTCATTGTTTTTTTTATATATATTTCTGGTTATTTAAATAGTATTACCAGATTTAGTATTTTGGTTTAATTAATAATTTACATAAATGTGGTTTAAAGTGATATTAGCTTAATTTAATATAATTATGTAAATAACACCTTGGTGGAGCATAAAAACTCATTTTGATGCCCCTCTCTCTCTCTATATATATATATATAAGTGTATGGTGTGTTTTCTAAATATGTTCTACAAGGTCAAGTATTATATTTATTAACTTTAGAGTGTCATGGTGTCAATATAGTTGGGAAAAGCGTAAACCTTTTATATATAATTACGTAAGATCATATGTTGAGCAACTAAATTAATTAGCCAAGAATTATAAGAGTTTTGTCGTCGGACATCAACTTACAACCAAGTAATCTAAACAGTCATAGCTAAATCTAATTTGAAATATTATGGGAACGTAGGCTCTCGTATTTTTGAGGACGACTTGTTTTGTTTTGCGTTTACCTTGCTTGGCTAAATTAAGGTACGGATTCTGTTTTCTTTTCATCATAGTATGTTTATTCAAGTCCGTTACTTTGTAGTACGGATGTTTCGTCAGTACCTTCTGTTTCGTATTGTTATATGATTGGTATTTGTTGTAGCATGCAATAGACCTTAGATTTTGTGCTCGTTATTGCATGTTCTCTTTAGACTTATGTCAAGATACTTTTATTTCTGATACGCTTTGTACTCTGTCACCCGAGCAATTATAAGTTACTTGTCGTTGGGGCGTCAACGACATGGCACTCATCGTGACGGTGCGTAACTAAAGTTCACGGCGTTTCTAGTTTGTGCTTGTGTAGCACATGGCCCCTAGAGGCGAATAGATCGATCTTAGCTCTGACTCCTGACTCCTGACTCCTGACTCCTGTTGAGATGGAATAATGTGTGTGCGCCTACACGCACCATCTCGGCGCATGGACTATGGCCATGCATGCCTCTGTTTAGGCTCGTGGGTGCTTCTATATTACGTGACTTGTTTTATTGTTATATGTTGTCACGTATGTCTTGTCTCTGTTATGATATGTTTGATATGATTATATGCATCTGATTATGTTCAGTATCTGTTATCTGTTCAGTATAAGTTTTGGGATTCAAGTTATAAAAGTATTTGTTTCGATGCCATCTTTTGGATTTGTTAGTGTCGGTACCGATCTGTTTTGCTTATGTATGCCCGCCTTACTTTTACTGTTGATTTCTCCGTTACTGAGCAACTTTTTGGCTCAGCCGTAGTTTTCTTTTTGGTGTTTGTCTTATTTGTTTGACAGGTAATTTGGGAAACGTGGGGAATACGTGAAGAGTGTCGTGAAGATAAAGATGTATTTTTATTTCGGTAATGTAATGAAATGTAATTAGGATCTTTCGTTTTCAACGTTATGGATTGGTTTTAGTTTTGATATCTGTATGAGTGACATGCCAGCCTGTTCCGGGTTGGGGTGTTACAGAGTAACAACATTAAACAGGTTTATATCAAGATTCTCAGAGAAATGCAAGGAATTCTACGATATCTTGAAAAAGAATAAGAAATTTGAATGGGGAGAGAAGCATGAAGCAGCCTTGCAGGAACTGAAGCAATATCTTTCAACTGCACCTCTATTGATGAAGCCTGAGGATGGTGAACCATTATCCCTGTATCTTGCAGTATCAGGGAATGCAGTAAGTGTTGTTCTGGTAAAGGATCATGAAGGTCAGCAGTATCCTGTCTATTATGTTAGTAAAAGTTTATTAGATGCTGAAACTAGATATTCACACTTAGAAAAATTGATATTGGCCCTAGTTATGGCATCGACTAAGCTTAGACATTATTTTGAGACACATAGGATTCATGTTAAAACTAATTATCCTGTTAAAAATGTGCTTAGGAAACCGGAAATGTTGGGTAGGATGGCTAAGTGGTCAGTAAAGTTAAGTGCCTATGATCTAGTATATGAGCCTAGAAATGGTATAAAGTCTCAGGCTCTAGCAGACTTTATGGCTGATTTCAGTAGTGATATTCAAAATGAAGTACACCTAGAAGTACAATAACTAGGAGAAACCTTAGAATCCTAGACATTATATACTGATGGTGCATCTAATATGAGAGGTGTAGGATTGGGTATACTACTAAAATCGCCACAGGGGGACATATTACCCCAGGCTATTAGATGTGAATTTCCTGCCACTAATAATTGTTTTGGTAAAAAATCAGACAAGGATAATGCAACCAAACTCTCTGTCACGGGGTATGATGCTTGAATTGGTAAACAACAATGAGGATCACCCAGAAATGTATTGCACAAGTGACACAAAGATTTATACGAGGAAAAAACCCTTGATCAATGAATGATCTCCGGAATAAAAACCTCGGGTGATGGAAACTACCGATCACCAACTCAGATTAAACAATAATTCTTTACAACTTTGGATGATAGCGAGCTAGGTACAAGGATCACTATAGTGTATCGTGTAGAAATGTATGAAAATAGCTAAGTGTTTTGCCGAGAGCTGGTGAGTGCAGTTGTACGAGTGTGTGTTAACAAAAAATAGCCAACTGTTCTAAAACTAACTCGCTACCCCTTCAAAAATAGAAGTTAACTATGCTAACTAACATCCCGCAATTCATGCAAGCCTTCCCACGACTCCATAACGTCCATTTTCAGTCAAGCACGTGCGGAATAACCGTGGAATATTCTTTAGGAACGTTGCCAATACCAAGTCCAAGCTGTTACTCCTGTAAAACAACACTGAATTCAAAGTGAACAATCGTTAGTATAAGGATCCTTAGGATGATCCATGATCCTGATCCTGAAGCACTTCTGAGGATCACTATCTGTCACAGAAGTAAGGATCACTAAACAGGATAACACGTGAGGATCACAGGTCATTAGAAAATCCTCCCCTAACAATTGCCCCGAAAATATAAGGAGTAATTATGTAAAATAAACGAGTTATATTTTGTTGATCTTATCCGCAACTAACTAACGGATATATAGCCGTTTAAATCGAACTATCCGTTGCAATCCTGACGTCACAGAAGTGACTACCCTGCAAGATCATGATTATAAATAGGAGTTAGAGATAGGATCAATTTGCATTTAAATCTTAGAGAAACTCCCTTTATATTCTCATCCGAAGATCAATCAGGTGTTCTCTTTTCCTCTTCATCCTTCTCTTACTCTGTTTTACTTCTTTTATCATCATCTCGGAGAAAATGATGCTCCGGAACTCTCCCGCTAAGGATCACCAGAAGAACAACCCTCTGAAAAGTCAAGGGATCATCAAAGATTCCGCAAAAGAGCGCTGTTGTTTCACTGATCCACAGATCGATAGAATCCGCTATTGCTTCCCAGCGAACACCGTATTTAAATCCTTTGATCCCACTGTTTTGAGTGATCATGTTTCTGAAAATTGGGTTGCCTTTCCTGTTGCCCCGTTCACCATAGGCTATACTTATCCTTTTCCAGCCTTTACCCAATCCTTCTTCTCTCATACTGGCATTTCTTATATCCAAGGTATGCCAATGATCTGGAGGGTTTTGTATACCCTTGAGAGGATCATTGAGCAGGAGGGGATTGACCTAGGAATGTCAGAGTTGGCCGAGATGTATGATCTCACTACCTTTGGATCCCACCGATATCTCTTCAAGCGAAACCCCGGTGAAGAGCACCCAATTTTTAAAGCCACCAAGAACGACACCAACTGGAAACGGCGTTTCTTCTTCGTCAAAAGAGATTCTATCCCCAATGGAAAGGATCTGCCAAGGAAATGGGCCACCCATGGTAGGATAGAGGATCCTGAGAAGGATCACCAGACAGTCTTCTTTTTGTATAAGGATCACTGACACCCCTTTGTTTTTTGTTGTGCAGCTGTTACTGTCTCACATCTCATAGCATCTCCTGTCACTGAGGAAAGACTCGCTGCTTTTAGAAGACTCGGTCCTGAAACAAGATCATTCAAGACAATCACCCAGGATTCACAAGAGGTATCCTCAGGCTCAGTCACCATGTCAAGTAAGTATCATGTTTAAAAATTTAAATAAATAGTTAAATAGAAATAGGATAAGGATACTTATCTTGCTTTGATTGTGCAGGTGCTGGAAAAGCTTCCAAATCTGCCTCCAAGTTCAGTGTGACCGATCTGGATAACGTGCGATCCACCAAGAAAAAGCTTCCTGCTAGCCCTACTGCTTCGATCCCCAAGGCACCTTCCAAAGGAAGGGGAGGCAAGAAAAGAAAAGCCTCTAAAGCTGAGGATCTGCAAGGTCTGTCTCTGATCCGCCACCAATTCCTCGAGTACTTCAACGATGTAAGGATCACTGTCCGTGCTTTGGTATCCAGCTTATTTGAGGATTACCTGGTCTTGAACTGTTCTTTGTCTTCTTTGCAGAAATTTGCTGAGATTGAAGATTATGTGGGGAACGTTGAGGAGCAGGATAGGAAGATTGCTGACCTCCAACAAGTTGCACTGCTCAAGGATCTTAAGATTGCCGACCTCCAGAAAGACCTCCAGAATGCCAAAAATGAGACGGCAAAGGTGCTAATCAATGCTGATTATGAGAAGCATGAGATCACCCAGGATGCCAAAGTCTCTGCTGCCATAGCGATGTATAAGACCAAACTGCAGATGGCCTTGGAAGCTCAGGATCCCGACTTCGATAGGAGCACCTGGGATGTGGAAGGCTAGAAGGCAAGGTTGGCTGAGCTGGATGACGAGGAGGAGGCTGAGGAGATCCTGACGATCGAGGCTGGAAGCAGTGGCAAGGATCATGGTGGTGAAGCTAGTGGAGCTGGAGGTGGTGATGCAGCGAAGGTGTAGGCTGTATGATTGGGCAATGATGGACACTTCTAGACATAGCCGGAGCCCAATTTTTTAGATTTGATGGTAGTTTTTGTTAAACAATGGTTGGTTTGTACTTAAACAATAGTTTTAGGGTTAAGGATCTAGGATCCTTTGGACAATAGATAGGATTACAAATGGTGGAGGGATCCTCTATTTGGGGGATGAAGCCATTGTGATCCTGCCGCCTTTTATTTCCTGCATGCTATGACCACACAAACAATGGACACCCGTTGCCAACCCATGTGGACGGGCCACGTTTTGCTGGTAGAAACGTGGGTTGGCAATTTTGACAACTTTTGATGGTTAATCCTTTGTTAATAAAATAACTTTAATCTTTTTTGGCTTATCTCATGTTGTTATCCTTGTACATCCTTTTAATTTTCAATTGTTTTGATATACACTTGTCTAAATAAGAAATGTTGAACAAATTAGATAGAAAATATTTAGGATATGATCCAGGATCAAATATCCTACAGTTGAAAAATTCCAAAAAGTAGTATATTTTAAGGATCATAAGTTCAGTTGTCAAAGTACAAGGGTTATTCAAATGAACAATGAACAAAATTAAAATAGTTAAGGATCATACCTGAGGATCCAAGTTAGGATCCTAGTTCTTAATACCATAACCAGGATAACTATAAGGCAAGCCTTAGTAAGAAGTAAGGATCAAGGATCCTTGGTTGTTTAATTTCAAAGACCTGAAATAGAACATGACTTGGGACTAAGCCAATATAAGATAAAAGTTAGCAACTGGGGACAAGCCCAATGATAACTGGGGACAAGCCCAAGAATAACTAGGGACAAGCCCAAGGATAACTGGGGACAAGCCCAAGGATCGTGTGTAAACTAGAGTATGGCCCTAACTGGCGACTATCCAAACTTAGTGGCATGAAAATGCCAAAACCTTAGCTAACGTAAAACGTTAGAAACCTTAGGAACGGATGTATGGTACGTCTACCATTATACGTAGGATCCTAGGTATAGCCAGTACAATGGAATTATCAGCCCCTAAAGCGAGTACTGGTCCCACTGCCATGAACTATACCAGGATCATCATGCGCTACTGGCGGAACTGGGGTCAAGCCCAAAAAACTAGGGTCAAACCCAAGTAACTGGTTGCTTTTGTGGATAACCATCCTTTTGCTAAGGATACCTGAACTTTCAAAACTCAGAATCACGTGAGAGGTGGATAAAGGATGCAGTATCCTTATCCTTATGTGAGAAAGTAAGGAAATGAAATAGTTCTAGATTAGAATGTTACCGAAGTAAGGATCATCTGTGCTCTAAGGATCCTTCAAGGATACTTATAATGTGAGGATCACGGGTTCTGCTCACATGAAGTATTTCTTCAAATGGACAGCATTTCAGGCTCTTGGTAGCAAATCACCTTCCATTGTTAGCAATCGATATGCCCCCTTTCCTGCCTCAGCTTCAATCAAGTAGGGTCCTTCCCATTTTGGTGCCAACTTTCCATCAGCAGGATTGGTGGTATTTTGAAATGCTTTCCTTAACACCATATCACCAATTTGGAACTTTCTGATCCTGACATTTTTGTTGTAAGCACCAGCCATTCTTTGTTGATAATTGGCCATCCTTATCCTAGCCGAATCCCTTATTTCTTCTATAGTATCCAGGTCTTGAACCAAGTTCTCATCATTTTCCTCAGGATCACGAATACGTGTTCTAGCAGTTGGGACCACCATTTCTGTAGGGATCACTGATTCTGCCCAATACCAAAGAGAATGGAGTCTGGCCTGTAGCATTCTTGGGGGTTGTCCTATCAGCCCAAAGCACATAAGGTAACTCTTCTGCCCATTTCCCTTTCTTGGATCCAAGCTTCTTCTTCAAATTGTTGATGATGATCTTATTGGATGATTCCGCCTGACCATTAGCTTGTGGGTGGACTGGTGTTGATGTTATCATCTTAATCCCCCAACTGTCACAAAAGTTAGTAGTTCTGCCCCCAACAAATTGGGAACCATTATCACATATAATTTCAGAAGGAATACCAAATCTAGTTATAATATTTCTTTTAATGAAGGATATAACTTCCTTTTCTCTGACTTGGGCAAAAGCTTCAGCCTCTATCCACTTGGAGAAGTATCAGTCATAGCAAGCATGAACACTTTTCCACCAGGTGCCTTAGCGAGCTTACCAACTGTTAGGGGAGGATTTTCTAACAATTAGTGATCCTTACTTGTTATCCTAATAGTGATCCTTACTTCTGTGACAGATAGTGATCCTCAGAAGACCTTCAGGATCAGGATCATGGATCACCCTAAGGATCCTCATACTAACGATTGTTTGTTTATGTTTCGTATTGTTTTGAAGGAGTAATAAGCTTGACTTGGTCTTGGCAACGTTACTATGGAATATTCCACGGGTATTTCGCACACATTTGAATGGAAATGGACGTTGTGGAGAACGTGGGAGCATGGCACAAAAGTCGGACAGTTTGTTAGCTTAGTGAGCTTTTATTTTTAAAGGGCTGACGAGCTATTTTTAGAACACTTAGCCATTTTCAGCTACATACACTCTCGTACAACTGCACTCTCGAAGCTTTCAGCAAACACTTAACAGTTTTCACACACTTTTACACAATTAACCATAGTGATCCTTGTACCTAGCTCGTCATTATCCGAAGTTGTAAACATTTATTGATTTATTTGAGCTTGGTGATTGGTAGTTTCCATCACCCGAGGTTTTTTATGCCGGAGATCATTCATTGATCAAGGGCTTTTTCCTCGTATAAATCCTTGTGTTGTTTCTGCAATTTACATCGAAGTTATCCTTATTATTGTTCTTCATTTCAAGCATCATTCCCCGTAACTAAGAGTTTGGTTGCATTATCCTCATTAGATTTTTGACCAAAACAGTTTGGCGCCCACCGTGGGGCAATTGGTGCTTCATTCCTAATAAATTTTTCTGTTGGTGATCATTCTGGTTCATTGCATACAAGTACATGGCTTGATCATTAAAGAATAGCTCTACTGCAATGTCTGCGGTCAATTCGTCTCAGGGCATTCCACCTTTCTCAGGGCATTCCACCTTTGCCTCCACCACCTGCTGGATCTCAGAAAAATGCTGAGAAGAAACCAATTCCCATTTTCTCCAAACCTCCAACTTCTTCTGCTTCTTACACTCCCACTACTAGTGACATGTTTACTTTAATTTTGCAGATGAAGGATCATATACAGCAACAGGATAAGACCAATGAAAAGGTTCTCAAAGAAATCGGAGATCTCAAGAAACAAAAGAAAGCGGCAGAGGATCATTCTCCACTGGTGCCCAGATCTTTGAATTTTGATACTCCGGTGATTACTTCTCAGCCATCGGTGGTCCCAGATGTTCAATATGTGGGTGGACCAAAAGGAGTGCACTACGGATCAGCAATAGTGACTCAGGCATCAGGTTCATATTTCCAGCCAGCAGGATCCTATCCTCAGCGTATGGGATCCTTCATGAATTCAGGAGGATACTCAGGAGCGCAGCAGAATCAAGGATCTTCCTTTGTTCCAGGATCATCCCAGGTTCAAGGATCTTCCTTTGTTCCAGGATCATCCCAGGTTCAAGGATCTTCCTTTGTTCCAGGATCATCCCAGGTTCAAGGATCCTCCTTTGTTCCAGGATCATCCCAGGTTCAAGGATCCTCCTTTGTTCCAGGATCATCCCAGGTTCAAGGATCCTCCTTTGTTCCAGGATCATCCCAGGTTTAAGGATCCTCCTTTGTTCCAGGATCGTCCCAGTTTCAGGGTTCCTTCCAGATGCCAGGATCCTTGAGGAGTTTGCAAACAGGGAGTCAGATGTCCATCAGGGAGATTTTATTCCGATGCAGACCATTGCTTCTACTGGCCCTTCGGTCATTCCAGAGTCTCAACAATATGGGTTCACATTTGGTGTTCCTAATTTGAACCCGATGGGAGGTAACACTTTTAATAATTCTCTTACAACTAACCATGGATTCATGCAGGATACAGGTATCAACCATGCCATGGCCAGAGAATTGCAAAAGTTAAAGGATATGATATCAAGTGTTCCAGGAGTGGTCAAACCTATCCCGGAGATTGCAGATGGAAGCCATAAGATATCTCGTTTTGCACCACCAATTTGTGATGCTGAGATACCCAAAAGGTTCCATGTGCCAACCATGAAGCTGTATGATGGTTCGACGGATCCTGAGGAACACATAGCACAATACAGGGAGAGGATGGAGATCAATCCTATTCCAGAAAGGTTAAAGGAAGCATGCCTATGCAAGGGATTCGGATCCACTCTTACTGGATCAGCTCTCAAATGGCTGCTAAGTCTTCCCCCTAACTCTATTACCTCATTTGCTAATCTGGTTAACTTATTCAATAATCAGTTTTCTTGTAGTAGAAAATTTGAACGATTAACTAGTGATCTATGTAGGATAACCCAGGGTCATAATGAATCATTAAGGGATTACATTACCAAATTTAGTAAAGAATCCTTAGAAATTCCCAACTTGGATATAGCCACGGCTGTTGAGGCCTTCAAAATGGGATTGCTTAGGGATTCATTGTTCTATGATGATCTTGTTATGACACCATGCAGGAACTTAGATGAGGTAAGAACCCGGGCACTCAGGTTCATCCGGCTAGAGGATGACAAGAGGATCTAGGAGAGATTAGCAGGATCCTCAAAGCAAGAGAAGCAAGGATCCTCGTTCAAGAATAACAAGTTCAGATCCTATAACAGATCTGATAACCAGAACGTGCATGCTCTTGATCAAGAAGAGGATGATGAGGATTATCCTCCAATTTCTGAATATTGTTTTTCCGTTGATAATAATGAACTAATCCTTGCGATGCAGAACCTAGGTGATAAAGCCAGATGGCCTCGAAAAAATGACAGACCAGCTGCAACCAAAGATAAATCAAAGTGGTGTGCATACCATGAAGATTTTGGGCATCTAACAGAAGAATGCATTGCATTGAGAAAAGAAATTGGATACTTGTTGAGCAAGGGGCATCTAAAAGAATTGTTGGGTAGAAAAAAGTCAAGGACTCAGGATCCTGAAAGGATCCCTGAGAAAGCTCCGGCCCCTCCAGCAGATGCACAAGTAATAAACTCTATTTCTGGAGGATCAGACATTTATGGTACATCCTTCTCAGCAGCTAAAAGGCATGCAAAGGAAACTAAAATGGATAATGGAGAAAGACCTGTTCGAACATCAAGTGTCTCTGAAGGAAAAGTCATAACCTTTGATGAGGATGATCGTGTTGATATCCAGGATCCTCATCACGATGGTTTAGTTATTACTCTTTTCATTTCTAACCATTTTGTCCGCAGGATCCTTATTGACGGAGGAAGCTCAGTGAACATTATCCAGCTTGATGTTCTAAAGAAAATGGGTATCTCTGAATCAGATATCATACCAAGATCCTCCATGCTCGTGGGATTTAGTGGCGAAACTAAGAATACCCTGGGGGACATTAAACTCCCAATATACATAGAAGGCCTACATTCTTATCAAAAATTTTGTGTTATTGACTGTTTATCTTGTTGTAATGTTATCCTTGGCAGACCCTGGATACACGATATGAAGGCAGTCCCATCTACCTACCATCAATGTGTGAAGCTCCCTAGTCCTTGGGGAATAGTCAAGATTGACAGTGATCAGCAGGAGGCTAAGAACTGCTACACTTCATCGATGAAACCAGCCCCGAAGTCAAGGGAGCAATAGCAATCAAAGTATCCTCCAAGGGATGTCTTGGAGGCAAGAGAGCAGGATGTGGTAGAAATCCTCATGGATCCTGATGATCCTGAATCCAGAATCTATACCGGATCGGGGATCCTTGGCAAAATGAAAGAAGATCTCGTATCCTTCCTCAAAAGAAGGAAGACTACCTTTGCATGGAAACACGAGGATATGACAGGTATGTCTAAAGATATTATAACTTATAAACTTGGCATTGACAGGTCATTCAAACCAATCCATCAAAAAAGGAGGAAGTTTGCACCCGAAAGAAATGCCATTATCCAGGAAGAGGTAGAGAAATTGCTCCGGGCAGGTATGATTAGAGAGGTCAAGTATCCAAGATGGTTGGCCAATGTGGTTGTTTTTCAAAAGAAAAATGGAAAGTGGAGGGTATGTGTCGATTTCACAGATTTAAATAAGGCATGTCCCAAGGATCCTTTCCCATTACCCCACATTGACTCCATGGTGGATGCAACGGCGGGTCATGAACTGTTGACTTTTATGGATGCTTCATCTGGATTTCAACAAATTCAGATGGAACCATCTGATCAAGAGGATACGGCTTTTATGACTCCAACCGGTATATACTGTTATATTGCTATGCCGTTTGGATTAAGGAATGCAGGTGCAACATATCAAAGGTTGGTGAATATGATGTTCAAGGATCAGATTGGACAAACTATGGAGGTTTACATAGATGATATGGTGGTTCCAACTGCTAGAACAAGTACCCGTGATCCTGAGGAAAATGATGAGAACTTGGCTCAAGACCTGGATACTATTGAGGAAATCAGGGATCTCGCTAGGATAAGGATGGCCAGTTATCAACAAAGAATGGCTGGTGCTTACAACAAAAATGCCAGGATCAGAAAGTTCCAAATTGGTGATATGGTGTTAAGGAAAGCATTTCAAAATACCACCAATCCTGCTGATGGAAAGTTGGCACCAAAATGGGAAGGACCCTACTTGATTGAAGCTGAGGCAGGAAAGGGGGCATATAGATTGCTGACCATGGAAGGTGATTTGTTACCAAGAGCTTGGAATGCTGTCCATTTGAAGAAATATTTCATGTGAGCAGGATCCTCATGGCACAGATGATCCTTACATTAGGGGTATCCTGGAAGGATCCTTAAAGCATCAATGATCCTTACTATGGTAACGTCCTAATCTTGAACTATTTCATTTCCTTATTTTCTCATATAAGGATAAGGATCATGTGTCCTTCATCCTTATCTCACATGATTTTGAGTTTTGAAAGTTTAGGTATCCTTAGCAAAACGTTTATTATCTACATAAGCAATCCAGTTCCTTGGGTTTAACCCCAGTTATTTGGGCTTGACCCCAGTTCCGCCTGTAGCGCATGATGATCCTGGTATAGTTCAAGGCAGTGGGACAAGTACTCGCTTTAGGGGCTGATAATTCCATTGTACTGGCTATACCTAGGATCCTACGTATAATGGTAGACGTACCATACATCCGTTCCTAAGGTTTCTAACGTTTTCACGTTAGCTAAGGTTTTGGCATTGTCATGTCACTAAGTTTGGATAGTCGCCAGTTAGGGCCATACTCCAGTTTACATACGATCCTTGGGCTTGTCCCCAATTATCCTTGGGCTTGTCCCCAGTTATCCTTGGGCTTGTCCCCAGTTATCCTTGGGCTTGTCCCCAGTTGCTAACTCTTGTCTTATGTTGGCTTAGTCCCAAGTTATGCTCTATTTCAGGTCCTTGAAGTTAAACAACTAGGGATCCTTGATCCTTAATTATCTCTAAGGTTTATCTTGTAATTGTCCTGATTATGATACTAAGGGTTAGGATCCTAACTTGGATCCTCAGGTATGATCCTTAACTATTTTTAATTCTATTCGTTGTTTATTTGAATAACCCTTGAAATTTGACAACTAAACTTATGATCTGTAAGACCCTAATTCGTATTTGACAAAAAGTCGCAGTGGAAGTTCGTGCCATAAAATTTCTTTCGTTACAAACGTCTGGACTTACTTGAAAGTTCGTCTTAATATGTATCTTTTACAAAAATAAAGCATAAGTCCTATTTACTAATAGTACATACTCAATTATTCCCGTATAATCTATCTTGTGACTCGGTCTTTGATCTCTATTCCTCGTGATAACCGCCCGTGATTCGTACAACCTGCACTCACCACATACATTCATCACATTAGTACACAATACATAAACAAGGTCCAATACATGTACAATTTCCATTCAGCTTTCTCTCTGATTTTAAGCATATCATTTGCATATCCATTCCCTGGTGAGCCTTCAATAATGTACCTGCATAAATCTTCGTTTCCCAGGCACACGATTAATATCATTAACACTCAACGTATCCAAAATCATACTTAAATATATACATGTGCATACATCCATACCTCTCTACATACATGCATACACTCATACGTATCTTCATATATTCTTAAATACTCTACTACATACGTACCTACATTCGTATGTTTCTACATACATGCCTACACTCATACGTATCTACATACATACATAAGTACACATCTGCATACGTACCTACGTTCCTACGTCTTTACATACATAAATACTCATCTGCTTATGTACATACATTTGTACGCCTTCACATATATACATACTATCCTACGTATCTTCATATATACACAAACACGCTTCTATATACGTACCTACATTCGTACGTCTCTACATACAGGCATACACTCATACATATCTTCCATATATACATAATTACACATCTACATACACGTACAAGATCTTGCATACCTCTTACATACTCATACGTTAATTACATGGGACTTAGACTTTGATTTATAGCCCATACACATCTAAGGATCGATCAAAATCATGTTTGGAAAGCCCGCCGTAGTCCACGGATAACAAACCGAAGCCTACGATACATAAATCAACTTAAATAACAAATTTCAAATTTTTGGACTTGGGGAGGGCGTCGGCGACGGCCCTAGGGCCCGTCGGCGACGGCCCGTAGTTTTTCCCGTAGCCAAAAACCCCGTAGACAGGTAATTAAGGCGTCGGAGAAAAACTGGTTTTCTAGAGCCCGTTGGCGACGGCCCTAACCCCGTCGGCGACGCCCTCTAGAAAACCACTTTTTCTGCAGATTCGTTTCGTCGTCCGTACGCACTAAAACGCGCATAACTTTTGAACCGTTTACCCGTTTAACCTCCCGTTTCTTCCTACATGCTTGTAAATTGGTCCTCTATCCTATGGACTCAAAATCCCACATCCGGATTAAGTAAATTCTTAACTTATGCGCTATCGGCTTATTATTCATTTACGGTTATTCGACCCGTTCATGTTTTCATCAAACAACACATTCGTTTTAACATCAAGGCTACGTTTTGACCCGTTACATCTACTTAACAAAAATCATTGGTTTCATACAACACATCCTTATTGGTCCTCACTTAACATACTTAACTAACTAGCACATAACTTTACATAAACAATTAAGAAGTGATTACGGAAATCACTTACCTTTTTGCGTCCGTTCCCTTGCCTCCTTTTTACCCTTTTGCCTTTCTTGCTTGAGTCCATTTCCACATGATCCTTATGCCTTCACATCACGCAATCACACTCTTTTTAGTATGCATGATTGTACACTTAATGATCATGTCGAATGCATGGTTCAAGTCTGACTTTCATTAGTCAAGTCTAACAAACATAAGACATATACCCAACATCACATCTCTTCCAACTCGTATAATTCCTTACATAATTGCATATAACACACATTGTTAAACATGCACCATATGACTTTATAGCATTGAAATTTGACAAGAGTCTAACCATACTACTTATGCAAGGTTTGACTTCCAAAAGTCAACGACCCATCTTATGGACTTTCGACCTAACCTCATATATCCGTGTCATCATATTAAGCTATAACAATGGCATTATATACACTTCATATTCATGATGTAATATGCTTACAACCACATGATCAATCCATTACATACACACACATACATATTATCAATACTACATATACTAAAGCTTTCGGGATCCCATACTAGACGACCATATTTGGGGTACATAACCAACATGATTTTACCATCCTTACTTGCTATACATTAACGCCAATTTCATTTCGTAACCTCAACTAAACCGTCGACTAAGCACATAGTGTGTACCATACAATGTGAGTGAACAATGAAAGATACTAGTGCACATTTCTACCCAACAAGACATCAATAAAACCTCCACATGGATTCGATCATACACATGTTCCTTGTGTAAGTTTAATAACAATTTAATCATTTACACATTGTATGTATGTGTTTTGGTCAAAAATCACACAAGGATAATACAACCAAACTCTATGTAAACGGGGAATGATGCTTGGTTAGTTGAAAAAGTAAAGGATCACTTTAGTTAGAAATATGCAAGTGACACGAGGATTTATACGAGGAAAAAGCCCTTGATCAATGTATGATCTCCGGCATAAAAAACCTCGGGTGATGGCAACTACCGATCACCAAACTTCAATATAAGAAAAATGGTTACAACTTCGGATGATAATGAGCTGAGTACAAGGATCACTATAGTTTCGAGTGTCTAAGCGTGTGAGAATTGTGTTGTGTGTCTTCCGAATGGGGAAGAGTGTTATATATACAAGTGTGAGTGACCTATTTTAGGTAAATAAACTAACAATCAGCTCATTACCCCTTTAGAAATAAAAGTAAATCTAGCCTAAATTATCGCCCTTAAATCATGCCGAGTTTCCATATCCTCTACAACGTTCATCTCTGATTAAGCATATGCCAAAGTTGTAAAGACGCGTCCCTTGTTTGCGATGCTAAGAGCGGATCCTGCTAGACATTCCTGCAAGATAACATTAAATTCAATGAAAACAACTGTTAGCATGAGGATCCCTATGATGGTCCGTGATCCTGATCCTGGAACTCTGCTGAGGATCACTATCTGCCAAAGAAACAAGGATCACTGGTTAGGATCACATGTAAGGATCATGTGTTATAAAAATCCAGCCCTAACAATTGCCCCCAAAATATAAGGAGTGATATTGTAAATAAATGAGTTATATTTTGCTTGATCTTATCTGCAACGAGCTAATCGGATAACTAGTCGTTTGAGTCGGACTAGCCATTGCAATTCTTACGTCACAGAAGTGACAGCCCTGCAGATCATCATTATAAATAGGAGATAGAGATAGGATCAATTCGCATTTAAAATCAAAGAAAACTCCCTTTATAATCTCGTCCGAAGATCAATCAGGTATCTCTCTTCTTCCTTCTTCCTTCTCTTACTCTGTTTTCCTGCTTCTTTCCATTCTTTCTGCAAATATGTTGCTCCGGAATTCCCCTCATAAGGATCCTGAGAAGAACAGTCCCTTAAAAGGTCAAGGGATCATCAAAGACTCTCCCACCGAGAGGTGCTGTTTCACTGATCCTCAGGTTGATAGAATCCGTCACTGTTTTCCGGCGAATACCATCTTCAAGTCCTTTACTCCCACTGCTTTGAGTGACTTTATCTCTGATACTTGGGTGGCCTTTCCTGTTACTCCGTTCTTGATAGGATATTCATATCCTTTCCCACAGTTCACTCAATCCTTCTTCTCTCTTACCGGCATCTGCTATATCCAGGCTATGCCCATGATCTGGAGGGTATTGTATACCCTTGAGAGGATCATTGAGCAAGAAGGGATTGACCTTGGTATGGCGGAGCTGGCTGAGATGTACGATCTTACCACTTTCGGACCCCATCGTTATCTATTTAAGCGAAAAGCTGGAGAGGATCATCCTGTCTTCAAGGTCACCAAGAACGACACGAATTGGAAGCGACGGTTCTTCTTTGTTAGGAGGGATACCATCCCTGATGGGAAGGATCTGCCCAAAGAGTGGGCTACTCATGGTAGGATAGAGGATCCTGGAAGGATCACCATAAGATTTGTTCCTTAGGATGAGGATCACTAATATTTTCTTTTGTTTTTTGTTTATTGTGCAGCTGTTTCCATCTCTCGTCTGAAGTTGACACCTGCTGCAAAAGAGAGACTTTTAGCCTTCAAGAAGCTTGATCCGGAGACAAGAACTTTCCAGGTAGCTACTTAAGATTCCCAAGAAGTATCCTCTGCCTCTGTCACGATGTCAAGTAAGTATCCTGATTAAAAAGTAGTTTCATGTAGGATTTTTTTTTTAAATTAGTTAGAATACTTATCTGATTTTGGTTGTGTAGGTGCTGGAAAATCTGCTAAATCTGCCTCCAAGTTTGGCATTGATGATCTTGCTAATGTCAAATCTGCGAGGAAGAAGACCCCTGCTGCCAGTCCAACCGCTTCAGCCCCTAAAGCACCTATTAGGGGTAAAGGCAAGAAGAGGAAGGCCTCTGAGGATCTTCAAGGATTTCCCCTGCTCCGCCAACAGTTTCTTGATTACGTTAACGAAGTAAGGATCACTGCTCCTGCTTGTATATCCTGCTTGTATATCCTGCTTGTTTGAGGATCATCTGGTCCTGAACTTACCCTTTTCCCTTTCTGCAGAAACTCGCTGAAATAGAAACATATATTGGCCACGTTGAGGATCAAGACCGCCAAATTGCCGACCTCCAACAGATGGGTGTGCTGAAGGATCTCAAGATTGCTGATCTTGAGAAGGAGCTCCGGGCCACCAAGGATAAAGCTGCCAGGATGCTGATCAATTTTGATTATGAGAAGCATGACATTACCCAGGATGCCAAGGTCTCTGCTGCGATAACCATGTATAACATCCAGCTGCAGATGGCTGCGGAGGCTCAGGATCCTTCCTTCGACAAAGGCACATGGGACGTGGAAGGCTGGAAGGCAAGGCTGGCAGAGTTGGAGGATGATGAGGAGGCTGAGGAGATCCCAATGCTTGAAGGCGGTGATGCTGGCAAGGATCAGGGGGAAGCAAGTGGAGCTGGTGGTGATGGTGCAGCGAAGGTTTGAGCTGCAGGATTGGGCAATGATGGAAATTTCTAGACATAGCCGGAGCCCAATTTTTTAAAATTTGGTAGTGGTTTTTTGTGGTTGTGATGTTTTGAAACAATGATGGTTTGTAACTTTGAACAATAGTTTTTAGGGTTAAGGATCCTGGATCCTTTGGACAATAGGTAGGATCGCAAAGGGTGGAGGGATCTTCTCTTTGGGGGATGAAGCCTTTGTGATCCTGCCGCTCTTACTTTCCTGCACCTGCTGTGACCGCATAAACAATGGACACCCTTTGCCAACCCATGTGGACGGGCCACGTTTTGCTGGTAGAAACGTGGGTTGGCAATTTTGACAACTTTTGAAAGGGCTTTGTTAATAAAATAATTCTAATCTTTCTGGCTTATCTTGTTTTGTTATCCTTTATTTATCCTCTTATTTTCCAATTGTTTTAGAAACATGTTTGTTAGAGTAACAAAAGTTGAGCAAATCATGTTTAAGAAATTTAGGATATGATCCTAGATCAAATATCCTGTAATCGAAAATTTTCAAGGTAGTCTATTTCAAGGATCATAGGCTTAGTTGTCAAAGTGTAAGGGTTGTTCAGAATAATGAGTATAGTCAAGGATCATACCTGGGAATCCAACTTAGGATCCTATCCTTTGATCAAGGTAATCGTAAGTGAAATAGGATAACAAGGATTAAGGATCCTTAAAAGTTTAGTCTTCGTAAACCTGAAAAGTAGGACATAACTTGGGACTAAGCCAATATAAAAGATAAGTTAGTAACTGGGGACAAGCCCAAAGGATAACTGGGGATGATCCCAAAGGATCACTGGGGACAAGCCCAAAGGATAACTGGGGATGATCCCAAAGGATCACTGGGGACAAGCCCAAAGGATAACTGGGGACAAGCCCAAGGATCTGAGATGCTTTTGAAGACTATCGATAATATGCTGAGGATACCTGGACTATCAGAACTCAAATTCTCGTGAGAGAAGGATGAAGGATACATGATCCTTATCCTTAGGTAAAAATAAGAAAATGGAAAAGTTTTGAGATAAGGACTTTACCGGAGTAAGGATCACTGATGTCGCCGGGATCCTTCGAGGATGCTTCCAATGTAAGGATCATATGCTTGAAGGATCCTGTTCACATGAAATATTTCTTTAAGTGAATAGCATTCCAGGCTCTTGGTAACAAATTTCCTTCCATGGTTAGCAAGCTGTATGCCCCCTTTCCTGCTTCGGCTTCAATCAAGTAAGGGCCTTCCCATTTTGGTGCCAATTTTCCATCAGCAGGATTGATGGTATTTTGGAATGCTTTTCTCAACACCATATCCCCGACTTGGAACTTCCTTATCCTGACATTTTTGTTGTAGGCACCAGCCATTCTTTGTTGGTAGCTTGCCATCCTTATCCTAGCCAGATCCCTGATTTCCTCAATAGTATCCAAGTCTTGAGCTAGGTTTGCAGCATTCTCTTCAGGATCACGAGTACTTGTTCTAGCAGTTGGAACCACCATTTCTGTTGGGATCACTGCTTCTGCCCCAAATACTAAAGAGAAGGGTGTTTGACCAGTGGCATTCTTGGGAGTTGTCCTGTCAGCCCACAGCACATAAGGCAATTTGTGACAACTCGAGTTTCTGACTTTCGCTTTCGCATTAAATGCGCGTTGACTTTGACTGCTTAGTTGCTTGGGTTGTGAACTTGAATTGTACGCGTGGTGTTTTAATGAAACGTATTGTTGTTTTGCCTATATGTGATTACTTGTTGTGGTAGAAAATAATATTAGAATTAATATTAGAATTATCATTAAAACACTTAGTCTAGATCACGAAACCTGACATACAGTTCGAAGGATTCGAAGGACCACGAAAGATAACTTCCGATCCGAAGGATCAACCTTCGAATTAAAGATTCTCGAAACATATCATTCGACCAAGGACTTCATCCTTCGAGCACGAAACATATCCTTCGACATCTTTCGGCCCAGCCTTTTCTGATGGGCTTGGCCCATTTCTGTGATACGTTTAAATATGGGAATGCATGTAAACTGATAAGGATTTCCTAAGAAAAACCCTAGCTCCTTTGTGTGTGTGTGCGACGGCAAACCCTCAACATCCGAAGCCAAATCTCTTGTGCTGTTCATTCTTAACTTCGGTTAGTGATTTACGTGTTTTGTTCTTGATTTCATCATACATGATTAATTTATTATGTAACTGCATACGAAATACATGTTGATCTAGATTGATAGGATCGAATGCATAGTATTGAATGGGTTGAATGATATTGATTTGATTAGGTTTCGAAAACAGATTAGCATGTCAATAGTGTTCGATTATGTAATACGTTATGCTAAGCAACTGGATGATATGCGTATAGATGTATGTTAGATTGTTGAACCAAATGATAATTATGTTTACATGACACATAGATGATGATTTGGATTGGTTGATGATTTGATCCTATGATTGCTGCATGATTGTTGTTTGATC
The DNA here is from genome assembly GCF_002127325.2 of Helianthus annuus. NCBI lineage: Eukaryota > Viridiplantae > Streptophyta > Magnoliopsida > Asterales > Asteraceae > Helianthus > Helianthus annuus. The sequence goes on along the minus strand of NC_035441.2, from coordinate 104,921,059 downwards.
GACAATGTTGTTGACGGCTGTTAGCATGTTTAGGGTTTCTGAAATTGTAACTGTTGTTGACGTAACTGATATGTGTCGAAAGATACTTGTAGTCGAAACATAGTTGTCGAAGCATAGTTGTGACCGAAAGATATCTGTTGACCGAAGGATAGAATTGACCGAAACATAATTAGGTTGACCGAAAGATGCCATTTGGTCGAAAGATGACTGGTGGTTCGAAACATAACAACCAGTCCGAAAGGTAACTGTGATATTTAGTATGTGTCGAAGGATCACTAATGTGTCGAAAGATAAGGTTGGATTCGAAGGATGGTAGGTTATAAACATCTTTCGAAAGATAGTGGAATGTATGTTTGATTTACTTGACATGCCATGCTTGATGATGAATGTTTACATTTGCAATTGTGTGACACTCGATTTGCATACGTATCATTGCGAACATGAACTGATTTGTTATACATGCATACAATAGGACGTGATTGATTACTTGTGAGTACATAACCTAGCATACCGAGCAAACCAAGGTGAGTTCACACTCTTACTAAGGCATGGGATTCCCGGGTTGTGGGAATGGGGTAAAGGCTTGATGATAAACTAATAACGTACATACACTACGTTTTTCCTAGACTATCACCTATCATAGTCCTCGGATGTCAGGACGGTTCCGTAGGTTGGAAAACACCTACGTGGTTCCGTAGGTTGGGATAACACCTACGTGGTCAGATGCCAATTACTATCCTCGATACAAAGGATACGCACGTAAGACATACGTGTACGCATTACTTACTTCTTCCGTAGGTTGGGATAACACCTACGTGGTCATATGCAAATTACTATCCTCGATACAAAGGATACGCACGTAAGACATACGTGTACGCATTACTTACTTCTTCCGTAGGTTGGGATAACACCTACGTGGTCATATGCAAATTACTATCCTCGATACAAAGGATACGCACGTAAGACATACGTGTACGCATTACTTACTTCTTCCGTAGGTTGGGATAACACCTACGTGGTCATAATACGAATAGTCTAGTGGTCACTTAACATGGGAAGCCCCCACCTGTATAACTTACTATTGGCCCGGTAGAGCCACCCGTTACTTACTATTACGCATTTACGTACTGTGAACTCGCTCAACTATTTTGTTGATCCTTTCCTTTACATGCCTCGCAGATCGTTAGGTACTGGGAGCTTGCACTGGAGGCGCGGTCGTTGTGGACTTGGATCGTGAACATCATAGGGAACCCATATGATACTTGATACACTTTTACATTGGATATTTTTATATATACGCTTCCGCTAAACATTGATAACTGGCTTATGTTTTGGAAACACCTTTCATATGGATTTGTTCTGAATTATACTGCAATTACTTTTACTTTATACAATGTTCTATATGATTGGTGGCTTGGTCCTGGTCAGTCACGCTCCCAAGCGGTGATACTCCGCGTGTGGATTTTGGGGGTGTGACAGATTGGTATCAGAGCCATTGGTTATAGAGAACTTGGTTTTAATATGGAAAAACGTTTTTATTAAAACCAGACTATAACCAGAACAGTGCTCTCAACGATCCACAACGACGCTTCGCTCCACGTGCAAGACTCAACTTCCTAGGTAATAAGGTTTATGTTTATTGCCTACATGCTAGAATTTGCATAGAACTTTGCTCGTAGTATGCTTACATTACCTTGCTCACAACTTGTTATTGCTTGAGAACACTTACGTGCCTACACTCTTCTGTCATCGCACTACTCGCGAACCCTTTTTCTTACTTACGTTGCCTTTGATTTGAAGATCAATGGCCGCACGAATTACCATGACTCAAGCCCAGCTAGAGGCTCTCGTTGCTGCGGCAGTTGCAGCCGCCCAAGCAGGTCAACCCGCTCAGCAACAACCTGCCTGCACATTCAAGAACTTTATGGAATGCCGTCCCAGCACGTTTAGCGGCACAGAAGGAGCAGTTGGACTCCTTCACTGGTTCGAGAAGCTAGAATCAGTATTCGAAATGTGTGAATGCCCTGAGGAACGCAGGGTGAAATACGCTACCGGTACCCTAGAGGGAATCGCGTTAACTTGGTGGAACGCGCAAGTGCAGATATTCGGGTTGGCAGCTGCTAACGCCACACCCTGGAACGAATTCAAAGAACTTATCAAGAGAGAGTATTGTACACGTGAAGATATTCACAAGTTGGAAGACGAGCTGTATAATCTGAAAATGGTTGGATCAGAGATTGAAGCGTATACTAAACGGTCAAATGAGCTGGCCGTGCTGTGTCCAACTATGGTGGACCCTCCATACAAGCGTATCGAGTTGTATCTCAAAGGTTTGGCTCCAGAAATTCAGAGCCATGTTACCTCAGCTAACCTCGACAACATCCAGGAGATCCAGCGTCTCGCTCATCGCATCACAGATCAGGCCGTGGATCAGAATCGCCTGCCTAAGCGCATCAGCGCTACTGCTACTGCTACTACGTCTGCTACTACTGCTACTCCCAGTGACAATAAGCGAAAATGGGAGAGGGATTCAAGTAAAGCATCAGCGTCAGTCCAGTCCCAGGCTCAGCAACGAAAGACTGAAGGTTATCAAAGCCCCAGTCAGCACTCTTCGGGTAGTCACAAACAGGGAGGATATCGGGGAAATCTTCCGAAATGTAACAACTGCAACAGGCACCACAGCGGCCAGTGTAACAGAGGTCGTTGTCAAAGATGCCTCAAGATGGGTCATGAGGCCAAAGACTGCAGGAGCCCTCGTCCTGCGAACCAGAACCAGGGTCAGCAGCAGCCACACGCTCAGCAGAATCAGCAACAGGGCAACAAGGGGTGCTATAATTGTGGTGCTGAAGGTCACATCAAGAGACACTGCCCGCAGCTAAACAGGAACCAGAACAACAACAACAACAATCAGGGCAACGGGAACAATAACAACAACAACGGGGGAAACAACAATAACAATGGCAACGAGGCAAGAGGTCGAGTTTTCATGTTAGGAGGAGGAGACGCAATGAACGCTAATTGAACTCATAACTTGTCTTGGATTTTTATTATTATGTTTACGCTACTCAAACAAAGTTTGGTTTGAACATTAATCATGTTGGGTTTTATGAATTATTTTAACTGCTATACTTCATGTTTGATATGATGAATGGTTTGATATTATTGAGCGCACCTGCCGTATTTATGGACCTTATGAACAGGGTGTGCAAACCCTACCTGGACAAATTGTCCTTGTCTCCATCAACGACATTCTGATCTACTCCAAGAGTCAGGAAGAACATGAGCAACACTTACGTCTTATCTTGGAACTTTTCGGAAGGAGCAAACGTACGCCAAGTTTTCTAAATGCGACTTCTGGATACGTGAAGTCCACTCCTTAGGCCATGTAGTGAACAGGGATGCGAGTCGATCCATCCAAGATAGATTCGATCAGGAACAGACCAGCACCGCGTACACCAACAGAGATACGCCAATTCTTGGGTTTGGCGGGTTACTACAGGTGATTTATCAAAGACTTCTTCAAAGATCGCGCAACCACTCACTATGCTTACACAGAAAGGTGTCGTTTACAGATGGGGTAATACACAGGAGACCGCTTTTCAGTACTTAAAGGATAGGCTTTGCAGCGCACCTATTCTTTCATTGCCAGAGGGCACAGATGACTTCGTGGTATACTGTGATGCATCCATCCAGGGTCTTGGATGTGTGTTGATGCAACGTGATAAAGTGATAGCCTACGCTTCGCGGCAACTCAAGGTTCATGAACGGAACTACACGACGCACGATTTAGAGCTGGGAGCTGTTGTTTTCGCGCTTAAGATATGGCGACACTACCTGTACGGTACCAAGTGCACGATTTACACCGATCACAGGAGTCTCGAGCATATTCTTAAGCAAAAGGATTTGAATATGCGTCAACGGAGATGGGTTGAACTTCTGAACGACTACGAATGCGCCATCAAGTATCATCCAGGCAAGGCCAATGTTGTGGCTGATGCCCTCAGTCGGAAAGACTCTCTACCTAAGCGCGTGCGAGCGCTACAGCTTACCATTCAGTCCAGTCTTCCTGCACAGATACGAGCAGCTCAGATAGAAGCACTAAAACCCGAAAACGTCAAGGCTGAAGCCTTGCGCGGTTCAAGGCAACAAATGGAACAAAAGGAAGACGGCGCCTACTATGTAACGGGGCGTATTTGGGTCCCACTTTATGGCGGTTTACGCGAACTTGTAATGGATGAAGCTCACAAGTCTCGCTACTCGGTACATCCAGGGTCGGATAAAATGTACCACGACATCAGCACTACTTATTGGTGGCCTAGTATGAAGGCCCACATCGCCACCTATGTTGGCAAATGCTTAACCTGTGCGAGAGTCAAGGTTGAATATCAGAAACCAGCTGGTCTACTTCAGCAGCCTAAGATACCACAATGGAAATGGGAAGAAATTTCCATGGATTTTGTTACCGGTCTGCCTAGATCTCAGCGTGGGAACGATACAATATGGGTCATAGTTGATCGACTCACCAAGTCTGCACACTTCCTACCGATCAAGGAAACGGATAAGTTCTCCACTCTCGCAGACGTTTATCTTAAAGAAGTTGTTTCGAGGCACGGAGTGCCCACTTCTATTATTTCGGATCGCGATGCACGATTCACGTCAGAGCTTTGGCAAGCGATGCACAAATCTTTCGGCTCACGATTAGACATGAGCACAGCATATCATCCTCAGACAGATGGGCAGTCTGAGCGAACTATTCAAACTCTTGAAGACATGCTTCGGGCATGTGTCATTGATTTCGGCAACGGCTGGGAAAAGCATCTCCCTTTGGTGGAGTTCTCGTACAATAACAGTTACCATACCAGCATTCAAGCCGCTCCATTTGAGGCATTGTACGGACGTAAATGCCGGTCACCTCTCTGTTGGGCAGAGGTGGGGGATAGTCAAATTACGGGTCCAGAGATTGTAGTGGACGCCACAGAAAAGATTGCACAGATACGACAACGCATGGCGGCAGCACGCGACCGTCAGAAAGCCTACGCGGACAAGCGTAGAAAGCCATTGGAATTTGAGGTCGGGGACCGGGTTTTATTGAAAGTTTCACCCTGGAAGGGTGTGGTACGTTTTGGCAAACGGGGCAAACTAAATCCGCGGTACGTCGGACCATTCGAAATTACAGAAAAGATTGGCAAGGTAGCCTACAAGTTGAACCTACCAGCTGAACTCGGTGCAGTTCACAACGTATTCCACGTGTCGAATCTGAAGAAGTGTCTGTCAGATGAGACCCTCATAGTTCCTTTTAAGGAACTCACTATCGACGAGCGGTTGCAGTTCGTCGAGGAACCACTTGAAATCACGGACCGGGATGTGAAGGTCCTCAAACACAAGAGAATCCCTCTTGTTCGAGTTCGTTGGAACTCCCGACGTGGCCCAGAGTACACCTGGGAACGCGAGGATTAGATGACAGAAAAGTACCCCAGTTATTCGAAACCAATACAACCACTACTGAGGCTGAAGCTACTACTACTGAATTTCGGGACGAAATTCCAAATCAACGGGGGGATGATGTGACACCCCAGGAAAACCAGTAAACGATACAGCTTACCTAGCTTCCTCAGTGAGTGCATACCAAATTTCGGGACGAAATTTCCAATTAGTTGGGGATAATGTGACAACTCGAGTTTCTGACTTTCGCTTTCGCATTAAATGCGCGTTGACTTTGACTGCTTAGTTGCTTGGGTTGTGAACTTGAATTGTACGCGTGGTGTTTTAATGAAACGTATTGTTGTTTTGCCTATATGTGATTACTTGTTGTGGTAGAAAATAATATTAGAATTAATATTAGAATTATCATTAAAACACTTAGTCTAGATCACGAAACCTGACATACAGTTCGAAGGATTCGAAGGACCACGAAAGATAACTTCCGATCCGAAGGATCAACCTTCGAATTAAAGATTCTCGAAACATATCATTCGACCAAGGACTTCATCCTTCGAGCACGAAACATATCCTTCGACATCTTTCGGCCCAGCCTTTTCTGATGGGCTTGGCCCATTTCTGTGATACGTTTAAATATGGGAATGCATGTAAACTGATAAGGATTTCCTAAGAAAAACCCTAGCTCCTTTGTGTGTGTGTGCGACGGCAAACCCTCAACATCCGAAGCCAAATCTCTTGTGCTGTTCATTCTTAACTTCGGTTAGTGATTTACGTGTTTTGTTCTTGATTTCATCATACATGATTAATTTATTATGTAACTGCATACGAAATACATGTTGATCTAGATTGATAGGATCGAATGCATAGTATTGAATGGGTTGAATGATATTGATTTGATTAGGTTTCGAAAACAGATTAGCATGTCAATAGTGTTCGATTATGTAATACGTTATGCTAAGCAACTGGATGATATGCGTATAGATGTATGTTAGATTGTTGAACCAAATGATAATTATGTTTACATGACACATAGATGATGATTTGGATTGGTTGATGATTTGATCCTATGATTGCTGCATGATTGTTGTTTGATCGACAATGTTGTTGACGGCTGTTAGCATGTTTAGGGTTTCTGAAATTGTAACTGTTGTTGACGTAACTGATATGTGTCGAAAGATACTTGTAGTCGAAACATAGTTGTCGAAGCATAGTTGTGACCGAAAGATATCTGTTGACCGAAGGATAGAATTGACCGAAACATAATTAGGTTGACCGAAAGATGCCATTTGGTCGAAAGATGACTGGTGGTTCGAAACATAACAACCAGTCCGAAAGGTAACTGTGATATTTAGTATGTGTCGAAGGATCACTAATGTGTCGAAAGATAAGGTTGGATTCGAAGGATGGTAGGTTATAAACATCTTTCGAAAGATAGTGGAATGTATGTTTGATTTACTTGACATGCCATGCTTGATGATGAATGTTTACATTTGCAATTGTGTGACACTCGATTTGCATACGTATCATTGCGAACATGAACTGATTTGTTATACATGCATACAATAGGACGTGATTGATTACTTGTGAGTACATAACCTAGCATACCGAGCAAACCAAGGTGAGTTCACACTCTTACTAAGGCATGGGATTCCCGGGTTGTGGGAATGGGGTAAAGGCTTGATGATAAACTAATAACGTACATACACTACGTTTTTCCTAGACTATCACCTATCATAGTCCTCGGATGTCAGGACGGTTCCGTAGGTTGGAAAACACCTACGTGGTTCCGTAGGTTGGGATAACACCTACGTGGTCAGATGCCAATTACTATCCTCGATACAAAGGATACGCACGTAAGACATACGTGTACGCATTACTTACTTCTTCCGTAGGTTGGGATAACACCTACGTGGTCATATGCAAATTACTATCCTCGATACAAAGGATACGCACGTAAGACATACGTGTACGCATTACTTACTTCTTCCGTAGGTTGGGATAACACCTACGTGGTCATATGCAAATTACTATCCTCGATACAAAGGATACGCACGTAAGACATACGTGTACGCATTACTTACTTCTTCCGTAGGTTGGGATAACACCTACGTGGTCATAATACGAATAGTCTAGTGGTCACTTAACATGGGAAGCCCCCACCTGTATAACTTACTATTGGCCCGGTAGAGCCACCCGTTACTTACTATTACGCATTTACGTACTGTGAACTCGCTCAACTATTTTGTTGATCCTTTCCTTTACATGCCTCGCAGATCGTTAGGTACTGGGAGCTTGCACTGGAGGCGCGGTCGTTGTGGACTTGGATCGTGAACATCATAGGGAACCCATATGATACTTGATACACTTTTACATTGGATATTTTTATATATACGCTTCCGCTAAACATTGATAACTGGCTTATGTTTTGGAAACACCTTTCATATGGATTTGTTCTGAATTATACTGCAATTACTTTTACTTTATACAATGTTCTATATGATTGGTGGCTTGGTCCTGGTCAGTCACGCTCCCAAGCGGTGATACTCCGCGTGTGGATTTTGGGGGTGTGACACAATTCCTCTGCCCATTTCCCCTTCTTGGATCCTAATTTCTTCTTCAGGTTGTTGATGATGATCTTGTTGGATGATTCTGCTTGACCATTGGCTTGTGGATGAACTGGTGTTGATGTTATCATCTTAATTCCCCAACTGTCACAAAAGTTAGTGGTTCTGCTCCCAATAAATTGGGAACCATTATCACATACAATTTCAGAGGGAATGCCAAATCTGGTTATAATGTCTCTCTTAATAAAGGATATAACTTCCTTTTCCCTGACTTGGGCAAAAGCTTCAGCTTCTATCCACTTGGAGAAGTAGTCGGTCATGGCAAGCATAAATACTTTTCCACCAGGTGCTTTAGGGAGCTTGCCAACTATATCCATTCCCCATCTCATGAATGGCCAAGAGGATGGTATAGGATGTAGAAATTCAGCTGGCTGATGAAGGATATTGCTGTGTCTTTGACAAGGATCACACTTCTTAGCATATTCTACAGCATCCCTTTTCATAGTTGGCCAGTAGTATCCTGTTCTAAGGATCCTTGAGAACAATGCCCTGCCCCCAGTGTGGTTTCCACAATCTCCTTCATGGAAGTCTCTCAATACTTCTTGAATTTCGGGATCCTCGATACATCTTAAATATGGTCCTGCAAGAGATCGTTTATATAGCATATTATTTAAGATTGTGAATTGAGATACCTTAATCCTGAAAGCTTTAGGATTTTCTCCCATAGGAATCTCCCCGTGTTGCAAGTATCTCATGATTGGTGAGATCCGTGATCCTGAATAAGATCGAGCTTCTTCACTAGGGATCACTGCAGTATCCTCTTCTATTTCCATGGCCACCTGATTTTCAATAGCAGGAGCCAGGATATGGATGATGGGGATACTTATATCTTCTGGAATCTTCAAGGATGATCCTAGGTTGGCCAATGCATCAGCTTCTGTGTTTTCCTCCCTTGGTACCTGTGTTAAGCTGAAAGAGACAAAAGAGGGTGCCAATTCTTTGACTATCTCTAAATATTTGGTTAGTTTTTCACCTTTAACAACATAGGATCCATTAAAGTGATTGGTGATCAATAATGAGTCTACATATACTTTAAGATATTTCACCCCCATATCCTTAGCAATTTGCAAGCCAGCAATTAAGGCTTCATATTCAGCCTCATTGTTAGTTGCTTGGAACTCACAGGCTATGGAGTGGGGTATTATGTCCCCCTGTGGCGATTTTAGTAGTATCCCGAGCCCTGTGCCCTTGACATTTGAGGATCCATCAGTGTGTAGTATCCAAGGATCCTTGGTCTCATCCAGCTGCTGGACTTCCAATTCTGCTTCCTTTTGTAGATCACTACTGAAATCAGCCACAAAGTCAGCTAGTGCTTGGGATTTAATGGCTGTTCTAGGCTCATATCTTATATCATGGGCACTAAGCTTTACTGCCCACTTAGCCATTCTTCCGGACATCTCTGGTTTCCTGAGGACATTCTTGATTGGAAAATTAGTTCTAACAACAATAGTGTGGGTTTCAAAATAATGTCTTAACTTAGTTGATGCCATAATTAATGCAAGAATAAGTTTCTCAAGGTGTGAGTACCTGGATTCTGCATCAAGTAAACTCTTACTTACATAGTAAATAGGATGTTGTGTACCTTCGTGATCCTTAACAAGGACAGCACTTACAGCGGTTGAGGATACCGCCAGGTATAAGGATAACACATCTCCTTTTCCGGGTTTCATTAATGCTGGTGCCGAGGACATATATTCTTTAAGGGCTTGTAAAGCATTCTCGTGTTTTTCAGTCCATTCAAACTTCTTGTTTTTCCTTAAGATATCGTAAAATTCTTTACGTCTTTCTGAGGATTTTGATATGAACCTGTTTAGAGCTGCTATCCTGCCTGTTAGCCTTTGCACATCCTTAGCATTGGCAGGGGACTTGATATTCACTAGTGCTTTAATTTGCTCCGGGCTTGCTTCGATGCCCCTCTGAGTTACCATATATCCTAGAAATTTACCTGCTTTAACACCAAAGTGGCATTTTGAAGGATTAAGGTTCATGTTATAATTATCAAGGATATCAAATGCTTCCTCCAAGTCCCTTAGGTGATCCTCAGCTTTCTTTGACTTGACTACCATATCATCTATGTATACTTCCATAGTTTGTCCTATTTGATCTTTGAACATCATATTCACCAGCCTTTGATATGTTGCACCTGCATTTCTTAGTCCAAAAGGCATGGCAATATAACAATATAAACCGGTTGGGGTCATAAAGGCTGTATCCTCTTGGTCAGATGGTTCCATCTGAATTTGTTGGAATCCAGATGATGCATCCATAAAGGTCAACAGTTCATGCCCCGCCGTTGCATCCACCATGGAGTCAATGTGGGGTAGTGGGAAAGGATCCTTGGGACATGCCTTATTCAGATCAGTGAAATCGACACATACCCTCCACTTTCCGTTTTTCTTTTGGACAGCAACCACATTGGCTAACCATTTTGGATATTTTACCTCTCTGATCATACCTGCTCGAAGTAGTCTCTCTACTTCTTCTTGGATAATGGCATTCCTTTCTGGTGCAAACTTCCTCCTTTTTTGATGGATTGGTTTGATAGACCTGTCAATGCCAAGTTTATGAGTGATAATATCCTTAGATATACCTGTCATATCTTCATGTTTCCATGCAAAGGTAGATTTTCTTCTTTTGAAGAAGGATATTATGTCTTCTTTCATCTTGCCAAGGATCCCTGATCCGATATAGATTTTTGATTCAGGATCACTAGGATCCAAGAGGATTTCGTCCACATCTTGTTCCCTTGCCTCCAAGACATTCCTTGGAGGAATCTGTAATTGCTATTGTTCCCTTGGCTTCGAGGTTGGCTTCATGGATGAGGTATAACAATCCTTAGCCTCCTGCTGATCACTGTCGATCTTGATTATCCCCCATGGGCTAGGGAGTTTCACACATTGATGGTAGGTGGATGGGACTGCTTTCATATCATGTATCCAGGGCCTGCCAAGGATAACATTGCAACAAGATAAACAGTCAATAACATAAAATTTTTGATAATTATGTAATCCTTCCATGTAGATTGGGAGTTTGATGTCCCCCAGAGTTTTCTTCGTTTCTCCACTGAATCCCACAAGCACGGAGGATCTTGGTGTGATGTCTGATTCTGGGATACCCATTTTCTTTAGAACATCAAGCTGGATAATGTTTACTGAGCTTCCTCCGTCGATAAGGATCCTGTGGACAAAATGGTTAGAAATAAAGAGAGTAATAACTAAACTATCATGATGAGGATCCTGGATGTTAATGCGATCATCCTCATCAAACGTTATCGTCTTTCCTTCCGAGACACTTAATGTTCGAATAGGTCTTTCTCCATTATCCATTTTTGCTTCCTTTGCATGCCTTTTGGCTGCCGAGAAGGATGTACCACAAATATCTGATCCTCCGGAAATAAAGTTGATCACTTGTGCATTCGCCGGAGGGGCTGGAGCCTTTTCAAGGATTAGTTCATGATTGTCAACAGAAAAACAATATTCAGAAATCGGAGGATAATCCTCATCATCCTCTTCCTGGTCAACAGCATGCACGTTCTGATTGTCATTTCTATGGTAGGATTTGAACTTATTGTTCTTGAAAGAGGATCCTTGTTTTTCCTGTTTTGAGGATCCTACTTGCCTCTCCTGGATCCTCTTGTCATCCTCTAGCCGGATGAACCTGAGTGCCCGAGTTCTTACTTCATCTAGGTTCCTGCATGGTGTCATATCAAGATCATCATAGAACAATGAATCCTTAAGCAGTCCCGTTTTGAAGGCCTCAACAGCCGTGGCCATATCCAAGTTGGGAATGTCCAAGGATTCTTTACTGAATTTAGTTATATAATCCCTTAATGATTCATTATGACTTTGAGTTACCCTATATAAATCACTAGTTAATCTTTCAAATTTTCTACTACAAGAGAATTGGTTATTGAATAAATTAACTAAATTAGCAAATGAAGTGATAGAGTAAGGGGGAAGACTTAGCAGCCATTTAAGAGCTGATCCAGTAAGAGTGGATCCAAATCCTTTACATAGGCATGCTTCTTTTAACTTTTCTGGGATTGGATTGATCTCCATCCTCTCCCTGTATTGTGCTATGTGTTCCTCTGGATCCGTTGTACCATCATACAGCTTCATAGTAGGGATATGGAACCTTTTGGGTACTTCTGCATCACAAATTGGTGGTGCAAAACGAGATACCTTATGGCTCCCATCTGCAATCTCCGGGATAGGCTTGACTACCCCTGGAACACTTGAGATCATATCCTTCAGCTTCTGCAACTCCCTGGCCATAGCATGATTGATACCTGTATCCTGCATGAGTCCATGGTTAGTGGTAGGATAATTATTTAAAGTGTTACCTCCCATTGGGTTCCAGTTAGGAACACTGGGTGTGAATCCAAATTGCTGGGATTCTGGGATGATGGAGGGACCAGTGGAAGCAATGGTCTGCATTGGAATGAAGTCCCCTTGATGGACATCTAGATTTCCTGTTTGCAAACTCCTTAGGGATCCTGGCATCTGGAAGGATCCTGGTATCTGAGACGATCCCGGAACGAAGGAGGATCCTTGGACCTGGGATGATGTTGGAACAAAGAATGATCCTTGAACCTGGGATGATCCTGGAGCAAAGGAGGATCCTTGAACCTGGGATGATCCTGGAACAAAGTAGGATCCTTGAAACTGGTGTGCTCCCGGGTAGGCTCCTGAATTCATGAAGGATCCCATATGCTGAGGATAGGATCCTGCTGGCTGAAAATGTGAGCATGATGCCTGAGTCATTGCTGCCGATCCGAGGTGCAGTCCTTTTGATTCTCCCACAATTTGAACGTCTAGGACTCCCGATGGCTGAGAAGTGATCATTGGAGTATCAAAGCTCAAAGATTTAGGCATCAGTGGGGAATGATCCTCTGCCGCTTTCTTTTGTCTTTTGAGATCTCCAATTTCCCTGAGGATCCTGTCATTAGTTTCATCCTACCGCTGCATACGATCCTTCATCTGCAAAATCAAAGTAAATACATCACTAGTACTGGGAGCAGAAGAATTCATAGCAGAAGAAGATGGAGGTTTAGAGAAAGTAGGAGTTGGTCTCTTCTCAGCATTTTTCTGAGATCCTGCCGGTGGAAGAGGCAGAGTGTTCTGAGACGAGGTGACTGCAGACATTGCCGTGGATGCATTCTTCAATGATGAAGCCATGTAACTCTTTTGAAATGATTTCGAACAGAAAGTTTTCTTATGAATGAAGCACCAATTGCCCCACGGTGGGCGCCAAACTGTTTTGGTCAAAAATCACACAAGGATAATACAACCAAACTCTATGTAAACGGGGAATGATGCTTGGTTAGTTGAAAAAGTAAAGGATCACTTTAGTTAGAAATATGCAAGTGACACGAGGATTTATACGAGGAAAAAGCCCTTGATCAATGTATGATCTCCGGCATAAAAAACCTCGGGTGATGGCAACTACCGATCACCAAACTTCAATATAAGAAAAATGGTTACAACTTCGGATGATAATGAGCTGAGTACAAGGATCACTATAGTTTCGAGTGTCTAAGCGTGTGAGAATTGTGTTGTGTGTCTTCCGAATGGGGAAGAGTGTTATATATACAAGTGTGAGTGACCTATTTTAGGTAAATAAACTAACAATCAGCTCATTACCCCTTTAGAAATAAAAGTAAATCTAGCCTAAATTATCGCCCTTAAATCATGCCGAGTTTCCATATCCTCTACAACGTTCATCTCTGATTAAGCATATGCCAAAGTTGTAAAGACGCGTCCCTTGTTTGCGATGCTAAGAGCGGATCCTGCTAGACATTCCTGCAAGATAACATTAAATTCAATGAAAACAACTGTTAGCATGAGGATCCCTATGATGGTCCGTGATCCTGATACTGGAACTCTGCTGAGGATCACTATCTGCCAAAGAAACAAGGATCACTGGTTAGGATCACATGTAAGGATCATGTGTTATAAAAATCCAGCCCTAACAGTATGTTCATCCACTACTTGCATACATTTTCACATAATATCGTCGTTTAGTCATTTCATCAAACACTTGGCGTGCGTACCACTATCTAAGCATAATGTACAAGTATTATATGCATAACTTAGCCAATTCATATCAATAACATCAATTTTAATCAAAATCTCATACAACTTTCATCCTAAATCGATTTCACTTAACAACATCTCATCATGAACATCATCACATGAACATCATTATACTAATCTACACTAAGTTCCATATTACACATCACAACACTCATATTTTAAATGGGTTTTCACTTTCACTTATCAATCTAATCGAATTCAAGTTCAATTCATGTTCCATGGGATGTTCCTAACACATACCCATATTAATTTCATACAATTTCATGGATTTACTTGAAACCCATTTCATTCATGATCATCAAATTGCAAATTTCAACATACCTCATGTTTAGAATGCTAAGATGATTAGAGAAAGATGAACATGCAGATAATTAGCTTCAATTCCTCCCCTTAATTGCTGATTTTTGAAGATGAAAAGGGTTTCCCCCTTTCCTCTAGATATCCTGGGCGACACACACACCTGATGAGTGTGTCCTTGTGTTTTAAATTTTCTTTTTATTATTTCACCTTTCATACCTTGTCATTTTTGGCCCCTCATAGATGTAGTGTTTACATTTATGACTAATTTCCATTCTATGTAGTTAACATTCACATAAAAATCAAGTTCCTATTTTTTTTATCATCCTTCTATTAATATTCGTTTCTACACATAATCTTGTTATTATTACTATTCTCATCAAAAGCATTCATATTCTAAGGTTATAAGCATTATAACTTACTTTCTGCATAATATGAAATCATAAAGTGCGTGATTCATAATTTGGGGCGTTACATGATCCTTAAAACATATACTACTTTTTGGGATTTTTCAACTATAGGATATTGGATCATGGATCATATCCTAAATGTTTTCAATCTGACTTATTCAAAATTGCTTATTTAATAAGTGTACATCAAAACAATTGAGAATTAAAGGAACCAAAAGGATAATAACACAAGATAAGCGACAAAAGATTAAGATTTTATTTATTAACAAAAAGACTAACCCTTCAAAGGTTGTCAAAATTACCTACCCCGAGCATCTACCCGCAATACGTGGCCCGTCCGCTGGGGTAGGTAAAGGGTGTCCATGATAATAGGTTCAAAGTAGTGCAGGAATATAAAGGCGGCAGGATCACAATGGCTTCATCCCCCAAACAGAGGATCCCTCCACCATTTGCAATCCTGCCTATTGTCTGAAGGATCCTAGATCCTTAATCCTAAAAACTATTGTTCAGTACAAACCATTAAATTGTTCAACAAACTACCATCAAACAAAAAAATTGGGCTCCGGCTATGTCTAGAAGTTTCCATCATCACCCAATCATGCAGCCTAAACCTTCGCTGCATCACCACCTCCGACTCCACTTGCTTCACCACCTTCACCCTTGCCTCCAGCCTCAATCGTCAGGATCTCTTCAGCCTCTTCTTCATCCTCCAGTTCAGCCAGCCTTGCCTTCCAGCCCTCCACATCCCAGGTGCTCTTGTCAAAAGCAGGATCCTGAGCTTCCAGGGCCATTTGCAGCTTGGTTTTGTACATTGCTATGGCAGCGGAGACCTTGGCATCCTCGGTGATCTCATGCCTCTCGTAGTCAAAGTTGATCAACACCTTGGCCGTCTCGTTTCTGGCATTCTCGAGATCCTTCTAAAGATCAGCAATCTTGAGGTCCTTTAGCACTGCAACCTGTTGGAGGTCAGCAATCTTATTATCCTGATCCTCAACGTGGCCAACGTAGTTCTCAATCTCAGCGAATTTATGCAAAGGGGATAAAGGATAAGGTCAGAACCAAGTGATCCGCATATCAGCAGGATATATCAGCAGGATATAGGAGCAGGGACAGTGATCCTTACCTCACTGAAGTAGTCAAGGAATTGTTGGCGGATCAAGGGGAGACCTTGCAGATCCTCAGCTTCAGAGGCTTTTCTCTTCTTGCCTCCCTTTCCTTTGAGGGGTGCCTTGGGGACCGAAGCTGTCGGGCTGGTAGGAGCTTTTCTCTTGGAGGATCTGACGGTGGTGAGATCGGTGACACTGAACTTTGAAGCAGACTTGGTGGATTTTCAGCACCTACACAACCAAAACAAGATAAGTATCTTAATTTCACTTGTATTTCGTTATTTATTTGAATTTTTAAGCAAAGATACTTACTTGACATCGTGACAGAACCTGAGGATACTTCCTGAGAATCTTGGGTGGTTGTCTTGAAAGATCTTGTTTCAGGATCAAGCCTCTTGAACGCGGCGAGTCTCTCTTTAGCAGCAGGAGTCAGTCTAAGATGTGAAACGGAGATAGCTGCACAACAAGAAAGCAAAAGAATGTCAGTGATTCTTATATTAAAGGATAAGTTTTCTGGTGATCCTTCTCAGGATCCTCCATCCTACCATGGGTAGCCCACTTCTTGGGTAGATCCTTCCCATCAGGGATAGAATCTCTCTTGACAAAAAAGAAACGCCGCTTCCAGTTGGTATCATTTTTGGTAGCTTTGAAGATCGGGTGTTCCTCACCAGGTTTACGTTTGAACAGATAACGATGGGAACCAAAGGTAGTGAGATCATACAATTCTCCCAGTTCTGCCATGCCTAAGTCTATCCCCTCCTGTTCGATGATCCTTTCAAGGGTATACAAAACCCTCCAGATCATCGGCATGGCTTGGATCTAAGATATGCCGGTTAGGGAAAAGAAAGATTAGGTGAAAGCTGGAAAGGGATATGTGTAGCCTATGCTGAACGGGGTAACAGGAAACGCAACCCAGTTATCAGAAATATGATCACTGAGGGCGTTGGGATCAAACGATTTAAACACAGTGTTCGCCGGGAAGCAGTAGCGGATCCTATCAATTTGCGGATCGGAGAAGCAACATCGTTCTTTTATGGAATCTTCGATGATTCCCTGGCTCTTTAGTGGGCTGTTCTTCACGTGATCCTTAGATGGGGAGTTTCGGAGCAACATTTTGACAGAATAATGAAAAGAGAAGGAAAACAGAGCAAAAGAAGGAGGAAGATGAATACCTGTTTATCTTCGAAATGCAGTTATAAAGGGAGTAACTCTGGAATTTAAATGCATACGATCCTATCTATATCTCCTATTTATAATCATGATTCTGCAGGGATGTCACTTCTGTGACGTCATAGTTGCAACGGATAGTTCTACATCAACGGCTATATATCCGTTAGTTAGTTACGGATAAGATCAAGAAAACATAACTCGTTCATTTTACATATTACTCCTTATATTTTGGGGGCAATTGTTAGGTGAGGATTTTCTAACAATTAGTGATCCTTACTTGTTATCCTAATAGTGATCCTTACTTCTATGACAGATAGTGATCCTCAGAAGACCTTCAGGATCAGGATCATGGATCACCCTAAGGATCCTCATACTAACGATTGTTTGTTTATGTTTCGTATTGTTTTGCAGGAGTAATAAGCTTGACTTGGTCTTGGCAACGTTACTATGGAATATTCCACGGGTATTTCGCACACGTTTGAATGGAAATGGACGTTGTGGAGAACGTGGGAGCATGGCACAAAAGTCGGACAGTTTGTTAGCTTAGTGAGCTTTTATTTTTAAAGGCGTGACGAGCTATTTTTAGAACACTTAGCCATTTCAGCTACATACACTCTCGTACAACTGCACTCTCGAAGCTTTCAGCAAACACTTAACAGTTTTCACACACTTTTACACAATTAACCATAGTGATCCTTGTACCTAGCTCGTCACTATCCGAAGTTGTAAACATTTATTGATTTATTTGAGCTTGGTGATTGGTAGTTTCCATCACCCGAGGTTTTTTATGCCGGAGATCATTCATTGATCAAGGGCTTTTTCCTCGTATAAATCCTTGTGTTGTTTCTGCAATTTACATCGAAGTGATCCTTATTATTGTTCTTCATTTCAAGCATCATTCCCCGTAACTAAGAGTTTGGTTGCATTATCCTCATTAGATTTTTGACCAAAACACCAACTATATCCATACCCCATCTCATAAATGGCCGAGAGGAGGATATAGGATGCAAAAATTCAGCTGGTTGATGAAGGATATTGCTGTGTCTCTGACAAGGATCACACTTTTTAGCATACTCCACAGCATCTCTCTTCATAGTTGGCCAATAGTATCCTGTCCTCAGGATCCTTGAGAATAATGCCCTGCCCCCAGTGTGGTTTCCACAATCTCCTTCATGGAAGTCTTTTAAAACTTCTTGGATTTCAGGATCCTCAATGCATCTTAAATATGGTCTTGCAAGAAATCGTTTATACAACATATTATTTAAGATTGTGAATTGAGATACCTTAATTTTGAAAGCCCTAGGGTTTTCTCCTGTAGGAATCTCTCCATGTTGTAAGTATCTCATAATTGGGAGGATCCATGATCCTGAATGAGATCGAGTATCCTCACTAGGGATAATTGCATAATCCTCTCCTATTTCCATAGCCACATGATCCTCGATGGCAGGAGCCATGATATGGATAATGGGGATACTTATATCCTCCGGGATCTTCAAAGATGATCCTAGATTAGCCAATGCATCAGCTTCTGAATTTTCTTCCCTTGGTACCTGTGTCAAACTAAAAGAAACAAAAGAGAGTGCCAATTCTTTGACTATCTCCAAATATTTGGTTAGCTTTTCACCTTTAACAGCATAGGATCCATTAAAGTGATTAGTGATTAATAATGAATCTACGTGTACCTCAAGATATCTAATTCCCATATTCTTAGCAACTTGCAAACCAGCTATCAAGGCTTCATATTCAGCCTCATTGTTAGTGGTTTGGAACTCACAAGCTATAGAGTGGGGTATTATGTCCCCCTGTGGCGATTTTAGTAGTATTCCAAGCCCTATGCCTTTGACATTTGAGGATCCATCAGTATAGAGTATCCAAGGATCCTTGGTCTCTTCTAGCTGTTGGACTTCTAATTCAGCCTCCTTTTGCAAATCACTACTGAAATCTGCCAAAAAGTCAGCTAATGCTTGGGATTTAATGGCTGTCCTGGGCTCATATCTTATATCATATGCACTGAGCTTCACTGCCCATTTAGCCATCCTTCCTGACATTTCAGGTTTCCTGAGTACATTCTTAATTGGAAAATTAGTTTTAACAATAATGGCATGAGTTTCAAAATAATGTCTTAATTTAGTAGATGCCATAATTAATGCAAGGATAAGTTTTTCTAGGTGTGAATACCTGGATTCAGCATCAAGTAAACTCTTACTTACATAATAGACAGGATGTTGTGTACCTTCGTGATCCTTAACAAGGACGGCACTTACTGCTTTTGAGGATACCGCTAGATACAAGGATAACACATCCCCTTTTTCTGGTTTCATCAAGGCCGGGGCCGAGGACAGGTAATCCTTAAGAGCTCTTAAGGCACTTTCATGCTTCTCAGTCCACTCGAATTTCTTGTTCTTCCTCCAGATATCATAGAACTCTTTACATTTCTCTGAGGATTTGGCTATGAATCTGTTCAAAGCTGCAATTCTGCCTGTTAGCCTCTGGACATCCTTAGCATTGGCAGGAGATTTGATGTTCACTATTGCTTTGGTTTGTTCTGGACTGGCTTCAATGCCTCTCTTTGTCACCAATATATCCTAAGAATTTACCTGCTTTAACACCAAAGTGACATTTTGAAGGATTAAGTTTCATGTTATATCTGTCAAAGATATCGAATGCTTCCTCCAAGTCCCTCAGGTGATCCTCAGCATTTTTGGATTTTACCACCATATCGTCTATGTAAACCTCCATAGTTTGCCCAATCTGATCCTTGAACATCATATTCACTAGCCTTTGATAAGTTGCACCTGCATTTCTTAGTCCAAACGGCATAGCAATATAACAATATATGCCAGTTGGAGTCATAAAGGCTGTATCCTCTTGATCAGATGGTTCCATCTGAATTTGTTGGAATCCAGATGAAGCATCCATAAAAGTTAACAGTTCATGACCCGCGGTTGCATCCACCATGGAGTCAATGTGGGGTAATGGGAAAGGATCCTTGGGACATGCCTTATTTAAATCAGTAAAATCGACACATACCCTCCACTTTCCGTTTTTCTTTTGAACAACAACCACATTGGCCAACCATCTTAGATACATAACTTCTCTAATCATACCTGCTCGGAGTAATTTCTCTACCTCTTCCTGGATAATGGCATTTCTTTATGGTGCAAACTTCCTCCTCTTTTGATGGATTGGTTTGAATGACCTGTCAATGCCAAGTTTGTGAGTGATTATATCTTTGGATATACCTGTTACGTCCTCGTGTTTCCATGCAAAGGTAGTTTTCCTCCTTTTGAGGAAGGATATGAGGTCTTCTTTTACTTCGCCGAGGATCCCTGATCCAATATAGACCTTAGATTCAGGATCATCAGGATCCACAAGGATTTCTACTACATCCTGCTCTCTTGCCTCCAAGACATCCCTTGGAGGATACTTTGATTGCTATTGCTCCCTTGATTTTGAGGCCGGTTTCATTGATGAAGTGTAGCAGTTCTTAGCCTCCTGCTGATCACTATCGATCTTCACTATTCCCCAGGAACTAGGGAGCTTCACACACTGATGATAGGTGGATGGGACTGCCTTCATGTCATGTATCCAAGGCCTGCCAAGGATAACAATACAACAAGATAAACAGTCAATAACACGAAATTTTTGGTAAGAATGTAGGCCTTCGATATAAATTGGGAGTTTAATGTCCCCCAGAGTATTCTTAGTCTCGCCACTGAATCCCACGAGCACAGAGGATCTTGGTATGATATCGGATTCAGGAATATTCATCTTTTTAAGAACATCAAGCTAGATAATGCTCACAAAGCTTCCTCCGTCTATAAGGATCCTGCGGACAAAATGGTTAGAAATAAAAAGAGTGATAACCAAACCATCGTGATGAGGATCCTGGATGTCAACACGATCACCCTCATCAAAAGTTATGACTTTTCCTTTGGAGACACTGGATGTTCGGATGGGTCTATCTCCATTATCCATCTTGGTTTCCTTTGCATGCCTTTTAGCTGCTGAGAAGGATGTTCCACAAATGTCTGATCCTCCAGAAATAAAGTTTATAACTTGTGCATCCGCTGGAGGGGCAGGAGCTTTCTCCGGGATCCTTTCAGGATCCTGAGTCCTTGACTTCTTTCTCCCCAATAATTCTTTCAAGTGCCCCTTGCTCAACAAGTATCCAATTTCCTTTCTCAGTGCAATGCATTCTTCTGTGAGATGCCCAAAGTCTTCATGGTATGCACACCACTTTGACTTATCTTTAGTTGCAGCTGGCCTGTCATTTTTCCTGGGCCATCTAGCTTTATCACCTAAATTCTGCATCGCAAGGATTAGTTCATTGTTATCAACAGAAAAACAATATTCAGAAATTGGAAGATAATCCTCATCATCCTCTTCTTGTTCAACAACATGCACATTCTGGTTATCAGATTTGTTATAGGATCTGAACTTGTTGTTCTTGAATGAGGATCCTTGTTTCTCTTGCTTTGAGGATCCTGCTAATCTCTCCTGGATCCTCTTGTCATCCTCTAACCGGATGAACCTGAGTGCCCGGGTTCTTACCTCATCTAGGTTCCTGCATGGTGTCATAACAAGATCATCATAGAATAATGAATCCCTAAGCAATTCCATTTTAAAGGCTTCAACAGCCGTGGCTATATCCAGGTTAGGAATATCTAAGGATTCTTTACTAAATTTAGTGATATAATCCCTTAATGATTCATTATGACCCTGGGTTATCCTTGTTTTGGTCAAAAATCAGACGAGGATAATGCAACCAAACTCTTTGTTACGGGGTATGATGCTTGGATTGGTAAACAACAATAAGGATCACTTAGATATGAATTGCACAAGTGACACAAAGATTTATACGAGGAAAAAGCCCTTGATCAATGAATGATCTCCGGCATAAAAAACCTCGGGTGATGGAAACTACCGATCACCAACTTCAAATTGAACAATAATTCTTTACAACTTCGGATAATAGCGAGCTAGGTACAAGGATCACTATGGTGTATCGTGCAGAAATGTGTAAAAATTGCTAAGTGTTTTGCTGTATGCTCAAGAGTGCTGTTGTACGAGTGTGTGTAGCCAAAATTAGCCAACTGTTTCTAAAACTAGCTCGCTACCCCTTTTAAAAATAGAAGTTAACTAGCCTAACTAACTGTCCGCAATTCGTGCCTTGCTCCCACGTTCTCCACAACGTCCATTTTCAGTCAAACACGTGCGAAATAACCGTGGAATATTCCTTAGTAACTGTTTTGGTCAAAAATCACACAAGGATAATGTAACCAAACTTTATGTAAACGGGGTATGATGCTTGGTTAATTATGAAAGTAAAGGATCACTTCTGTGATAAAAGATGCAAAGACACAATGATTTATACGAGGAAAAAGCCCTTGATCAATGTATGATCTCCGGCATAAAAAACCTCGGGTGATGGCAACTACCGATCACCAACTTCAATATAATAAAAATGTAGTTACAACTTCGGATAGTAATGAGCTGAGTACAAGGATCACTGAGTGTCTAAGTGTTTGAGAGTTGTGTCGTATGTCGTGTGTGTCATGTGTGTTCTTCCGAATGAGGAAGAGGGGTATTTATACAAGTGTAGGTGACTTATTTTAGGTAAAATGACTAATTATCAGCTCATTACCCCTTTAGAAATAAAGACAATCTAGCCTAAATTGCTGCCCATGAATCAAGCCATGTTTCCATATCCTGTGCAACGTCTTTCTTCAATTAAGCTCTTGCCATAATTGTGAAGACGCGTCCCTGGATCATGATGCCTAGAGCATATCCTGCTAGATATTCCTGCAAAAATAACATTGCATTAAGCGAAGATGATCGTTAGTATGAGGATCCTATAATGTCCCATGATCCTGATCCTGAAGTCCTCCTGAGGATCGCTGTCTGCCAAAGAAACAAGGATCACTTGTTAGGATCACGTGTGAGGATCACCTATAAAAATCCAGCCCTAACAATTGCCCCCAAAATATAAGGAGTTAATTGTAAATAGACGAGTTATATTTTGTTTTGTTCTTATCTCCAACGGGCGACTCCGAATAACTAGCCGTTACACATGGACTAGCCGTTATGATCATTACGTCATAGATGTGACAATCCCTGCAAATCATGATTATAAATAGGAGATAGGGTTAGGATCACTCTGCATTTAAATTCGAGATATCTTCCCTTTATAATCGCTACCGAAGACTGATCAGGTATCCTCTTCTTCTCTCTTTCCTTTCTTCCTTCTCTTAGCTCTGTTTCTGTTCCGTCACAAACATGTTGCTCCGGAACTCTCCACACAAGGATTCCAAGAAGGATAGTCCCCCAAAAAGCCAGGGGATTATCAAGGATTCCCCTACGGAGCGATGTTGCTTTACCGATGCTCATGTAGATAGGATTCGTCATTGCTTTCCGGCGGATGCCGTTTTCAAATCCTTCACATCCACTGCCTTGAGCGATTTTATTTCAGACACCTGGGTGATCTTTCCTGCAACTCCATTTATCATGGGATATTCGTATCCTTTTCCGGCCTTCACCCAATCTTTCTTTTCTCTGACCGGCATATCTTATATCCAAGCTATGCCGATGATCTGGAGGGTCTTGTATACCTTCGAGAGGATCATCGAGCAGGAGGGGATTGATTTAGGGATGGCAGAGCTGGCCGCACTTTATGATCTTACCACGTTTGGTTCTCATCGATATTTGTTGAAAAGGAAGGCCGGGGAGGATCATCCTGTTTTGAAAGTTACCAAAAATGACACAAATTGGAAGCGTCGTTTTTTCTTCGTGAGAAGGGATTCCCTCCCTAATGGGAATGATCTGCCCAAGGAGTGGGCCACTCATGGTAGGGTAGAGGATCCTCGAAGGATCACTATCAGTCCTGTCTCATTTGATGAAGATCACTAATGTCTTTTTTCCTTTGCAGCTATTTCCATCGCTCATCTCAAGTTAACCCCTGCTGCAAGAGAAAGAGTTTTAGCTTTTAAAAGGCTTAATCCTGAGGTCAGAAGTTTTCAAGTCACCATCCGAGATTCACAAGAAGTATCCTCCGCATCTGCCACAATGTCAAGTAAGTATCCTTACCAAAAAGTAAGTTCTAGGCAAAAAATATTAAATTAGTTAGGAGACTTATCTTGTTTTGATTGTGTAGGTGCTGGGAAATCCGCTAAGTCTGCCAAATCTGCCTCCTTGTTTGGGATTGATGATCTTGCCAAGGTCACGTCTTCGAAGAAGAAGACTTCTGTTGCTGGTCCTTCTGCTTCAGCCCCTAAATTACCCATTAGGGGTAAGGGAAAGAAGAGGAAAGTTTCTGAGGATCTTCAAGGATTTCCCCTGATTCGCCAGCAGTTTCTTGATTCTGTCAACGAGGTTAGGATCACTGCCCCTGTTGGTTATCTTGATGGTTTTTGAGGATCACCCGTGTCTGACGTTATATCCTGTTGTTTTTTGCAGAAACTTACTGAAATAGAATCTTATGTTAGCCACGTTGAAGATCAGGATCGCCAGATTGCCGACCTTCATCAAATGGGTGTGCTGAAGGATCTCAAGATCACTGATCTTGAGAAGGAGATCCGGGCTGTTAAGGATGAGGCTGTCAAAGCATTGATCAAGTTCGATTATGAGAAGCATGACATTACTCAGGACGCTAAAGTCTCTGCCGCGATAGCTATGTACAAGATACAACTGCAGATGGCCACGGAGGCTCAGGATCCTTCCTTTGATAAGAGCACATGGGATATTGAAGGCTGGAAGGCAAGGCTAGCAGAGTTGGAGGATGATGATGATGTTGAGGATATCCCTATGCTTGAAGGTGGAGATGCCGGTAAGGATCAGGGGGAGGCAAGTGGAGCTGGTGGTGATGGTGCAGCGAAGGTTTGAGTTGCAAGATTGGGCAATGATGGAAACTTCTAGACATAGCCGGAGCCCAATTTTTTTAAATTTTGATAGTAGTTTGTGGTGTTTGAAACAATTATGGTCTGTAATCTCTGAACAATACTTTCTTAGGGTTAAGGATCCTGGATCCTTTGAACAATAGGTAGGATTACAAAAGGTGGAGGGATCCTCTGTTTGGGGGATGAAGCCTTTGTGATCCTGCCGCTTTTAATTTCCTGCACAATGCTAAGACCGCATAGACAATGGACACCCTTTGCCAACCCATGTGGACGGGCCACGTTTTGCTGGTAGAAATGTGGGTTGGCAATTTTGACAACTTTCTTGAAAGGGTTAATGATCCTTTTGTTTAATAATATAACTTTAACTTTTCTGGCTTATCTCGTGTTGTCATCCTTATCTTCTTGTTTCTCAGTTGTTTTTGTAGTATATTTTAAAGTAGCAAGAGTTGAGAATATGTTATCCAAACTTAGGATATGATCCTAGATCAAATATCATGATATTGAAAGTTTTCCAAGTACTTTAGTTCAAGGATCATAGGTTTGGTTGTCAAAGTATAAGGGTCGGTTAGGATAATGAATATAATCAAAATAGTCAAGGATCATACCTGAGGACCCAAGTTAGGATCCTTACCTTCAATCAAGGCAATCATAGATAAGACTTTGATAGTTAATAAGGATTAAGGACCCTTATGTGTTTAGACTTCCAAAACCTGAAAAGTGAGATATAACTTGGGACTAAGCCAATGTAAAAGATAAATTAGTAACTGGGGACATGCCCAAAGGATAACTGGGGATGATCCCGGAGGATCACTGGGGACAAGCCCAAAGGATAACTGGGGATGATCCCGGAGGATCACTGGGGACAAGCCCAAAGGATAACTGGGGACAAGCCCAAAGGATCGTATGTAAACTGGAGTATGGCCCTTTTCTGGCGACTATCCAAACTTGGTGACATGAAAATGTCAAAACCTTAGCTAACGTGAAAACGTTAGAAACCTTAGGAACGGATGTATGGTACGTCTACCATTATACGTAGGATCCTAAATATAGCCAGTACGATGAGGTTGTCAGCCCCGAAAGTGGGTACTGGTCCCAAAGACGTGAACTATACCAGGATCATCGTGCGCTACTGGCGGAAACTGGGGATAATCCCAAGGATAACTGGGGTTGGACCCAAGGATCTGTGGTGCTTTTGGAGATCTTTGACGATTTGCTGAAGATACCTGAACTATCATAACTCAAATGGTTTGTGAGTAGAGGATGAAGGATACATGATCCTTATCCTTAGGTAAAAAGTAAGAAAGTGCAATAGTTTTAGGATAAGCATATTACCAGAGTAAGGATCACTGATATCTCCGGGATCCTTCAAGGATACTTCAATGTAAGGATCACATGCATGAAGGATCATGTTCACATGAAATATTTCTTTAAGTGAACAGCATTCCAGGCTCTTGGTAACAAGTTTCCTTTCATGGTTAGCAACCTGTATGCCCCCTTTCCTGCTTCAGCTTCAATCAAGTAGGGACCTTCCCATTTTGGTGCTAGCTTCCCGTCAGCAGGATTGATAGTATTTTGAAATGCTTTTCTCAACACCATATCTCCGACTTGGAACTTCCTTATCCTGACATTTTTGTTGTAGGTACCAGCCATTCTTTGTTGGTAGCTTGCCATCCTTATTCTAGCTAGATCCCTGATTTCCTCAATAGTATCCAAATCCTGAGCTAGGATTGCAGCATTTTCTTCAGGATCACGAGCGATTGTTCTAGCAGTTGGGATCACCATCTCTGTTGGGATCACTGCTTCTGCCCCAAATACTAAAGAGAAAGGTGTTTGACCAGTGGCATTCTTGGGAGTTGTTCTATCAGCCCATAGCACATAAGGTAACTCTTCTGCCCATTTCCCCTTCTTGGATCCTAGCTTCTTTTTCAGATTGTTGATGATGATCTTGTTGGATGATTCTGCTTGACCATTGGCTTGTGGATGAACTGGTGTTGATGTTATCATCTTGATTCCCCAACTGTCACAAAAGTTAGTGGTTCTGCTTCCAATGAATTGGGAGCCATTATCACATACAATTTCAGAGGGAATGCCAAATCTAGTTATAATGTTTCTTTTAATGAAGGATATGACTTCCTTTTCTTTGACTTGAGCGAAGGCTTCAGCTTCTATCCACTTGGAAAAATAGTCAGTCATGGCAAGCATAAATACTTTTCCACCAGGTGATTTAGGGAGCTTGCCAACTATATCCATTCCCCATCTCATGAATGGCCAAGAGGATGGTATTGGGTGTAAAAATTCAGCTGGCTGATGGAGGATATTGCTATGCCTTTGGCAAGGATCACATTTCTTAGCATACTCTACAGCATCCCTTTTCATGGTTGGCCAGTAGTATCCTGTTCTAAGGATCCTTGAGAATAATGCCCTGCCCCCAGTGTGGTTTCCGCAATCTCCTTCATGGAAATCTTTCAACACTTCCTCGATTTCAGGATCCTCGATACATCTCAAATATGGTCCTGCAAGAGATCGCTTATATAATACATTATTCAAAGTTGTAAATTGAGATACCTTAATCCTGAAAGCTCTAGGATTTTCTCCCGTCGGAATCTCCCCATGTTGCAAGTATCTCATGATTGGTGAGATCCATGATCCTGAATAAGATTGGGCTTCTTCGCTAGGGATCATTGCAGTATCCTCTTCTATTTCCATGGCCACCTGATTTTCAATAGCAGGAGCCAGGATATGGATGATAGGGATACTTATATCTTCTGGAATCTTCAAGGATGATCCTAGGTTGGCCAATGCATCAGCCCCTGTGTTCTCCTCCCTTGGTATCTGTGTCAAGCTGAAAGAAACAAAAGAGAGTGCCAATTCTTTGACTATCTCTAAATATTTGGTTAGTTTTTCACCTTTAACAGCATAGGATCCGTTAAAGTGATTAGTGATCAATAATGAATCTACATATACTTTAAGATACTTTACCCCCATATCCTTAGCAATTTGTAAGCCAGCAATTAAGGCTTCATATTCAGCCTCATTGTTAGTTGCTTGGAACTCACAGACTATGGAGTGGGGTATTATGTCCCCCTGTGGCGATTTTAGTAGGATCCCTAGCCCTGTGCCTTTGATATTTGAGGATCCGTCAGTGTGTAGTATCCAAGGATCCTTGGTCTCATCCAGCTGCTGGACCTCCAATTCTGCTTCTTTTTGTAGATCACTACTGAAATCAGCCACAAAGTCAGCTAGTGCTTGAGATTTAATAGCTGTTCTTGGTTCGTATCTTATATCATGGGCACTAAGCTTTACTGCCCACTTAGCCATTCTCCCTGATATATCTGGTTTCCTGAGGACATTCTTAATTGGAAAATTAGTTCTAACAACAATAGTATGGGTTTCAAAATAATGTCTTAACTTAGTCGATGCCATGATTAATGCAAGGATAAGTTTTTCGAGGTGTGAGTACCTGGATTCGGCATCAAGTAGACTTTTACTTACATAGTAGATAGGATATTGTGTACCTTCGTGATCCTTAACAAGGACAGCACTTACAGCGGTTGAGGATACCGCCAGATATAAGGATAACACATCTCCTTTTTCCGGTTTTGCTAATGCTGGTGCTGAGGACATATACTCTTTTAGGGCTTGTAGAGTGTTCTCATGCTTCTCAGTCCATTCGAACTTCTTATTCTTCCTTAGGATATCGTAAAATTCTCTGCATTTCTCTGAGGATTTCGATATGAATCTGTTCAGGGCTGCTATCCTGCCTGTCAGCCTCTGCACATCCTTAGCATTGGTAGGGGATTTGATATTTACTAATGCTTTGATTTGCTCCGGACTTGCTTCGATTCCCCTCTGAGTCACCATATATCCTAGGAATTTTCCTGCCTTAACACCAAAATGGCATTTTGAAGGATTAAGTTTCATGTTGTAATTATCAAGGATATCGAATGCTTCTTCCAAATCCCTTAGGTGATCCTCAGCTTTCTTTGACTTGACCACCATATCATCTATGTATACCTCCATAGTTTTTCCGATTTGATCTTTGAACATCATATTTACCAGCCTTTGATATGTTGCACCTGCATTTCTTAGTCCAAAAGGCATGGCAATATAACAATATAAACCGGTTGGGGTCATAAAAGCTGTATCCTCTTGGTCAGATGGTTCCATCTGAATTTGTTGGAATCCAGATGATGCATCCATGAAGGTTAACAGTTCATGCCCCGCTGTTGCATCCACCATGGAGTCAATGTGGGGTAATGGGAAAGGATCCTTGGGACATGCCTTGTTCAGATCAGTGAAGTCGACACATACCCTCCACTTTCCGTTTTTCTTTTGGACAACAACCACATTGGCTAACCATTTTGGATACTTTACCTCTCTGATCATACCTGCTCGAAGTAGTCTCTCTACTTCTTCTTGGATAATGGCATTCCTTTCTGGTGCAAACTTCCTCCTTTTTTGATGGATCGGTTTGATAGACCTGTCAATGCCAAGTTTGTGAGTAATAATATCCTTAGATATACCTGTCATATCTTCATGTTTCCAAGCAAAGGTAGATTTTCTTCTTTTGAGGAAGGATATCATGTCTTCTTTCATCTTGCCAAGGATCCCTGATCCGATATAGATTTTTGATTCAGGATCACTAGGATCCAAGAGGATTTCATCTACATCTTGTTCCCTTGCCTCCAAGACATTCCTTGGAGGATACTGTAATTGCTATTGCTCCCTTGGCTTCGAGGTTGGCTTCATAGATGAGGTATAACAATCCTTAGCCTCCTGCTGGTCACTATCGATCTTGATTATTCCCCATGGGCTAGGGAGCTTCACACATTGATGGTAGGTAGATGGAACTGCTTTCATGTCATGTATCCAAGGCCTGCCAAGGATAACGTTGCAACAAGATAAACAGTCAATAACACAAAATTTTTGGTAATTATGTAATCCTTCCACGTAGATTGGGAGTTTGATGTCCCCCAGAGTTTTCTTCGTTTCCCCACTGAATCCTACAAGCACGGAGGATCTTGGTGTGATGTCTGATTCTGGGATTCCCATCTTCTTCAAGACATCAAGCTGGATAATGTTCACTGAGCTCCCTCCGTCAATAAGGATCCTGCGGACAAAATGGTTAGAGATAAATAGAGTGATAACTAAACTATCATGGTGAGGATCCTGAATGTTAATGCGATCATCCTCATCAAATGTTATCATCTTCCCTTCTGAGACACTTGAGGTTCTAATAGGCCTTTCTCCATTATCCATTTTTGATTCTTTTGCATGTCTTTTGGCCGCTGAAAAGGATGTTCCACAGATGTCTGATCCTCCGGATATAAAGTTAATCACTTGTGCGTTTGCCGGAGGTGCTGGAGCCTTTTCAGGGATCCTTTCAGGATCCTGGGTCCTTTGCTTTTTTCTCCCCAACAATTCTTTTAGATGCCCCTTGCTTAGCAGGTATCCAATTTCTTTTCTTAAGGCTATGCAATCTTCAGTTAGATGCCCGAAATCCTCATGGTATGCACACCATTTTGACTTGTCTTTAGTCCCGGATGGTTTATCATTCTTCCTGGGCCACCTAGCTTTTTCACCTAGATTCTGCATTGCAAGGATTAGTTCATGATTATCAACGGAAAAACAATATTCTGAGATTGGAGGATATCCTTCATCATCCTCTTCTTGGTCAACAGCATGCACATTCTTGTTCTCATTTCTATGGTAGGATTTGAACTTGTTGCTCTTGAAGGAGGATCCTTGCTTATCTTGTTTTGAGGATCCTACTTGTCTCTCCTGGATCCTCTTGTTATCCTCTAGCCGGATAAACCTGAGTGCTCGAGTTCTTACTTCATCTAAATTCCTGCATGGTGTCATAACAAGATCATCATAGAATAATGAATCCTTAAGCAGTCCCATTTTGAAGGCTTCAACAGCCGTAGCCATATCCAAGTTGGGAATGTCCAAGGATTCTTTACTAAATTTAGTTATATAATCCCTTAATGATTCATTATGATTTTGAGTTATCCTGTACAAATCAATAGTTAATTTTTCAAATTTTCTGCTACAAGAGAATTGGTTATTGAATAAATTAACTAAATTGGCAAATGAAGTAATAGAGTAAGGGGGAAGACTTAGCAGCCACTTAAGAGCTGATCCAGTAAGAGTGGATCCAAATCCTTTACATAGGCATGCTTCCTTCAATTTTTCTGGGATAGGATTGATCTCCATCCTCTCCCTGTATTGTGCTATATGCTCCTCTGGATCCGTTGTGCCATCATACAACTTCATGGTAGGGATATGGAACCTTTTGGGTACCTCTGCATCACAAATTGGTGGTGCAAAACGGGATACCTTGTGGCTTCCATCCGCAATTTCTGGGATAGGCTTGACTACCCCTGGAACACTTGAGATCATATCTTTTAGCTTCTGCAACTCCCTGGCCATAGCATGATTGGTACCTGTATCCTGCATGAATCCATGGTTAGTGGTAGGATAATTGTTTAAAGTGTTACCTCCCATTGGGTTCAAGTTAGGGAATCCATATTGCTGGGGTTCTGGAACAACGGAGGGACCAGTGGAAGCAATGGTCTGCATTGGAATGAAGTCCCCTTGATGGACATCTAGACTTCCTGTTTGCAGATTTTTTAGGGATCCTGGTATCTGGAAGGATCCTGGTGTCTGGGATGATCCTGGAACGAAGGAGGATCCTTGAACCTGGGATGATCCTGGAACAAAGGAGGATCCTTGAACCTGGGATGATCCTGGAACAAAGTAGGATCCTTGAAACTGCTGTGTCTCCGGATAGGCTCCCAAATTCCTGAAGGATCCCATGTACTGAGGATAGGATCCTACAGGCTGAAAATGTGAGTCTGACGTCTGAGTCATTGCTGCCGAGTTGAGATGTGATCCTCTTGATTCCCCAATGATCTGTACGTCCGGGATCCCCGATGGCTGGGAAGTGATTATTGGAGTCTCGAAGCTCAAGGATTTGGGCATCAGTGGGGAATGATCCTCTGCCGCTTTCTTTTGTCTTTTGAGGTCTCCAATTTCCCTGAGGATCCTTTCGTTAGTTTCATCTTGCCGCTGCATACGATCCTTCATCTGCAAAATTAAAGCAAATACATCACTAGTACTGGGAATAGAAGAATTCATAGCAGAAGAAGATAGAGGTTTAGAGAAAGTGGGAGTTGATCTCTTCTCAGTATTTTTCTGAGATCCTGCCGGTGGAGGAGGCAAGGTGATCTCTGATGAGGTGACTGCAGACATCGCCGTGGACGTGTTCTTCAATGATGAAGCCATGTAACTCTTTCAAATGATTTCGAACAAAAGATTTTCTTATGAATGAAGCACCAATTGCCCCACGGTGGGCGCCAAACTGTTTTGGTCAAAAATCACACAAGGATAATGTAACCAAACTTTATGTAAACGGGGTATGATGCTTGGTTAATTATGAAAGTAAAGGATCACTTCTGTGATAAAAGATGCAAAGACACAATGATTTATACGAGGAAAAAGCCCTTGATCAATGTATGATCTCCGGCATAAAAAACCTCGGGTGATGGCAACTACCGATCACCAACTTCAATATAATAAAAATGTAGTTACAACTTCGGATAGTAATGAGCTGAGTACAAGGATCACTGAGTGTCTAAGTGTTTGAGAGTTGTGTCGTATGTCGTGTGTGTCATGTGTGTTCTTCCGAATGAGGAAGAGGGGTATTTATACAAGTGTAGGTGACTTATTTTAGGTAAAATGACTAATTATCAGCTCATTACCCCTTTAGAAATAAAGACAATCTAGCCTAAATTGCTGCCCATGAATCAAGCCATGTTTCCATATCCTGTGCAACGTCTTTCTTCAATTAAGCTCTTGCCATAATTGTGAAGACGCGTCCCTGGATCATGATGCCTAGAGCATATCCTGCTAGATATTCCTGCAAAAATAACATTGCATTAAGCGAAGATGATCGTTAGTATGAGGATCCTATAATGTCCCATGATCCTGATCCTGAAGTCCTCCTGAGGATCGCTGTCTGCCAAAGAAACAAGGATCACTGGTTAGGATCACGTGTGAGGATCACCTATAAAAATCCAGCCCTAACAGTAACGTTGCCAAGACCAAGTCCAACTTGTTACTCCTGCAAAACAATACGAAATTCAAAGTGAACAATCGTTAGTATAAGGATCCTTAGGTTGATCCATGATCCTGATCCTGAAGCACTTCTGAGGATCACTATCTGTCACAGAAGTAAGGATCACTAAAAGGATAACACATGAGGATCACAGGCTACTAGAAAATCCTCCCCTAACAATCCTATACAGATCATTAGTTAAACGCTCAAATTTTCTACTACAAGAAAACTGATTATTAAATAGGTTAACTAGATTAGCAAATGAGGTAATAGAGTAAGGGAGAAGACTTAGCAGCCATTTAAGAGCTGATCCAGTAAGAGTGGATCCAAATCCCTTGCACAGACATGCTTCCTTTAACCTTTCTGGGATGGGATTGATCTCCATCCTTTCCCTGTATTGTGCTATGTGTTCTTCAGGATCTGTTTAACGATCATACAACTTCATGGTTGGCACGTGGAACCTCTTGGGTATCTCAGCATCACAGATTGGTAGTGCAAAACGAGATATCTTATGGCTCCCATCTGCAATCTCCGGGATAGGCTTGAGCACTCTTGGGACACTTGATATCATATCCTTTAACTTTTGCAACTCTCTGGCCATGGCATGATTGATACCTGTATCCTGTATAAGGCCATGGTTAGTGGTATAAGAATTATTGAAAGTGTTACCTCCCACTGGGTTCAAATTAGGAAGAGTGGATGTGAATCCATATTGTTGAGACTCCGGAATGATCGAAGGACCAGTAGAAGCAATGGTCTGCATTGGAATAAAATCTCTCTGATGGATATCTGAACTCCCTGATTGCAGACTCCTTAAGGATCCCGGCATCTGGAAGGATCCATGAAACTGAGAGGATCCTTGAAGCTGGGAGGATCCTTGAACCTGCGAGGATCCTGGAACATAGGAGGATCCTTGAACCTGCGAGGATCCTGGAACATAGGAGGATCCTTGAACCTGCGAGGATCCTTGGAATGGCCAAAACCCTTGAATCTGTTGCGCTCCTGGGTAGCCTCCTGAGCTTGCGAAGGACCCTATATGCTGAGGATGGGATCCTGCTGGCTGGAAGTATGAACCTGTTGCCTGAGTCATTGCTGATGATCCGTAGTGCACTCCTTTTGGTCCTCCCACATATTGAACGTCTGGAACCACTGAAGGCTGGGAAGTTATCACCGGAGTATCGAAATTCAAAGATCTGGGCATCAGTGGGGAATGATCTTCTGCCGATCTCTTTTGTTTCTTGAGGTCTCCGATTTCTCTAAGAATCCTTTCGTTGGTCTTATCCTGTTGCTGTATATGCTCCTTCATCTACAAAATTAGAGTAAACATGTCACTAGTAGTAGGAGATAGAGATAGGATCAATTTGCATTTAAATCTTAGAGAAACTCCCTTTATAATATCATCCGAAGATCAAACAGGTATTCTCTCTTCATCTTCTTCCTTCTCTTACTCTGTTTTATTTCTTTTAACATCACTTCGTACAAAATGATGCTCCGGAACTCTCCCGCTAAGGATCACCAGAAAAACAGCCCGCTGAAAAGTCAAGGAATCATCAAGGATTCCGCAAAAGAACGTTGTTGTTTCACTGATCCACAGATCGATAGGATCCGCTATTGCTTCCCAGCGAACACCGTATTTAAATCCTTTGATCCTACTGCTTTGAGCGATCACGTTTCTGAAACATGGGTTGCCTTTCCTGTTACTCCGTTTACCATAGGCTATACCTATCCTTTTCCAGCCTTTACCCAATCTTTCTTTTCTCTTACTGGCATTTCTTATATCCAAACTATGCCAATGATCTGGAGGGTTTTGTATACCCTTGAGAGGATCATTGAGCAGGAGGGGATTGACCTAGGAATGTCTGAGTTGGCCGAGATGTATGATCTTACTACCTTTGGATCCCACCGATACTTGTTCAAACGTAAGCCCGGTGAAGAACACCCAATTTTTAAAGCCACCAAGAACGACACCAACTGGAAACGGCGTTTCTTCTTCGTCAAAAGAGATTCCATCCCCAATGGAAAAGATCTACCAAGAAAATGGGCCACCCATGGTAGGATAGAGGATCCTGAGAAGGATCACCATACAGTCTTCTACTTGTGTAAGGATCACTGACAACCTTTGCTTTTTTGTTGTGCAGCTGTTACTATCTCACATCTCATAGCATCTCCTGTTACTGAGGAAAGACTCGCTGCTTTCAGAAGACTCGGACCTGAAACAAGATCGTTCAAGACAGTCACCCAGGATTCACAAGAGGTATCCTCAGGCTTAGTTACCATGTCAAGTAAGTATCCTGTTTAAAAATTTAAATAAATAGTCAAATAGAAATAGGACAAGGATACGTATCTTGCTTTGATTGTACAGGTGCTGGAAAAGCTTCCAAATCTGCTTCCAAGTTCAGTGTGACCGATCTGGATAATGTGCGATCCACCAAGAAAAAGCTTCCTGCTAGCCCATCCGCTTCAATCCCCAAGGCACCCTCAAAAGGAAGAGGAGGCAAGAAAAGAAAAACCTCCGAAGCTGAGGATCTGCAAGGCATGCCCTTGATCCGCCACCAATTCCTTGAGTACTTCAATGAGGTAAGGATCACTATCCCTGCTTAGGTATCCAGCTTACTTAAGGATCACCCTGTCTTGAACTATTCTCTATCCTTTTTGCAGAAATTTGCCGAGATTGAGGACTATGTTGGGCACGTCGAGGAGCAGGACAAAAAGATTGCTGAACTCCAACAGGTCGCCTTGCTCAAGGATCTCAAAATTGTTGACCTCCAGAAAGATCTCCAAGATGTCAAGAATGAGATGGCCAAGGTGATCAACTTTGATTATGAGAAGCATGAGATCACCCAGGATGCTAAAGTCTCTGCTGCCATAGCGATGTATAAGACCAAGATACAGATGGCTTCGGACGCTCAGGATCCAGACTTTGACAAGAGCTCTTGGGATGTGGAAGGCTGGAAAGCAAGGTTGGCTGAGCTGGACGATGAGGAAGAGGCTGGAGGCAGTGGCAAGGATCATGGTGGTGAAGCTAGTGGAGCTGGAGGTGGCGATGCAGTGAAGGTGTAGGCTGCATGATTGGGCAATGATGGACATTTCTAGACACAGCCGGAGCCCGATTTTTTAGGTTTGATGGTAGTTTTTTGTGGTTATGATGTTTTGAAAACAATTATGGTCTGTACTTTGAACAATAGTTTTAGGATTAAGGATCCTTCAGACAATAGGCAGGATTGCAAATGGTGGAGGGATCCTCTGTTTGGGGGATGAAGCCATTGTGATCCTGCCGCCCTTTAATTTCCTGCATGCTATGACCGCACAATGGACACCCGTTGCCAACCCATGTGGACGGGCCACGTTTTGCTGGTAGAAACGTGGGTTGGCAATCTTGACAACTTTTGGTGGTTTAAACTTTGTTAATAAAATAGCTTTAATCTTTTGTGGCTTATCTTGTGTTGTTATCCTTGTTTATCTTTTTAATTTTCAATTGCTTTGATATACACTTGTCTAAATAAGAAATCTTGAATAAGTTAGATTGAAAATATTTTGGATATGATCCAGGATCAAATATCCTATAGTTGAAAAATCCCAAAAAGTAGTAAATTGTAAGGATCACAAGTTTAGTTGTCAAAATACAAGGGTTATTCAAATAAACAATGAACAAAATTAAAATAGTTAAGGATCATACCTGAGGATCCAAGTTAGGATCCTAACCCTTAATACCATAACCAGGATAACTATAAGACAAACCTTAGAGAGAAGTAAGGATCAAGGATCCTTGGTTGTTTAACTTCAAAGACCTGAAATAGAACATAACTTGGGGCTAAGCCAATATAAGGTAAAAGTTAGCAACTGGGGACAAGCCCAAGGATAACTGGGGACAAGCCCAAGGATCGTATGTAAACTGGAGTATGACCCTAACTGGCGACTACAAACTTGGTGGCATGAAAATGCCAAAACCTTAGCTAACGCGAGAACGTTAGAAACCTTAGGAACAGATGTATGGTACGTCTACCATTATACGTAGGATCCTAGGTATAGCCAGTACAATGGAATTATCAGCCCCTAAAGCGAGTACTAGTCCCACTGCCATGAACTATACCAGGATCATCATGCGCTACAGGCGGAACTGGGGTCAAGCCCAAATAACTGGGGTCAAACCCAAGGAACTGATAGCTTCTGTGGATGACCAACATTTTGCTAAGGATACCTGAACTTTCAAAACTCAGAATCACGTGAAAGATTGATAGAGGATACATGATCCTTATCCTTATATGAGAAAACAAGAGAATGGAATAGTTCGAGTTTAGGATGTTACCAAAGTAAGGATCATCTGTGCTTTCAGGATCCTTCAAGGATACTTATGATGTGAGGATCATGGGTTCTGCTCACATGAAGTATTTCTTCAAATGGACAGCATTCCAGGCTCTAGGTAGCAAATCACCTTCCATGGTCAGCAATCGATATGCCCCCTTTCCTGCCTCAGCTTCAATCAGATAAGGGCCTTCCCATTTTGGTGCCAATTTTCCATCAGCAGGATTGGTGGTATTTTGAAATGCTTTCCTTAATACCATATCACCAATTTGAAACTTCCTGATCCTGACATTTTTATTGTAAGCACCAACCATTCTTTGTTGATAACTAGCCATCCTTATCCTAGCCAGATCCCTGATTTCTTCAATAGTATCCAGGTCTTGAACCAAGTTCTCATCATTTTCCTCAGGATCACGGATACTTATTCTAGCGGTTGGAACCACCATTTCTGTAGGGATCACTAATTCTACCCCAAATACCAAAGAGAATGGAGTCTGGCCTGTAGCATTCCTGGGGGTTGTCCTATCAGCCCAAAGCACATAAGGTAGTTCTTCTGCCCATTTCCCTTTTTTGGATCCAAGCTTCTTCTTCAAATTGTTGATGATAATCTTGTTGGATGATTCTGCCTGACCATTAGCTTGTGGGTGGACTGGTGTTGATGTTATCATCTTAATCCCCCAGCTGTCACAAAAGTTAGTAGTTCTGCCCCCAATAAATTGGGAACCATTATCATATATAATTTCAGAAGGAATACCAAATCTAGTTATAATATTTCTTTTAATGAAGGATATAACTTCCTTTTCTCTGACTTGGGCAAAAGCTTCAGCCTCTATCCACTTGGAGAAGTAATCAGTCATAGCAAGCATGAACACTTTTCCACCAGGTGCCTTAGGGAGCTTACCAACTATATCCATACCCCATCTCATAAATGGCCAAGAGGAGGATATGGGATGCAAAAATTCGGCCGGCTGATGAAGGATATTGTTGTGTCTCTGACAAGGATCACACTTCTTAGCATATTCCACAGCATCTCTTTTCATAGTTGGCCAATAGTATCCTATCCTCAGGATCCTTGAGAATAATGCCCTGCCCCCAGTGTGGTTTCCACAATCTCCTTCATGAAAGTCTTTTAAAACTTCTTGGATTTCAGGATCCTCAATGCATCTTAAATATGGTCCTTCAAGAGATCGCTTATACAACATATTATTTAAAATTGTGAACTGAGATACCTTAACTTTGAAAGCTCTAGGGTTTTCTCCTGTAGGAATCTCTCCATGTTGTAAGTATATCATAATTGGGAGGATCCATGATCCTAAATGAGATCGGGTATCCTCACTAGGGATGACTGCAGAATCCTCTTCTATTTCCATAGCCACATGATCCTTGATGGCGGGAGCCAGGATATGGATAATGGGGATACTTATATCTTCCGGGATCTTCAAGGATGATCCTAAATTAGCCAATGCATCAGCTTCTGTATTTTCTTCCCTTGGTACCTGTGTCAAACTAAAGCAAACAAAAGAGAGTGCCAATTCTTTAACTATCTCCAAATATTTGGTTAGTTTTTCACCTTTAACAGCATAGGATCCATTAAAGTGATTAGTGATTAGCAATGAATCTACATGTACCTCAAGATACCTGATCCCCATATGCTTAGCAATTTGCAAACCAGCTATCAAGGCTTCATATTCAGCCTCATTGTTAGTGGTTTGGAACTCACAAGCTATAGAGTGGGGTATTATGTCCCCTTGTGGCGATTTTAGAAGTATTCCAAGCCCTGTGCCTTTGACATTTGAGGATCCATCAGTATAGAGTATCCAAGGATCCTTGGTCTCCTCTAGGTGCTGGACTTCCAATTCAGCTTCCTTTTGCAAATCACTACTGAAATCTGCTATAAAGTCAGCTAATGCTTGGGATTTAATGGCTGTTCTAGGCTCATATCTTATATCATATGCACTAAGCTTCACTGCCCACTTAGCCATCCTTCCTGACATTTCAGGTTTCCTGAGGACATTCTTAATTGGAAAATTAGTTTTAACAATAATAACATGAGTTTCAAAATAATGTCTTAATTTAGTAGATGCCATAATTAAAGCACGAATAAGCTTTTCTAGGTGTGAATACCTGGATTCGGCATCAAGTAAACTCTTACATAATAGACAGGATGTTGTGTACCTTCGTGATCCTTAACAAGGACTGCACTTACTGCTTTTAAGGATACTACAAGATATAAGGATAGCACATCTCCTTTTTCTGGTTTCATCAAGGCCGGGGCTGAGGATAGGTAATCCTTGAGAGCTCTTAAGGCACTTTCATGCTTCTCAGTCTATTCAAATTTCTTGTTCTTCCTTAGGATATCATAGAATTCCTTTCATTTCTCTGAGGATTTGGATATAAATCTGTTCAAAGCTGCGATCCTGCCTGTTAGCCTCTGGACACCCTTAGCATTGGCAGGAGATTTGATATTCACTAAAGCTTTGATTTGTTCTGGGCTGGCTTCAATGCCTCTCTTTCTCACCATATATCCTAAGAATTTACCTGCTTTAACACCAAAGTGACATTTTGAAGGATTAAGTTTCATGTTATATTTGTCAAGGATATCGAATGCTTCCTCCAAGTCCCTTAGGTGATCCTCAGCCTTTCTGGATTTTACCACCATATCATCTATGTAAACCTCCATAGTTTGTCCAATCTGATCCTTGAACATGATATTCACCAGCCTTTGATAAGTTGCACCTGCATTCCTTAGTCCAAATGGCATAGCAATATAACAATATATACCGGTTGGAGTCATAAAGGCCGTATCCTCTTGATCAGATGGTTCCATCTGAATTTGTTGAAATCCAGCTGAAGCATCCATAAAAGTTAACAGTTCATGACCCGCCGTTGCATCCACCATGGAGTCAATGTGGGGTAATGGGAAAGGATCCTTGGGACATGCCTTATTTAAATCTGTGAAATCGACGCATACCCTCTGTTTTGGTCAAAAATCACACAAGGATAATGCAACCAAACTTTATGTAAACGGGGAATGATGCTTGGTATGATGAACAAAGTGAAGGATCACTTAAATATAAAATGCACAAGTGACACAAGGATTTATACGAGGAAAAAGCCCTTGATCAATGAATGATCTCCGGCATAAAAAACCTCGGGTGATGGAAACTACCGATCACCAAACTTCAATATAACAAATAAAGGTTACAACTTCGGATGGTAACGAGCTAAGTACAAGGATCACTATAGTATCGTGTGCCAAAGCGTGAGGGAAGTATGTTGTGTCTTCCGAATGTGGAAAAGAGCTATTTATACAAGTGTGAGTGGCCCTATTTTAGGTAAATAGACTAACTATTAGCTCGTTACCCCTTTAGGAATAAAAGTAAATCTAGCCTAAATTATCGCCCTTAAATTATGCCGAGTTTCCATATCGTCCACAACGTTCATCTCTGATTAAGCATATGCCAAAGTTGTAAAGACGAGTCCCTTGTTTACGTTGCTAAGAGCGGATCCTGCCAGACATTCCTGCAAGATAACATTAAATCCAATGAAAACAACTGTTAGTATGAGGATCCCTGTGATGGTCCGTGATCCTGATCCTGGAACTCTTCTGAGGATCACTATCTGCCAAAGAAATAAGGATCACTGGTTAGGATCATATGTAAGGATCATAAGTC
Organism: Helianthus annuus; assembly: GCF_002127325.2. Taxonomy (NCBI): domain Eukaryota; kingdom Viridiplantae; phylum Streptophyta; class Magnoliopsida; order Asterales; family Asteraceae; genus Helianthus; species Helianthus annuus. Next base: position 104,879,928 of record NC_035441.2, on the reverse strand, counting down.
ATAAAAATCCAGCCCTAACAATTGCCCCCAAAATATAAGGAGTAATATTGTAAATAAACGAGTTGTATTTTGTTTGATCTTATCCTCAACAAGTTAATCGAATAACTAGCCGTTAGAGACGGACTAGCCGTTGCGAACCTTACGTCACAGAAGTGACAGCCCTGCAAATCATCATTATAAATAGGTGTTAGAGATAGGATCAATTTGCATTTAAATTCAAGAGAGACTCCCTTTATATTTTCGTCCGAAGATCAATCAGGTATCTCTTTTCCTCCTTCTTCCTTCTCTTACTCTGTTTTTCTATTTCTTTCCATTATTCTGCAAAGATGTTGCTCCGGAACTCCCCGCACAAGGATCCTAAGAAGAGCAGTCCCTTGAAGGGTCAAGGGATCATCAAGGATTCTTCAACTGAGAGGTGTTGTTTTACCGACTCTCAGATTGATAAAATTCGTCATTGCTTTCCGGCGAGCACCCTCTTTAAATCTTTTGATCCTACCGCTTTAAGTGACTTTATCTGTGATTCTTGGGTAGCCTTTCCTGTTACTCCGTTCTTGATAGGATATTCGTATCCTTTCCCACAGTTCACTCAATCCTTCTTCTCTCTCACCGGCATCTGCTATATCCAGGCTATGCCCATGATCTGGAGGGTGTTGTATACCCTTGAGAGGATCATTGAGCAAGAGGGGATTGACCTCGGTATGGCGGAGCTGGCTGAGATGTATGATCTTACCACTTTCGGACCCCATCGTTATATGTTTAAGCGAAAAGCTGGAGAGGATCATCCTGTCTTCAAGGTCACCAAGAACGACACAAACTGGAAGCGTCGGTTCTTCTTTGTTAGGAGGGATACCATCCCTGATGGTAAGGATCTGCCCAAGGAGTGGGCTACTCGTGGTAGGATAGAGGATCCTGGAAGGATCACCATAAGGTTTGTTCATTAGGATAAGGGTCACTAATATTTTCTTTGTTTTTTGTGCAGCCATATCCGTTGCTCATCTCAAGTTGACTCCTGCTGCAAAAGAGAGAGTTTTAGCCTTCAAGAAGCTTGATCACGAGATTAGAAGTTTTCAAGTTGCCACCCAAGATTCACAGGAAGTATCCTCCGCATCTGCCACAATGTCAAGTAAGTATCCTTATTAAAAAGTAGTTCTATGTAGGATTTCTAAATTAGTTAGAATACTTATCTTATTTTGGTTGTGTAGGCGCTGGAAAATCTGCTAAGTCTGCTTCAAAATTTGGCGTTGAAGATCTGTCCAACGTCAAACCTTCAAGGAGGAAGAATCCTGCCAGCCCGAGTACCTCTGTCCCCAAGGCACCTGTGAGAGGGAAGGGAGGAAAGAAGAGGAAAACCTCTGATGCTGAGGGTCTCCAAGGATTTCCCCTGCTCCGCCAACAGTTTCTTGATTACGTCAATGAGGTAAGGATCACTGCCCCTGCTTGTATATCCTGCTTGAATATCCTGCTTGAATATCCTGCTTGTATATCCTGCTTGTTTGAGGATCACCTGGTCCTGGGCTTACCCTTTTCCCTTTTTGCAGAAATTTGCTAAAATAGAAACTTATATTGGCCACGTTGAGGATCAAGACCGCCAAATCGCTGACCTCCAACAGATGGGTGTGCTGAAGGATCTCAAGATTGCTGATCTTGAGAAGGAGCTTCGGGCTACCAAGGATGAAGCTGCCAAAATGGTGATCAACTTCGATTATGAGAAGCATGATATCACCCAGGATGCCAAGGTCTCTGCTGCGATAACCATGTACAAGATCCAGTTGCAGATGGCTACAGAGGCTCAGGATCCTGCCTTCGACAAAAGCACATGGGACGTGGAGGGCTGGAAGGCAAGGCTGGCAGAGTTGGAGGATGATGATGAAGCTGAGGAGATCCCAATGCTTGAAGGTGGTGATGCTGGCAAGGATCAGGGAGAAGCAAGTGGAGCTGGTGGTGATGGTGCAGCGAAGGTTTGAGCTGCAGAATTGGGCGATGAAGGAAACTTCTAGACATAGCCGGAGCCCATGTTTTTAATTTTGGTAGTGGTTTCTTTTGTGGTTGTGATGTTTTAAACAATGATGGTCTGTAATTTTGAACAATAGTTTTAGGATTAGGGATCCAGGATCCTTCAGACAATAGGTAGGATTGCAAATGGTGGAGGGATCCTCTGTTTGGGGGATGAAGCCATTGTGATCCTGCCGCCTTTATATCCCTGCATTACTTTTGAACCTACTATCATGGACACCCTTTACCTACCCCAGCGGACTGGCCACGTATTGCTGGTAGATGCTCGGGGTAGGTAATTTTGACAACCTTTGAAGGGTTACTCCTTTCGTTTATAAATAAAATCTTAAACTTTTGTCGCTTATCTTGTGTTATTATCCTTTTTGTTCCTTTAATTCCCCATTGTTTTGGTGTACATTTATTGAATAAGTAATTTTGAATAAGTCAGATTGAAAACATTTAGGATATGATCCTTGATCAAGTATCCTATAGTTGAAAAATCCCAAAAAGTAGTACATATTTTAAGGGTCACAGGTTTAGTTGTCAAATTTCAAGGGTTAGCATAAAGAAACAATAAATAGGATTAAAAACAGTTAAGGATCATACCTGAGAATCCAAGTTAGGATCCTAACCTTTAATCAGGATAACCGTAAATGAAATTTTAATGGATAATAAGGATTAAGGATCCTTAATTGTTTTAACTTCGAAAACCTGAAAAATAGAACATAACTTGGGACTAAGCCAATATAAAAGACAAGTTAGTAACTGGGGACAAGCCCAAAGGATAACTGGGGACAAGCCCATAGGATCACTGGGGACAAGCCCAAAAGATAACTGGGGACAAGCCCAAAGGATAACTGGGGACAAGCCCAAGGATCGTATGTAAACTGGAGTATGGCCCTTACTGGCGACTATCCAAACTTAGTGACATGAAAATGCCAAAACCTTAGCTAACGTGAAAACGTTAGAAACCTTAGGAACGGATGTATGGTACGTCTACCATTATACGTAGGATCCTAGGTATAGCCAGTACGATGAGGTTATCAGCCCCTGGAGTGGGTACTGGTCCCAAAGACATGAACTATACCAGGATCATCGTGCGCTACAGGCGAAAACTGGGGACAAGCCCAAGGATAACTGGGGTTGAACCCAAGGATCTGAGATGCTTTTGAAGACTATCAATAATATGCTGAGGATACCTGGACTATCAAAACTCAAATTCTCGTGAGAGGAGGATGAAGGATACATGATCCTTATCCTTTGGTAAAAATAAGAAAATGGAATAGTTTAGGATTAGGATATTACCAGAGTAAGGATCATTGACATTATCGGGATCCTTCGAGGATGCTTTCAATGTAAGGATCATATGTCCAGGAGGATCCTGTTCACATGAAATATTTCTTTAAGTGAACAGCATTCCAGGCTCTAGGTAACAAATTTCCTTCCATGGTTAGCAATCTATATGCCCCTTTTCCTGCTTCAGCTTCAATCAAGTAAGGGCCTTCCCACTTTGGTGCTAACTTCCCCTCAGCAGGGTTGATGGTATTTTGGAATGCTTTTCTCAATACCATATCCCCCACTTGGAATTTCCTTATTCTGACATTTTTGTTGTAAGCACCAGCCATTCTTTGTTGGTAGCTAGCCATCCTTATCCTAGCCAGATCCCTGATTTCTTCAATAGTATCCAAATCCTGAGCCAAGTTTGCAGCATTTTCTTCAGGATCACGGGTACTTGTTCTAGCAGTTGGAACCACCATTTCTGTTGGGATCACTGCTTCTGCCCCAAACACCAAAGAGAAGGGTGTTTGACCAGTAGCATTCTTGGGAGTTGTCCTGTCAGCCCAAAGCACATAAGGCAATTCCTCTGCCCATTTCCCCTTCTTGGATCCAAGTTTCTTCTTCAGATTGTTGATGATGATCTTGTTGGATGATTCTGCTTGGCCATTGGCTTGTGGGTGGACTGGTGTTGATGTTATCATCTTAATCCCCCAACTGTCACAAAAGTTAGTAGTCCTGATCCCAATAAATTGGGAACCATTATCACATACTGTTTTGGTCAAAAATCACACAAGGATAATGCAACCAAACTTTATGTAAATGGGGTATGATGCTTGGTTTGTAGAAAAAGTAAAGGATCACTTCAATGTGAAATATGCAAAGACACAATGATTTATACGAGGAAAAAGCCCTTGATCAATGTATGATCTCCGGCATAAAAAACCTCGGGTGATGGCAACTACCGATCACCAAACTTCAATATAAGAAAAATAGTTACAACTTTGGATGATAATGAGCTGAGTACAAGGATCACTATAGTTTCGAGTGTCTAAGCGTGTGAGAGTTGTGTTGTGTGTTCTTCCAAATGAGGAAGAGTGTTATATATACAAGTGTAGGTGACCTATTTTAGGTAAAAAGACTAATAATCAGCTCATTACCCCTTTAGAAATAAAAGTAAATCTAGCCTAAATTATCGCCCTTAAATCATGCCAAGTTTCCATATCCTTCACAACGTCCATCTCCGATTAAGCACATGCCATAGTTGTAAAGACGTGTCCTTTAATTGTGATGCTTAAGAGCGGATCCTGCTAGATGTCCTGCAAAACAACATTAAATTCAACGAAAGCAACTGTTAGCATGAGGATCCTATGATGGTCCGTGATCCTGATCCTGGAACTCTGCTGAGGATCACTATCTGCCAAAGAAACAAGGATCACTAGTTAGGATCACATGTGAGGATCATGTATTGTAAAAATCCAGCCCTAACAATTGCCCCCAAAATATAAGGAGTGATTTTGTAAATAAATGAGTTATATTTTGTTCTGATCTTGTCCTCAACGGACAACTCGGGTAACTAGCCGTTATAACCGGACTAGCCGTTGCGATCATTACGTCACTGAAGTGACATCCCTGCAAATCATGATTATAGATAGGAGATAGGGTAAGGATCGATTTGCATTTAAATTCAGGATATACTCCCTTTATAATCTCCACCGAAGATTGATCAGGTATTCTCTTTCTTTCTTCCTTTTCCTGCTCTGTTTTTTTTCTGCTTTTGCTCTGTTTTTGTTTCGCCACAAGTATGCTGCTCCGAAATTCTCCCCATAAGGATCACGAGAAGAGTAGTCCCCTGAAAAGCCAAGGGATCATTAAGGACTCTCCTACGGAGAGATGCTGCTTTACCGATGCTCATGTAGATAGGATTCGTCATTGCTTTCCGGCGGATGCTGTTTTCAAATCCTTCACATCCACTGCTTTGAGTGACTTTGTTTCAGACGCCTGGGTGGTCTTTCCTGCAACTCCGTTTACCATAGGATATTCGTATCCTTTTCCGGCCTTCACCCAATCTTTCTTTTCTTTGACCGGCATATCTTATATCCAAGCTATGCCGATGATCTGGAGGGTCTTGTATACCTTCGAGAGGATCATCGAGCAGGAGGGGATTGATTTAGGGATGGCAGAGCTGGCTGAGCTTTATGATCTTACCACGTTTGGTTCTCATCGATACTTGCTGAAACGGAAGGCCGGGGAGGATCACCCTGTTTTAAAGGTTACCAAAAATGATACAAACTGGAAGCGTCGTTTCTTCTTTGTGAGGAGGGATACCCTCCCTAATGGGAAGGATCTGCCCAAGGAGTAGGCCACCCATGGTAGGATAGAGGATCCTGGAAGGATCACCATCAGACTTGTCTCTTATGATGAGGATCACTAATGTCTTTCTTTGTTTTTTGTTTATTGTGCAGCTATCTCCATTGCTCATCTCAAGTTAACCCCTGCTGCCAGAGAGAGGGTCTTAGCTTTCAAGAAGCTTGATCCTGAAATCAGAAGTTTTCAAGTCACCGTCCAAGATTCACAAGAAGTATCCTCCGCATCTGCCACTATGTCAAGTAAGTATCCTTATTAAAAAGTAAGTTATATGTAAGACTGTTTAGTTAGTAAGGGAACTTATCTTGTTTTGATTGTGTAGGCGCTGGGAAACCTGCTAAGTCTGCCAAGTCTGCCTCCAAGTTCGGGATTGATGAACTTGCCAATGCCAAGTCTTCAAGAAAGAAGACTTCTGTTGCCAGTCCCTCTGCTTCGGCCCCTAAAGCACCTGTTAGGGGTAAGGGGAAGAAGAGAAAGACTTCTGAGGATCTCCAAGGATTTCCCCTGATCCGCCAACAGTTTCTCGACTATGTCAATGAGGTAAGGATCATTGCCCCTGTTGGTTATCCTTCTCGAGTATCCTGCTTGTGTATTCTGCCTGTATATCCTGCTTCTTTGAGGATCACCTGATCCTGAACTTACCTTTTTTTCTCTTTTGCAGAAACTTGCTGAGATTGAGACCTACCTTGGCCATGTCGAGGATCAGGAAAGCCAAATCGCCGACCTCCAACAAATGGGCGTGTTAAAGGATCTCAAGATAGCCGATCTTGAGAAGGAACTCCGGGCTACAAAGGATGAGGCTGCTCAAAGGCTGATTGACATGGATGGCGAGAAGCAGGAGATCATCCAGGATGCCAAGGTCTCTGCCGCAACTGCTATGTACAAGATACAACTACAAATGGCTGCGGAGGCTCAGGATCCTGCCTTTGACAAAAGCTCATGGGACGTGGAGGGTTGGAAGGCAAGATTGGCAGAGCTGGAGGATGAGGACGAAGCAGAGGAGATCCCAATGCTGGAGGGCGGTGATGCTGACAAGGATCAGGGTGGAGAAGCTGGTGGTGATGGAGCAGCAAAGGTGTGAGCTGCTGGATTGGGCGATGATGGATATTTCGAGACTAGGCCGGAGCCCAATTTTTTGAGTTTGGTAGTGGTTTGTTTGTGGTTGTTGATGTTTGAAACAATTATGGTTTATAACTTGAACAATAGTTTTTAGGGTTAAGGATCATGGATCCTTTGGACAATAGGTAGGATTACAAAAGGTGGAGGGATCCTCTGTTTGGGGGATGAAGCCTTTGTGATCCTGCCACCTTTAATTTCCTGCACCTGCTAAGACCGCATTGACAATGGACACCCTTTGCCAACCCATGTGGACGGGCCACGTTTTGCTGGTAGAAATGTGGGTTGGCAATTTTGACAACTTTTTGAAAGGGTTTAAGATCCTTTTGTTAATAATATAACTCTAATCTTTCTGGCTTATCTCGTGTTGTTATCCTTTATTTATCTTCTTATTTCCCAGTTTTTAGAAACATATTTGTTAGAGTAACAAGAGTTGAGCAAACCATGTTTAATAAATTTAGGATATGATCCTAGATCAAATATCCTATCATTGAAAATTTTCAAGGATCATAGTTTTAGTTGTCAAAGTGTAGGGGTTGTTTAGTATAATCAAAATAGTCGAGGATCATACCTGAGGATCCAAGTTAGGATCCTAACCTTTAATCAAGATAACCATAAGTGAAATTTTAATGGATGATAAGGATTAAGGATCCTTATTTGTTTAACTTCGAGAACCTGAAAAATGGAACATATCTTGGGACTAAGCCAATGTAAAAGATAAATTAGTAGCTGGGGACATGCCCAAAGGATAACTGGGGATGATCCCAAAGGATCACTGGGGACAAGCCCAAAGGATAACTGGGGACAAGCCCGAAGGACAACTGGGGACAAGCCCAAAGGATCGTATGTAAACTGGAGTATGGCCCTTACTGGCGACTATCCAAACTTAGTGACATGAAAATGTCAAAACCTTAGCTAACGTGAAAACGTTAGAAACCTTATGAACGGATGTATGGTACGTCTACCATTATACGTAGGATCCTGGGTATAGCCAGTACGATGAGGTTGTCAGCCCCGGAAGTGGGTACTGGTCCCAAAGACGTGAACTATATCAGGATCATCGTGCGCTGCTGGCGGAAACTGGGGATAATCCCAAGGATAACTGGGGTTGGATGTAACGCCCCAAAAATAATTATTATGCATACGCTAAAATATAGAAATAAAAGGGTGGTGCTAGAATTTAAATTGTGATGGAAATAGAGGGGTTAAAGTTGTAATACTTAAAAACAATATTAATTAAAAATGATTAATGGTAAAAACCCACACACAGTACGTGTGTGGGAGTTCTCTGCGATCGAACAAGGCAAAAAGGAAGGGGAAACCCTAGTCAAGAAATCAAGTGATTCAATCCAAATTCGTAGGCCAATTTAGTGCATGATCCCTAAATTGTGATTAGCTAACCCTAATCTCTCAAGTGGTAAGTTCAATTTCTGAAAATCTTGAATGGTAGGATGAGGGGATTAATCCCAATCTCGATTTCTTGAATCAAAATAGGGAAATCTGAGTTGTAATTACCTTCTAGGGCAAGAATGATGCTTGATTTTAGGTTGCATGAAAAGTGTAGTGAAAACCCACTTTGTAAAGATTATGTTGCTAGTAGGAAGCTCATAATGATTATGATCATGTGTTAGTTGATATATGAAATTGTTTGTGATGTTTGAATGCTAGATAAATTGATTTAGGATGAAAAATTTATGTTAATTCAAAGGAAGGTGATAATTGTGTTATGATGAACTAGTAAGTATATGCTTAATAGACTTGTACCTTGTATCTTAATTGTGATGCCTACCAAGTGTTCGATGAAATGCCTAAAAGATAAAATGTATATGAAATTGGTAGAATGAATCGATAGACTAAATGAAAGAATAAATGTTCTAATGTAGGCGTAAAGGAAGAAGGTACAAGCACCAAGAAAACGGAAGGAGCACAAGATCGAGGTATGTTTCGTTGCATACGAGTCCTTGTTATATTCTCTATTTATATAAAAATTTGATGTAAAACTATCTTTGTGTAACAAATGCGACAAGTAGTAAGCAAGCAACAATTCCCTTGTGGATTTGGGCATGTTAACGAAAATGGTGTTAAGCTATGCATTTTGATCGATTGAAATCCAATCGTGTCAAGTAAAAGACGAGCGCCATCCGTTCAAACGGATAGCTTGAATGCTACAATAAAGATGAAAGTTATAATCCGTTTCACGGATAGAAGAAAGAGTAATGTTGAAAGCCAATAAACCTAATTAAATGGGTCGGATGTGTATGCTTAACTCTCTACGAGAGTGTTTTTGCTAAACCTAATTAAACGGGTTGAACGTGTATGCTTAACTCCTAACCCAACTATTGGGTTGTCGAATGCGTAAAAGCAAGAATGTTTTGTATGATAAAGATATGACGAAAGGTTATGACTTACTATAGTAATATCTAATTTCTTTTAAATTTGAATGTTTATGTAGGTAAATCACCTCTATAGGCGACTTGGAGATTTGGAGCGAGCACATGTTCAAGCCTCTTTAAACCAAGCGCTTCCGCAAGTTTACATACATGCTTTTGGGTCTATGTTTTTGTTACTTGTTAAACCTTGTTAGAAGTTTTAGATTTGAAAACTTGTTGTCTTGTTTGGGATGGTTTAGTGTAAAAAGGGTCTTAGGTGAACGTTTTCTATTATGTTAAAACAGGGGTGACGTCCGTTTTACGAACGGGTCATGCCCAATTTTTGTAAAATTTTCATTAAGGTAGTATTTAAATCATCCGAAAAAAATCATCCTTTTGTGAGTAATCTAACTTTATTGAAAAAGCGGACGTTACAAGTTGGTATCAGAGCCAAGGTTTGAGGGATTCGAGCGTTAAACGCGGTGCTTGAACTCAAACAGATGGCTCGTTCGAAAGAGTGCTCGCTCCAAGATCGCCCAAGAGGTAACTTTAAAGTTATAAATAAGTTGCAAGTGTGTTCTTTTTATGATTTTGATAGAAATAATTAAAAGAATTTATGAGAAGGTCAAATGATAAGTTCAGGAGCTGTAGAACCTGAACGGAATGGAAGAAATCGAATGAGCATGCTTAAGAATGGAACAGCAGCGTTTTTGCAAAACGGAAGCCCGTCGCCGACGGGTTAACCCCCGTCGCCGACGGCATCCTCTTGCCCGACGCCTAAACTAACTGCCGACGGGAAAAACCTTCCGACGGCCTTCATACGAGCCCGTCGCCGACGGGCATATAGCCGTCGCCGACGGCTTACATAATGCCAAAACGCTGAACTTGTTTTGTTTTTCATGCTTTGTGTTACCGGTTTGTCCGAAAGCTTATTTCATGGCTACGTAATGTCCATATAAGGTTTAACAAGTGTATGTAATCACAATTAGCGATTACAACGAGAATGGATTCATAAGAATCAAAAGAAATGAAGCAAATGACATGAAATGGATTAAGTGAATGATGATTAATGAGTAATGATATGCGGAAAGTTTGTAATTTGTATTAAATGAGAAGCATGATATTTTGTAGATGGCTGATGCAAGAAATGTCAATGAGGATGATGACGCAACTCGGCAAGAAGCGTTTAATAGTAGGGTTACGGAGGTGGCGGAAGGGGTTATGCAAGCCCATCTTCCGCGATTAGCTCAAGAGGTGGAAAGCCGGGTTTTGGGAGTCGTAGACGCTATGATGACTAGCAAGATTGAAGAACTGAAAGAACTATTAGAGGGATCTAGAAACAAAAGCAAAGAACGAAGGTGCACGTATAAAGACTTCATGGCATGCCAACCCGCAATGTATGATGGTAAAATTGACCCGATTGCATGCCAAAGATGGATTTCAAATATAGAAGCGGTGTTTATTCGAAGTCGTTGTGATAACGAAGATAAGGTGATGTTCGCTACCGGCCAACTCACTTTTCAGGCAAAAGATTGGTGGGATGCACACAGTAAAGAGATAGGCGAAGAAAGGCTCCAAACAATGACCTGGCAAGAGTTTAAGGATCCTTTTATGAAATATCACTGCCCTCAGTCAGCCATTGATAAGATTCAAGAAGATTTCTTACGTCTCCGACAGAAAAACGAAACGATAAATGAGATATCGAACATTTTCATGGATAAGATGAAGTTTTGTGGAGAGTTTGTGCAAACTGAAAGGATGAAGATTAATCGCTTTTATGGAGTGTTAAAGGCAGAATTTAGGGAGTTCATCACTCCCTCGAAGTGTGAGACTCTTGATGAGCTAATCAATTTAGCGCGGGATAGAGAAATCGAAATCAAGAGGCAAGAAGAACGTGGAGAAAAGAGACCAAATGAAAAAGGTGGAAGTTCGACCCCGGCCAAAAAGGGGAAGTATCAAGAGCAAGGAAGAAAAGATAAGTCGAAGAGCGGTATCACGCCGTGCAAGACTTGTGGAAAGCTTCATACGGGGGAATGCTTGTTAGGCAAGAAAGGGTGTTACAAATGTGGTAAGGAAGGGCATTCGTCTTACCAGTGTCCAAACAACCCGAAGACTTGCTTTCATTGTTTTGAAAAAGGGCATGTCAAATCGGAATGCCCAAAATTTCAGCAAGAGTCAAGGAAAGAAGACAAGAAGCAAGAGGGTTCTAAAGCTAAAGGGAGGGTGTTCCAAATTACATCAGAAGAAGCCAAGTCTCACCCGAATGTGATTTCAGGTATCTTTTTACTAAACTCCATACCGGTTTATGTTCTATTCGATACTGGAGCCACCATGTCATTTATTTCGAATGAAATTATACAACATCCGTCCTTTAAGATTGAACGAATGCCAATGCCTCTAGAAGTAGAAATAGCCGATAGTAAGATCTATATGTTACACGAGGTGTGTAGAAAATGCAAATTCATTATAGAAGATGAGGAATTTGACATCGACCTCATACCTATGGTTTTGGGGGAATTTAAGATGATTGTGGGAATGGATTGGCTGGCGCGGCACCATGTGGAGATTGATTGTGAAAATAAGGTAATGCTCATCCAAGCTCCAAGTGGAAGAAAATTGAGTATTCAAGGAGAGAGGAATGTAGAAACCAAGTTATGCACCTTGGTCCAAGCTTTCAAATACGTACTTAACGGGAGTAGAGCATACCTAGCTTATGTAGTAGATGTCAGACAAACCCTCCTGAAGCTTGAAAACGTTGAGGTTGTGAATGAATTTTCGGATGTATTTCCGGAAGAATTGCCGGGACTCCCACCCGAAAGAGAAATAGAATTTCGCATCGAATTAAACCCGGGTGCAAAGCCAGTTGCGAAGGCTCCCTATAGACTTGCTCCCACCGAGATGCGGGAGTTAATGACACAAATACAAGATCTTCTAGATAAGGGCTTCATACGCCCAAGTGTGTCGCCTTGGGGAGCACCCGTTCTATTTGTTAAAAAGAAAGACGGGTCGATGCGTATGTGCATCGACTATAGGGAATTAAACAAACTGACTATAAAGAACCGCTACCCTTTACCTAGAATTGACGACCTTTTTGATCAATTACAAGGGGCGAGTTGGTTCTCCAAGATAGACCTGCGTTCGGGGTATCATCAAGTTAGAGTACGGGAAGAAGATATTCCAAAGACTGCATTCAGAACCCGTTACGGGCACTATGAATTTTTAGTCATGTCTTTTGGATTGACGAACGCGCCGGCTGCGTTTATGGATCTTATGAACCGGGTGTGCCGACCCATGTTAGACAAATCGGTAATCGTGTTCATAGATGATATCTTAGTCTATTCGCGAACCAAAGCTGAACATGCAATGCACTTGCGTGAAGTACTCGAAATTCTCCGCAAGGAGAAACTTTACGCAAAATTTTCAAAATGTGCCTTTTGGCTCAGAGAGGTGCAATTCCTGGGTCACGTAATCAACGCGGAAGGTGTTTTAGTTGATCCTTCAAAGATTGATGCTGTAATGAAGTGGGTCTCTCCGAAGAACCCAACAGAGATAAGAAGTTTTCTGGGCCTTGCCGGGTACTATAGAAGGTTCATACAGGATTTTTCGAAGATAGCCTTACCATTAACGAAACTGACAAGAAAGAAAGAGAAGTTTGTATGGGGTAAGGAGCAGGAAGAGGCTTTCCAAATGCTAAAGGAGAAACTATCCCGTCCTCCGGTTCTAACATTACCGGATGGAACTGAAGACTTAGTGGTCTATTCAGACGCATCACACCAGGGGTTAGGCTGCGTCTTGATGCAAAGGGGAAGAGTCATCGCTTATGCTTCAAGACAATTGAAGCCGCATGAAGTAAACTACCCGACTCACGATCTAGAATTGGCAGCAGTAGTGTTCGCCTTAAAGATTTGGAGACATTATTTGTACGGCACGAGATGCACTATTTACTCAGACCATAAAAGCCTCAAGTACCTTTTCGAGCAGAAAGATTTAAATATGAGGCAACGGAGATGGCTGGAGCTTATCAAAGATTATGATTGTGATATCCTTTATCACCCCGGAAAAGCAAACGTGGTAGCCGATGCGTTAAGCCGAAGAGAGTATCCGTCTCCTCTTCGGGTAAAGTCTATGAAAATGATTGTTACGCCACGGTTACTTGAAATGATACGTGAATCTCAAATGAAGTCGCTTGGAGCGGAAGACTTAAAGAAGGAAAGACTAAAAGGTGTAATCGATAAGTTAGAAGAAAATTCGACCGGACTCAAAACGCGATTCGGCCGAATTTGGATACCCCGATTCTGTGAAGTCAAGACCGCCCTACTCGATGAGGCACATAAGTCACGATACTCGGTCCACCCTGGGGCTACAAAGATGTATCGGGACTTGAAGGCCAATTATTGGTGGCCGGGCATGAAACGCGACATAGTCAAATATGTCGCGAAATGCTTAACCTGTTCCCAAGTGAAAACCGAGCATTAAAAGCCATACGGGGAATTACAACCCTTGAAGATACCGCAATGGAAGTGGGAGGAATTAACGATGGATTTGATAACCAAGCTTCCTAGAACGAAAAAGGGGCATGATGCGATATGGGTAATCGTGGACCGACTTACGAAAAGCGCTCATTTTCTACCTATTAAAGAAGCCTACTCTTCCGAGAAAATGGCGGAGATTTACATGAACGAGATTATATCTCGACACGGCGTGCCCGTGTCAATTGTCTCGGATCGGGACACTAGATTTACTTCTCGTTACTGGCAAAAGTTTCACGAGAGTGTGGGTACGAAATTACACATAAGTACCGCCTACCACCCTCAAACTGACGGCCAGTCAGAAAGAACCATTCAAACACTGGTTGATATGCTGAGGGTGTGTGCCCTGGATTTTGAGGGAAGTTGGGATGACCATTTACCACTAGTGGAATTTTCCTATAATAATAGTTACCATAGTGGTATCCAAATGGCTCCGTATGAATTACTGTACGGGAGGAAATGTAGAACTCCCGTATGTTGGGGAGAAATAGGGCAAAGAGAGCTTGCGCCAAGTGATCTAATAGCAGTAACGAATGAAAAGATTAAGTTGGTTAGAGCTCGACTGAAAGCAGCCCAGGATCGACAAAAGGCTTATTCAGATAAAAGAAGACGTCCCATTGAATTTCAAGTCGGAGACTTGGTTCTGCTGAAAGTGTCCCCATGGAAGGGTATAATCCGCTTTCGCAAACGTGGTAAGTTGGGTCCCCGTTATATTGTGCCGTTTAAAATCTTGGCTCGTGTGGGAAGCGTTGCATATCGATTAGAATTACCGCCTGCTCTAGACGGAATTCACAATACCTTCCATGTATCGCAATTGAGAAAGTGTCTTGCGGATGAAACCGCGTTAGTACCACTCGATGACATCGAGTTGGACGAGGGATTGAATTATGTCGAAAAACCAATGGCCATTAAAGATGTCAAGGTGAAGAAGCTCCGCAATAAAGCAGTTCGGCAAGTGTTGGTGCAATGGCAGCACCGAAAGGGGTCGGAACTTACATGGGAAGCGGAAGACGATATGAGAAAGCACTACCCGTTTCTTTTTGGTACGTACTCACTCAAAAATATGTTTGTGCCAGGTTTCGGGGACGAAACCTCTTTAAGGGGGGTAGACTTGTAACGCCCCAAAAATAATTATTATGCATACGCTAAAATATAGAAATAAAAGGGTGGTGCTAGAATTTAAATTGTGATGGAAATAGAGGGGTTAAAGTTGTAATACTTAAAAACAATATTAATTAAAAATGATTAATGGTAAAAACCCACACACAGTACGTGTGTGGGAGTTCTCTGCGATCGAACAAGGCAAAAAGGAAGGGGAAACCCTAGTCAAGAAATCAAGTGATTCAATCCAAATTCGTAGGCCAATTTAGTGCATGATCCCTAAATTGTGATTAGCTAACCCTAATCTCTCAAGTGGTAAGTTCAATTTCTGAAAATCTTGAATGGTAGGATGAGGGGATTAATCCCAATCTCGATTTCTTGAATCAAAATAGGGAAATCTGAGTTGTAATTACCTTCTAGGGCAAGAATGATGCTTGATTTTAGGTTGCATGAAAAGTGTAGTGAAAACCCACTTTGTAAAGATTATGTTGCTAGTAGGAAGCTCATAATGATTATGATCATGTGTTAGTTGATATATGAAATTGTTTGTGATGTTTGAATGCTAGATAAATTGATTTAGGATGAAAAATTTATGTTAATTCAAAGGAAGGTGATAATTGTGTTATGATGAACTAGTAAGTATATGCTTAATAGACTTGTACCTTGTATCTTAATTGTGATGCCTACCAAGTGTTCGATGAAATGCCTAAAAGATAAAATGTATATGAAATTGGTAGAATGAATCGATAGACTAAATGAAAGAATAAATGTTCTAATGTAGGCGTAAAGGAAGAAGGTACAAGCACCAAGAAAACGGAAGGAGCGCAAGATCGAGGTATGTTTCGTTGCATACGAGTCCTTGTTATATTCTCTATTTATATAAAAATTTGATGTAAAACTATCTTTGTGTAACAAATGCGACAAGTAGTAAGCAAGCAACAATTCCCTTGTGGATTTGGGCATGTTAACGAAAATGGTGTTAAGCTATGCATTTTGATCGATTGAAATCCAATCGTGTCAAGTAAAAGACGAGCGCCATCCGTTCAAACGGATAGCTTGAATGCTACAATAAAGATGAAAGTTATAATCCGTTTCACGGATAGAAGAAAGAGTAATGTTGAAAGCCAATAAACCCAATTAAATGGGTCGGATGTGTATGCTTAACTCTCTACGAGAGTGTTTATGCTAAACCTAATTAAACGGGTTGAACGTGTATGCTTAACTCCTAACCCAACTATTGGGTTGTCGAATGCGTAAAAGCAAGAATGTTTTGTATGATAAAGATATGACGAAAGGTTATGACTTACTATAGTAATATCTAATTTCTTTTAAATTTGAATGTTTATGTAGGTAAATCACCTCTATAGGCGACTTGGAGATTTGGAGCGAGCACATGTTCAAGCCTCTTTAAACCAAGCGCTTCCGCAAGTTTACATACATGCTTTTGGGTCTATGTTTTTGTTACTTGTTAAACCTTGTTAGAAGTTTTAGATTTGAAAACTTGTTGTCTTGTTTGGGATGGTTTAGTGTAAAAAGGGTCTTAGGTGAACGTTTTCTATTATGTTAAAACAGGGGTGACGTCCGTTTTACGAACGGGTCATGCCCAATTTTTGTAAAATTTTCATTATGTGTAAGTTAGTATTTAAATCATCCGAAAAAAATCATCCTTTTGTGAGTAATCTAACTTTATTGAAAAAGCGGACGTTACATTGGACCCAAGGATCTGCGTTGCTTTTGAAGACCTTTGACGATATGCTGTAGATACCTGAACTATCATAACTCAAATGGTTCGTGAGAAGAGGATGAAGGATACAGGATCCTTATCCTTTGGTAAAAAGTAAGGAAATGTAATAGTTTTAAGATAAGGACATTACCAGAGTAAGGATCACTGACATCACCGGGATCCTTTGAGGATACTTCAATGTAAGGATCACATGCTTGAAGGATCACGTTCACATAAAGTATCTCTTTAAGTGAACAGCATTCCAGGCTCTTGGTAATAAGTTTCCTTCCATGGTTAGCAATCTGTATGCCCCCTTTCCTGCTTCAGCCTCAATCAAGTAAGGGCCTTCCCACTTTGGTGCTAACTTTCCGTCAGCAGGATTAATAGTGTTTTGGAATGTTTTTCTCAACACCATATCTCCGACTTGGAACTTCCTTATCCTAACATTTTTGTTGTAAGCACCAGCCATTCTTTGTTGGTAGCTTGCCATCCTTATCCTAGCCAGATCCCTGATTTCCTCAATAGTATCCAAATCCTGAGCCAGGATTGTAGCATTCTCTTCAGGATCACGAGCACTTGTTCTAGCGGTTGGGATCACCATCTCTGTTGGGATCACTGCTTCTGCCCCAAATACTAAAGAAAAAGGTGTTTGACCAGTGGCATTCTTGGGAGTTGTTCTATCAGCCCATAGCACATAAGGTAACTCCTCTGCCCATTTTCCCTTCTTGGATCCTAGCTTCTTCTTCAGATTGTTGATGATGATCTTGTTGGATGATTCTGCTTGGCCATTGGCTTGTGGATGAACTGGTGTTGATGTTATCATCTTGATTCCCCAACTGTCACAAAAGTTAGTAGTTCTGCTTCCAATGAATTGGGAACCATTATCACATACAATTTCAGAGGGAATGCCAAATCTAGTTATAATGTTTCTTTTGATAAAGGATATAATTTCTTTTTCTCTGACTTGAGCAAAAGTTTCAGCTTCTATCCACTTAGAGAAGTAGTCAGTCATGGCAAGCATAAATACTTTTCCACCAGGTGCTTTAGGGAGCTTGCCAACTATATCCATCCCCCATCTCATGAATGGCCAAGAGGATGGTATGGGGTGTAGCAATTCAGCTAGTTGATGAAGGATATTGCTGTGTCTTTGACAAGGATCACATTTCCTAGCATATTCTACAGCATCCCTTTTCATGGTTGGCCAGTAGTATCCTGTTCTAAGGATCCTTGAGAACAATGCCCTGCCCCCAGTGTGGTTTCCACAATCTCCTTCATGGAAGTCTCTCAACACTTCTTCAATTTCAGGATCCTCGATACATCTCAAATATGGTCCTGCAAGAGATCGTTTATATAGCACATTATTTAAGATTGTGAATTGAGATACCTTAATCCTGAAGGCTCTAGGATTTTCTCCCATCGGAATCTCCCCGTATTGCAAGTATCTTATGATTGGTGAGATCCATGATCCTGCATAAGATTGAGCTTCCTCACTAGGGATTACTGCAGTATCCTCTTCTATTTCCATGGCTACCTGATTTTCAATAGCAGGAGCCAGGATATGGATGATAGGGATACTTATATCTTCTGGAATCTTTAAGGATGATCCTAAGTTGGCCAATGCATCAGCTTCCGTGTTATCCTCCCTTGGTACCTGTGTTAAGCTGAAAGAGACAAAAGAGAGTGCCAATTCCTTGACTATCTCTAAATATTTGGTTAGTTTTTCACCTTTAACAGCATAGGATCCATTAAAGTGATTGGTGATCAATAATGAGTCTACATATACTTTAAGATACTTTACCCCCACATCCTTAGCAATTTGTAAGCCAGCAATTAAGGCTTCATATTCAGCCTCATTGTTAGTTGCTTGGAACTCACAGGCTATGGAGTGGGGTATTATGTCCCCCTGTGGCGATTTTAGTAGTATCCCGAGCCCTGTGCCCTTGGCATTTGAGGATCCATCAGTGTGTAGTATCCAAGGATCCTTGGTCTCATCCAGCTGCTGGACTTCCAATTCTGCTTCTTTTTGTAGATCACTACTGAAATCAGCCACAAAGTCAGCTAATGCTTGGGATTTAATGGCTGTTCTTGGCTCATATCTTATATCATGGGCACTAAGCTTTACTGCCCACTTAGCCATTCTTCCTGACATCTCTGGTTTCCTGAGGACATTCTTAATTGGAAAGTTAGTTCTAACAACAATAGTATGGGTTTCAAAATAATGCCTTAACTTAGTTGATGCCATGATTAATGCAAGAATAAGTTTTTCGAGGTGTGAGTACCTGGATTCGGCATCAAGTAAACTCTTACTTACATAGTAGATAGGATATTGTGTACCTTCATGATCCTTAACAAGGACAACACTTACAGCGGTTGAGGATACCGCCAAATATAAGGATAACACATCTCCTTTTTCGGGCTTTGTTAATGCTGGTGCTGAGGACATATATATTCTTTAAGGGCTTGTAAAGCATTCTCATGTTTCTCAGTCCATTCAAACTTCTTGTTCTTCCTTAGGATATCGTAAAATTCTTTACATTTTTCTGAGGATTTTGATATGAACCTGTTCAGAGCTGCTATCCTGCCTGTTAGCCTTTGCACATCCTTAGCATTGGCAGGGGACTTGATGTTCACTAGTGCTTTAATTTGCTCCGGACTTGCTTCAATGCCCCTCTGAGTTACCATATATCCTAGGAATTTACCTGCCTTAACGCCAAAGTGGCATTTTGAAGGATTAAGCTTCATGTTATAATTATCAAGGATATCAAATGCTTCTTCCAAATCCCTTAGGTGATCCTCAGCTTTCTTTGATTTGACTACCATATCATCTATGTATACTTCCATAGTTTGTCCAATTTGATCTTTGAACATCATATTCACCAGCCTTTGATATGTTGCACCTGCATTTCTTAATCCAAAAGGCATGGCAATATAACAATACAAACCTGTTGGGGTCATAAAGGCTGTATCCTCTTGGTCAGATGGTTCCATCTGAATTTGTTGGAATCCAGATGATGCATCCATAAAGGTCAACAGTTCATGCCCCGCTGTTGCATCCACCATGGAGTCAATGTGGGGTAATGGGAAAGGATCCTTGGGACATGCCTTATTCAGATCAGTGAAATCGACACATACCCTCCACTTTCCGTTTTTCTTTTGGACAACGACCACATTGGCTAACCATTTTGGATACTTTACCTCTCTGATCATACCTGCTCGAAGTAGTCTCTCTACTTCTTCTTGGATAATGGCATTCCTTTCTGGTGCAAACTTCCTCCTTTTTTGATGGATTGGTTTGATAGTCCTGTCAATGCCAAGTTTGTGAGTAATAATATCCTTAGATATACCTGTCATATCTTCATGTTTCCAAGCAAAGGTAGATTTTCTTCTTTTGAGGAAGGATATTAAGTCTTCTTTCATCTTGCCAAGGATCCCTGATCCGATATAGATTTTTGATTCAGGATCACTAGGATCCAAGAGGATTTCGTCCACATCTTGTTCCCTTGCCTCCAAGACATTCCTCGGAGGATACTGTAATTGCTATTGCTCCCTTGGCTTCGAGGTTGGCTTCATGGATGAGGTATAACAATCCTTAGCCTCCTGCTGATCACTGTCGATCTTGATTATTCCCCATGGGCTAGGGAGCTTCACACATTTATGGTAGGTGGATGGGACTGCTTTCATATCATGTATCCAAGGCCCGCCAAGGATAACATTGCAACAAGATAAAGAGTCAATAACACAAAATTTCTGATAATTATGTAATCCTTCCACGTAGATTGGGAGTTTGATGTCCCCCAGAGTTTTCTTCGTTTCTCCACTGAATCCTACAAGCACGGAGGATCTTGGTGTAATGTCTGATTCTGGAATACCCATTTTCTTCAGAACATCAAGCTGGATAATGTTCACTGAGCTTCCTCCATCGATAAGGATCCTGCGGACAAAATGGTTAGAGATAAAGAGAGTAATAACTAAACTATCATGATGAGGATCCTGAATGTTAATGCGATCATCCTCGTCAAACGTTATCATCTTCCCTTCTAAGACACTTGATGTTCTAATAGGTCTTTCTCCATTATCCATTTTTGACTCCTTTGCATGCCTTTTGGCCGCCGAGAAAGATGTACCACAGATGTCTGATCCTCCGGAAATAAAGTTGATCACTTGTGCATTTGCAGGAGGTGCTGGAGCCTTTTCAGGGATCCTTTCAGGATCCTGAGTCCTTTGCTTTTTTCTTCCCAACAATTCTTTCAGGTGCCCCTTGCTTAACAGATACCCAATCTCTTTTCTTAAAGCTATGCATTCTTCAGTTAGATGCCCGAAATCCTCATGGTATGCACACCATTTTGACTTGTCTTTAGTCCCGGATGGTTTATCATTCTTCCTGGGCCACCTAGCTTTTTCACCTAGATTCTGCATTGCAAGGATTAGTTCATGATTATCAATGGAAAAACAAAATTCTGAGATTGGAGGATAATCTTCATCATCCTCTTCTTGGTCAACAGCATGCACATTCTGGTTCTCATTTCTATGGTAGGATTTGAATTTGTTGTTCTTGAAGGAGGATCCTTGCTTCTCCTGTTTTGAGGATCCTACTTGTCTCTCCTGGATCCTCTTGTCATCCTCTAGCCGGATGAACCTGAGTGCCCGAGTTCTTACTTCATCTAGATTCCTGCATGGTGTCATAACAAGATCATCATAGAATAATGAATCCTTAAGCAGTCCCATTTTGAAGGCTTCAACAGCCGTAGCCATATCCAAGTTGGGAATGTCCAAGGATTCTTTACTAAATTTAGTTATATAATCCCTTAATGATTCATTATGACTTTGAGTTACCCTATATAAATCACTGGTTAATCTTTCAAATTTTCTACTACAAGAGAATTGGTTATTGAATAAATTAACTAAATTAGCAAATGAAGTAATAGAGTAAGGGGGAAGACTTAGCAGCCATTTAAGAGCTGATCCAGTAAGAGTGGATCCAAATCCTTTACATAGGCATGCTTCCTTTAGCTTTTCCGGGATTGGATTGATCTCCATCCTTTCCCTGTATTGTGCTATGTGCTCCTCAGGATCCGTTGTACCATCATACAGCTTCATAGTAGGGATATGGAACCTTTTGGGTACCTCTGCATCACAAATTGGTGGTGCAAAGCGAGATACCTTATGGCTTCCATCTGCGATCTCTGGGATAGGCTTGACTACCCCTGGAACACTTGAGATCATATCTTTTAGCTTCTGCAACTCCCTGGCCATAGCATGATTGATACCTGTATCCTGCATGAATCCATGGTTAGTGGTAAGATAATTATTTAAAGTGTTACCTCCTATTGGGTTCAAGTTAGTGAATCCATATTGCTGGGATTCTGGAATAACGGAGGGACCAGTGGAAGCAATGGTCTGCATTGGAATGAAGTCCCCTTGATGGACATCTAGACTTCCTGTTTGCAAACTCTTTAGGGATCCTGGCATCTGGGAGGATCCTGGTATCTGGAAGGATCCTGGTATCTGAGATGATCCTGAAACGAAGGAGGATCCTTGAACCTGGGATGATCCTGGAACGAAGGAGGATCCTTGAACCTGGGATGATCCTGGAACAAAGTAGGATCCTTGAAACTGCTGCGCTTCCGGGTAGGCTCCTGATTTCATGAAGGATCCCATATGCTGGGGATAGGATCCTGCCGGCTGAAAGTGTGAGCCTGATGTCTGAGTCATTGCTGTTGATCCGAGGTGCAATCCTCTTGATTCTCCCATAATTTGCACGTCTGGAATTTCCGATGGCTGAGAAGTGATCATTGGAGTATCAAAGCTCAAGGATTTGGGCATCAGTGGGGAATGATCCTCTGCCGTTCTCCTTTGTCTTTTGAGATCTCCAATTTCCCTGAGGATCCTTTCATTAGTTTCATCCTGCCGCTGCATACGATCCTTCATCTGCAAAATCAAAGTATATACATCACTAGTACTGGGAATATAAGAATTCATAGCAGAAGAAGATGGAGGTTTAGAGTTAGTAGGAGTTTGTCTCTTCTCAGCATTCTTCTGGGATCCTGCCGGTGGAGGAGGCAGAGTGTTCTGAGACGAGGTGACTACAGACATCGCCGTGGACATGTTTTTCAATGATGAAGCCATGTAATTCTTTGAAATGATTTCGAACAGAAAGTTTTCTTATGAATGAAGCACCAATGCCCCACGGTGGGCGCCAAACTGGTTTGGTCAAAAATCACACAAGGATAATGCAACCAAACTTTATGTAAATGGGGTATGATGCTTGGTTTGTAGAAAAAGTAAAGGATCACTTCAATGTGAAATATGCAAAGACACAATGATTTATACGAGGAAAAAGCCCTTGATCAATGTATGATCTCCGGCATAAAAAACCTCGGGTGATGGCAACTACCGATCACCAAACTTCAATATAAGAAAAATAGTTACAACTTTGGATGATAATGAGCTGAGTACAAGGATCACTATAGTTTCGAGTGTCTAAGCGTGTGAGAGTTGTGTTGTGTGTTCTTCCGAATGAGGAAGAGTGTTATATATACAAGTGTATGTGACCTATTTTAGGTAAAAAGACTAATAATCAGCTCATTACCCCTTTAGAAATAAAAGTAAATCTAGCCTAAATTATCGCCCTTAAATCATGCCAAGTTTCCATATCCTTCACAACGTCCATCTCCGATTAAGCACATGCCATAGTTGTAAAGACGTGTCCTTTAATTGTGATGCTTAAGAGCGGATCCTGCTAGATGTCCTGCAAAACAACATTAAATTCAACGAAAGCAACTGTTAGCATGAGGATCCTATGATGGTCCGTGATCCTGATCCTGGAACTCTGCTGAGGATCACTATCTGCCAAAGAAACAAGGATCACTGGTTAGGATCACATGTGAGGATCATGTATTGTAAAAATCCAGCCCTAACACATACAATTTCAGAAGGAATGCCAAATCTAGTTATAATGTTTCTTTTAATAAAGGATATCACTTCCTTTTCTCTGACTTGGGCAAAGGCTTCGGCCTCTATCCACTTGGAGAAGTAGTCAGTCATGGCAAGCATGAATACTTTTCCACCAGGTGCCTTAGGGAGCTTGCCAACTATATCCATCCCCCATCTCATGAATGGCCAAGAGGATGGTATAGGATGTAGAAATTCAGCCGGCTGATGAAGGATATTGCTGTGTCTTTGACAAGGATCACACTTCTTAGCATACTCCACAGCATCCCTTTTCATAGTTGGCCAGTAGTATCCTGTCCTAAGGATCCTTGAGAACAATGCCCTGCCCCCAGTGTGGTTTCCGCAATCTCCTTCATGGAAGTCTTTTAATACTTCTTGAATTTCAGGATCCTCAATACATCTTAAATATGGTCCTGCAAGAGATCGCTTATATAACACATTATTTAAGATTGTGAATTGAGATACCTTAATCCTGAAAGCCCTAGGATTTTCTCCCATAGGAATCTCCCCGTGTTGTAAGTATCTCATGATTGGTGAGATCCATGATCCTGAATAAGATTGAGTTTCCTCACTAGGGATCATTGCAGTATCCTCTTCTATTTCCATGGCCACCTGATTTTCAATAGCAGGAGCCAGGATATGGATGATGGGGATACTTATGTCCTCTGGGATCTTCAAAGATGATCCTAGATTGGCCAATGCATCAGCTTCTGTATTTTCCTCCCTTGGTACCTGTGTTAAACTGAAAGAAACAAAGGAGAGTGCCAATTTTTTGACTATCTCTAAATATTTGGTTAGTTTTTCACCTTTCACAGCATAGGATCCATTAAAGTGATTAGTGATCAATAATGAATCTACGTATACTTCAAGATACCTGACCCCCATATGCTTAGCAATTTGCAAACCAGCAATTAAGGCTTCATATTCAGCCTCATTGTTAGTTGCTTGGAACTCACAAGCTATGGAGTGGGGTATTATGTCCCCCTGTGGCGATTTTAGTAGTATGCCAAGCCCTGTGCCTTTGACATTTGAGGATCCATTAGTATGTAGTATCCAAGGATTCTTGGTCTCATCCAGCTGCTGGACCTCCAATTCGGCTTCCTTTTGTAGATCACTACTGAAATCAGCCACAAAGTCTGCTAATGCTTGAGATTTGATGGCTGTTCTAGGCTCATATCTTATATCATGGGCACTAAGCTTTACTGCCCACTTAGCCATCCTTCCGGACATCTCTGGTTTCCAAATGCTTCCTCCAAGTCCCTTCGGTGATCCTCAGCTTTCTTTGCATGCCTTTTAGCTGCCGAGAAGGATGTACCACATATGTCTGATCCTCCAGAAATAAAGTTGATTACTTGTGCATCTGCCGGAGGAGCTGGAGCTTTCTCAGGGATCCTTTCAGGATCCTGAGTCCTTTGCTTTTTTCTTCCCAACAACTCTTTTAGATGCCCCTTGCTTAGCAGATATCCAATTTCCTTTCTTAATGCGATACATTCTTCAGTTAAATGCCCGAAATCCTCGTGGTATGCACACCACTTCGATTTGTCTTTAATTCCAGTTGGCTTGTCGTTTTTTCTGGGCCATCTGGCTTTTTCTCCTAGATTCTGCATTGCAAGGATTAGTTCATGATTATCAACGGAAAAACAATATTCAGAAATCGGAGGATAATCCTCATCATCCTCTTCTTGGTCAACGGCATGCACGTTCTGGTTGTCATTCCTATTGTAGGATTTGAATCTGTTGCTTTTGAAAGAGGATCCTTGCTTTTCTTGCTTTGAGGATCCTGCTTGTCTTTCCTGGATCCTCTTGTCATCCTCTAGCCGGATGAACCTGAGTGCCCGGGTTCTTACTTCATCTAGGTTCCTGCATGGTGTCATAACAAGATCATCATAGAACAATGAATCCTTAAGCAATCCCATCTTGAAGGCCTCAACAGCTGTGGCCATATCCAAGTTAGGAATATCCAAGGATTCTTTACTAAACTTGGTTATGTAATCCCTTAATGATTCATTATGACCCTGAGTTACCCTATATAAATCACTAGTCAATCTTTCAAACTTTCTACTACAAGAGAATTGATTATTGAATAAATTAACTAAATTAGCAAATGAAGTAATAGAGTAAGGGGGAAGACTTAGCAGCCATTTAAGAGCTGATCCAGTAAGAGTGGATCCAAATCCTTTGCATAAGCATGCTTCCTTTAACTTTTCTAGAATTGGATTGATCTCCATCCTCTCCCTGTATTGTGCTATGTGTTCCTCAGGATCCGTTGTACCATCATATAGCTTCATAGTAGGGATATGGAACCTTTTGGGTATCTCAGCATCACAAATTGGTGGTGCAAAACGAGATACCTTATGGCTTCCATCTGCAATCTCCGGGATAGGTTTGACTACCCCTGGAACACTTGATATCATATCCTTCAGTTTTTGTAGTTCTCTGGCCATAGCATGATTGATACCTGTATCCTGCATTAATCCATGGTTAGTGGTAAGAGAATTATTAAAAGTGTTACCTCCCATCGGGTTCAAGTTAGGAACATTGGGTGTGAATCCATATTGCTGGGATTCTGGGATAATGGATGGACCAGTGGAAGCAATGGTCTGCATTGGAATAAAATCTCCTTGATGGAAATCTAGACTTCCAGTTTGCAAATTCTTCAAGGATCCTGGTATCTGAAGGGATCCTTGAACCTGGGATGATCCTGGAACGATGGAGGATCCTTGAACCTGGGATGATCCTGGAACGAAGGATGATCCTTGAACCTGGGATAATCCTGGGACGAAGGAGGATCCTTGAACCTGAGATGATCCTGGAACGAAGGAGGATCCTTGAACCTGGGATGATCCTGAAACGAAGGATGATCCTTGAACCTGGGATAATCCTGGGACGAAGGAGGATCCTGAGTTCATGAAGGATCCCATATGTTGAGTATAGGATCCTGCCGGTTGGAAATAGGATCCTGATGCCTGAGTCACTGCTGCTGGGCCGAAATGCATTCCTCTTGATCCACCCACATATTGAATGTCTGGGACCTCTGATGGCTGAGAAGTAATCATTGGAGTATCAAAATTCAAAGATTTGGGCATCAGTGGGGAATGATCCTCTGCCGTTTTCTTTTATCTTTTGAGATCTCTGATTTCTCTGAGGATCCTGTCATTAGTTTCATCCTGCTGCTGCATACATATCACTAGTACTGGGAACAGAAGAAGTTAGAGCAGAAGATGATGGTTTGGAGGAGATAGAAGTTGGTCTTTTCTCAGCATTTTTCTGAGATCCGGCTGGTGGTGGAGGCAAAGGTGGAATGCCAGTAGATGAATTGACTGCCGACATCGCTGTGGAGGTATTCTTCAACGACGAAGCCATGCAACACTCCGGAATGGTTACCAACAGAAAAACTTTTTATGAATGAAGCACCAATTGCCCCACGGTGGGCGCCAAACTGTTTTGGTCAAAAATCACACAAGGATAATGCAACCAAACTTTATGTAAACGGGGAATGATGCTTGGTATGATGAACAAAGTGAAGGATCACTTAAATATAAAATGCACAAGTGACACAAGGATTTATACGAGGAAAAAGCCCTTGATCAATGAATGATCTCCGGCAAAAAAAACCTCGGGTGATGGAAACTACCGATCACCAAACTTCAATATAACAAATAAAGGTTACAACTTCGGATGGTAACGAGCTAAGTACAAGGATCACTATAGTATCGTGTGCCAAAGCGTGAGGGAAGTATGTTGTGTCTTCCGAATGTGGAAGAGAGCTATTTATACAAGTGTGAGTGGCCCTATTTTAGGTAAATAGACTAACTATTAGCTCGTTACCCCTTTAGGAATAAAAGTAAATCTAGCCTAAATTATCGCCCTTAAATTATGCCGAGTTTCCATATCGTCCACAACGTTCATCTCTGATTAAGCATATGCCAAAGTTGTAAAGACGAGTCCCTTGTTTACGTTGCTAAGAGCGGATCCTGCCAGACATTCCTGCAAGATAACATTAAATCCAATGAAAACAACTGTTAGTATGAGGATCCCTCTGATGGTCCGTGATCCTGATCCTGGAACTCTTCTGAGGATCACTATCTGCCAAAGAAATAAGGATCACTGGTTAGGATCATATGTAAGGATCATAAGTCATAAAAATCCAGCCCTAACACCCTCCACTTTCTGTTTTTCTTTTGAACAACAACCACATTGGCCAGCCATCTTGGATACTTGACCTCTCTAATCATACCTGCTCGGAGCAATTTCTCTACCTCTTCCTGGATAATGGCATTTCTTTCTGGTGCAAACTTCCTCCTCTTTTGATGGATTGGTTTGAATGACCTGTCAATGCCAAGTTTGTGAGTGATGATATCTTTAGATATACCTGTCATATCTTCATGTTTCCATGCAAAGGTAGTTCTCCTCCTTTTGAGGAAGGATATGAGGTCTTCTTTCATTTTGCCAAGGATCCCTAATCCTATATAGACCTTAGATTCGGGATCATCAGGATCCACAAGGATTTCTACTACATCCTGCTCTCTTGCCTCCAAGACATCCCTTGGAGGATACTTTGATTGCTATTGCTCTCTTGATTTTGAGGCTGGTTTCATCGATGAAGTGTAACAGTTCTTAGCCTCCTGCTGATCACTATCAATCTTCACTATTCCCCAAGGACTAGGGAGCTTCACACATTGATGGTAGGTGGATGGGACTGCCTTCATATCGTGTATCCAAGGCCTGCCAAGGATAACATTACAACAAGATAAACAGTCAATAACACAAAATTTTTGATAAGAATGTAGGCCTTCGATATAGATTGGGAGTTTAATGTCCCCCAGAGTATTCTTAGTTTCGCCACTGAATCCCACGAGCACAGAGGATCTTGGTATGATATCAGACTCAGGGATATTCATCTTCTTGAGAACATCAAGCTGGATAATGTTCACAGAGCTCCCTCCATCTATAAGGATCCTGCGAACAAAATGATTAGAAATAAAGAGAGTAATAACCAAACCATCGTGATGAGGATCCTGGATATCAACACGATCATCCTCATCAAAGGTTATGACTTTTCCTTCGGAGACACTTGATGTTCGAATGGGTCTATCTCCACTATCCATCTTGGTTTCCTTTGCATGCCTTTTAGCTGCTGAGAAGGATGTGCCACAAATGTCTGATCCTCCAGAAATAAAGCTTATTACTTGTGCATCTGCTGGAGGGGCCGGAGCTTTCTCAGGGATCCTTTCAGGATCCTGAGTCCTTGATTCTCCCCAATAATTCTTTCAAATGCCCCTTGCTCAACAAGTATCCAATTTCTTTTCTCAGTGCGATGCATTCTTCTGTGAGATGCCCAAAATCTTCATGGTATGCACACCACTTTGATTTATCTTTAGTTGCAGCTGGTCTGTCATTTTTCCTGGGCCATCTAGCTTTATCACCTAAATTCTGCATCGCAAGGATTAGTTCATTGTTATCAACAGAAAAACAATATTCAGAAACTGGAGGATAATCCTCGTCATCCTCTTCTTGATCAACAGCATGCACATTCTGGTTATCAAATTTGTTGTAGGATCTGAATTTGTTGTTCTTGAACGAGGATCCTTGCTTTTCTTGTTTTGAGGATCCTGCTAATCTCTCCTGGATCCTCTTATCATCCTCTAGCCGGATGAACCTGAGTGCCCGGGTTCTTACCTCATCTAGGTTCCTGCATGGTGTCATAACAAGATTATCATAGAACAATGAATCCCTAAGCAATCCCATTTTAAAGGCCTCAACAGCCGTGGCTATATCCAGGTTAGGAATGTCTAAGGATTCTTTACTAAATTTAGTGATATAATCCCTTAATGATTCATTATGACCCTGGGTTATCCTATATAGATCACTAGTTAAACGTTCAAATTTTCTACTACAAGAAAACTGATTATTAAATAGGTTAACTAGATTAGCAAATGAGGTAATAGAGTAGGGGGAAGACTTAGCAGCCATTTGAGAGCTGATCCAGTAAGAGTGGATCCAAATCCCTTGCACAGACATGCTTCCTTTAACCTTTCTGGGATTGGATTGATCTCCATCCTCTCCCTGTATTGTGCTATGTGTTCTTCAGGATCCGTTGAACCATCATACAACTTCATGGTTGGCACGTGGAACCTCTTGGGTATCTCAGCATCACAGATTGGTGGTGCAAAACGAGATATCTTATGGCTCCCATCTGCAATCTCCGGGATAGGTTTGACCACTCCTAGAACACTTGATATCATATCGTTTAACTTTTGCAATTCTCTGGCCATGGCATGATTGATACCTGTATCCTGCATGAATCCATGGTTAGTAGTAAGAGAATTATTAAAAGTGTTACCTCCCACTGGGTTCAAATTAGGAACACCGGATGTGAACCCATATTGTTGGGACTCTGGAATGATCGAAGGACCAGTAGAAGCAATGGTCTGCATTGGAATAAAATCTCCCTGATGGATATCTGAACTTCCTGATTGCAAACTCCTTAAGGATCCCGGCATCTGGAAGGATCCATGAAACTGGGATGATCCTGGAACATAGGAGGATCCTTGAACCTGGGAGGATCCTTGAACCTGGGAGGATCCTTGAACCTGGGAGGATCCTTGAACATAAGAGGATCCTTGAACCTGGTAGGATCCTGGAACATAGGAGGATCCTTGAACCTGGGAGGATCCTGGAACATAGGAGGATCCTTGAACCTGCGAGGATCCTTGAAATGGCCAGAACCCTTGAATCTGCTGCGCTCCTGGGTATCCTCCTGAGCTTGTGAAGGATCCTGCATGCTGAGGATGGGATCCTGCTGGTTGGAAGTGCGATCCTGAGGCCTGAGTCATTGTTGTTGAACCGTAGTGCACTCCTTTTGGTCCTCCCACATATTGAACGTCTGGAATCACTAAAGGCTGAGAAGTTATCACCGGAGTATCAAAATTCAAAGATCTGGGCACCAGTGGGGAATGATCCTCTGCCGATCTCTTTTGTTTCTTGATGTCTCCAATTTCTTTAAGAATCCTCTCATTGGTCTTATCCTGCTGCTGTATATGATCTTTCATCTGCAAAATCAGAGTAAACAAGTCACTAGTAGTAGGAGTATAAGAAGCAGAAGAAGTTGGAGGTTTTGAGAAAATGGGAGTTGGTTTCTTCTCAGCATTTTTCTGAGGTCCAGCAGGTGGTGGAGGCAAAGGTGGAATGCCCTGAGATGAATTGACCGCAGACATTGCAGTAGAAGTATTCTTTGATGATGAAGACATGTACTTGAATGCAATGAGCCGGAATGATCACAAATAGAAGAACTTCTTAGGAATGAAGCACCAATTGCCCCACGGTGGGCGCCAAACTGTTTTGGTCAAAAATCAGACGAGGATAATGCAACCAAACTCTTTGTTACGGGGTATGATGCTTGGATTGGTAAACAACAATAAGGATCACTTAGATATGAATTGCACAAGTGACACAAAGATTTATACGAGGAAAAAGCCCTTGATCAATGAATGATCTCCGGTATAAAAAACCTCGGGTGATGGAAACTACCGATCACCAACTTCAAATTGAACAATAATTCTTTACAACTTCGGATAATAGCGAGCTAGGTACAAGGATCACTATGGTGTATCGTGCAGAAATGTGTAAAAATTGCTAAGTGTTTTGCTGTATGCTCAAGAGTGCTGTTGTACGAGTGTGTGTAGCCAAAATTAGCCAACTGTTTCTAAAACTAGCTCGCTACCCCTTTTAAAAATAGAAGTTAACTAGCCTAACTAACTGTCCGCAATTCGTGCCTTGCTCCCACGTTCTCCACAACGTCCATTTTCAGTCAAACACGTGCGAAATAACCGTGGAATATTCCTTAGTAACGTTGCCAAGACCAAGTCCAACTTGTTACTCCTGCAAAACAATACGAAATTCAAAGTGAACAATCGTTAGTATAAGGATCCTTAGGGTGATCCATGATCCTGATCCTGAAGCACTTCTGAGGATCACTATCTGTCACAGAAGTAAGGATCACTAAAAGGATAACACATGAGGATCACAGGCTACTAGAAAATCCTCCCCTAACAATCCTATACAGATCATTAGTTAAACGCTCAAATTTTCTACTACAAGAAAACTGATTATTAAATAGGTTAACTAAATTAGCAAATGAGGTAATAGAGTAAGGGAGAAGACTTAGCAGCCATTTAAGAGCTGATCCAGTAAGAGTGGATCCAAATCCCTTGCACAGACATGCTTCCTTTAACCTTTCTAGGATGGGATTGATCTCCATCCTTTCCCTGTATTGTGCTATGTGTTCTTCAGGATCTGTTTAACGATCATACAACTTCATGGTTGGCACGTGGAACCTCTTGGGTATCTCAGCATCACAGATTGGTAGTGCAAAACGAGATATCTTATGGCTCCCATCTGCAATCTCCGGGATAGGCTTGAGCACTCTTGGGACACTTGATATCATATCCTTTAACTTTTGCAACTCTCTGGCCATGGCATGATTGATACCTGTATCCTGCATAAGGCCATGGTTAGTGGTATAAGAATTATTGAAAGTGTTACCTCCCACTGGGTTCAAATTAGGAAGAGTGGATGTGAATCCATATTGTTGAGACTCCGGAATGATCGAAGGACCAGTAGAAGCAATGGTCTGCATTGGAATAAAATCTCCCTGATGGATATCTGAACTCCCTGATTGCAGACTCCTTAAGGATCCCGGCATCTGGAAGGATCCATGAAACTGAGAGGATCCTTGAAGCTGGGAGGATCCTTGAACCTGCGAGGATCCTGGAACATAGGAGGATCCTTGAACCTGCGAGGATCCTGGAACATAGGAGGATCCTTGAACCTGCGAGGATCCTTGGAATGGCCAGAACCCTTGAATCTGTTGCGCTCCTGGGTAGCCTCCTGAGCTTGCGAAGGACCCTATATGCTGAGGATGGGATCCTGCTGGCTGGAAGTATGAACCTGATGCCTGAGTCATTGCTGATGATCCGTAGTGCACTCCTTTTGGTCCTCCCACATATTGAACGTCTGGAACCACTGAAGGCTGGGAAGTTATCACCGGAGTATCGAAATTCAAAGATCTGGGCATCAGTGGGGAATGATCTTCTGCCGATCTCTTTTGTTTCTTGAGGTCTCCGATTTCTCTAAGAATCCTTTCGTTGGTCTTATCCTGTTGCTGTATATGCTCCTTCATCTACAAAATTAGAGTAAACATGTCACTAGTAGTAGGAGTATAAGAGGCAGAAGAAGTTGGAGGTTTTGAGAAAATGGGAGTTGGTTTCTTCTCGGCATTCTTCTGAGATCCAGAAGGTGGTGGAGGCAAAGGTGGAATGCCCTGAGATGAATTGACTGCAGACATCGCAGTAGAAGTATTCTTTGATGATGAAGCCATCTGCTTGGATGCAATGAACCGAAATGATCACGAGAATGAGAATCTTTACGAATGAAGCACCAATTGCCCTACGGTGGGAGCCAAACTGTTTTGGTAAAAAATCAGACAAGGATAATGCAACCAAACTCTCTGTCACGGGGTATGATGCTTGAATTGGTAAACAACAATGAGGATCACCCAGAAATGTTAATCACAAGTGACACAAAGATTTATACGAGGAAAAAGCCCTTGATCAATGAATGATCTCCGGCATAAAAAACCTCGGGTGATGGAAACTACCGATCACCAACTCAGATTAAACAATAATTCTTTACAACTTTGGATGATAGCGAGCTAGGTACAAGGATCACTATAGTGTATCGTGTAGAAATGTATGAAAATAGCTAAGTGTTTTGCCGAGAGCTGGTGAGTGCAGTTGTACGAGTGTGTGTTAACAAAAAATAGCCAAGTGTTCTAAAACTAGCTCGCTACCCCTTTAAAAATAGAAGTTAACTATGCTAACTAATGTTTTGGTCAAAAATCACACAAGGATAATGTAACCAAACTTTATGTAAACGGGGTATGATGCTTGGTTAGCTATAAAAGTAAAGGATCACTTCTGTGATGAATATGCAAAGACACAATGATTTATACGAGGAAAAAGCCCTTGATCAATGTATGATCTCCGGCATAAAAAACCTCGGGTGATGGCAACTACCGATCACCAACTTCAATATAATAAAAATGTAGTTACAACTTCGGATGATAATGAGCTGAGTACAAGGATCACTGAGTGTCTAAGTGTTGAGAGTTGTGTCGTATGTTGTGTGTATGTTGTGTGTATGTTGTGTGTATGTTGTGTGTGTGTTGTGTGTGTTCTTCCGAATGAGGAAGATGGGTATTTATACATGTGTAGGTAACTTATTTTAGGTAGATAGACCACTAATCAGCTCATTACCCCTTTAGAAATAAAGATAATCTAGCCTAAATTGTTGCCCTTAGATCAAGCCATGTTTCCATATCCGGCACAACGTTCATCTTCAATTCAGCTCTTGCCATATTTATAAAAGCGCGTCCCTGGATCATGATATGTAGGGCATATCCTGCTAGATATTCCTGCAAAATAATATTGTAATAATCGAAAATGACCGTTAGTATAAGGATCACCATATCGTCCCATGATCCTGATCCTGAAGTCTGGCTGAGGATCACTATCTGCCAAAGAAACAAGGATCACTTGTCAGGATCACGTATAAGGATCATTTATAGTAAAATCCAGCCCCAACAATTGCCCCCAAAATATAAGGAGTTAAATGTAAATGGATGAGTTATATTTTGTTTTGAGCTTATCTCTAACGGACGATTCCGATTTACTAGCCGTTGCACATGGACTAGCCGTTATGATATTTACGTCACTGATGTGACAATCCCTGTGAATCATCATTATAAATAGGAGATAGGGTTAGGATCACTTTGTATTTAAATTCGAAGTATCTCCCTTTATAACCATCATTGAAGACTCTTGATCAGGTATCATCCTCCTCTTTCTCTTCTTTGCTCTGTTCTTTCGTGCTTTTACTCTGTTTTTATCTCGAATATGCATCTTCGGAATTCACCGCACAAAGGCTCTAAGAAGGATAGTCCCTTGAAAAGCCAGGGGATTATCAAAGATTCTCCTATGGAGAGATGCTGTTTTACCGATATCCAAATAGACAAGATTCGCCATTGTTTCCCAGCGAATGTTGTTTTCAAACCCTTTGATCCTACTGCTCTGAGTGATTTTGTTTCGGACACTTGGGTGGCCTTTCCTGCTACTCCTCTCCTCATCGGGTATTCATATCCTTTTCCGACATTTACCCAATCTTTCTTTTCTCTTACCGGCATCTCATTTATCCAAGCTATGCCGATGATCTGGAGGGTTCTATATACCTTTGAGAGGATCATCGAGCAAGAAGGGATTGATTTGGGGATGTCAGAGTTAGCTGAACTTTATGATCTCACCACCTTTGGTTCTCACCGGTACTTGTTGAAACGGAAAGCTGGGGAGGATCATCCAATTTTCAAAGTGACCAAGAATGATGCCAACTGGAAACGTAGATTTTTCTTTGTTAAGAGGGATTCCATCCCGGATGGGAAGGATCTGCCCAAGGAATGGGCCACTCATGGTAGGATAGAGGATCCTCGAAGGATCACTATCAGTTCTGTCTCATATGATGAGGATCACTGATGTCTTTTCTTTTTTTCGTCTTTTTATGCAGCTATCTCCGTTGCTCACTTAAGGTTGACCCCTGCTGCCAAAGAAAGAGTGTTAGCTTTCAAGAAGCTTAATCCTGAAGTCAGAAGCTTCCAAATCATTATCCAAGATTCTCAAGAGATATCCTCTGCATCTGCCACAATGTCAAGTAAGTATCCTCATAGAAAATAAGTTTTATGTGAAAGTATTTAATTTAACAAGGGAACTTATCTTGTTTTTGAATTGTGTAGGTGCCGGAAAGTCTGCCAGGCCTGTCAAATCTGCCTCCATGTTTGGGATAAGTGACCTTGCCAATGTCACGTCTTCTAAGAAGAAGAAGGCTCCTGCTGCCAGCCCTTCAGTCTCAGCTCCTAAAGCGTCCATTCGGGGCAAAGGAAAAAAGAGGAAAGCTTCTGATGAACTCCAAGGATTCCCTCTCCTTCGCCAGCAGTTTCTTGATTACGTGAATGAGGTAAGGATCACTGCCCCTGTAGGTTATCCGCCTATCATATTTTATGTATCCTGCTTTTCTTGAGGATCACCTGAGTCTGAGCTTGTCTTTATTCTCTTGTTTGCAGAAACTTGCTGAGATCGAAACTTATCTTGGCAATGTTGAGGACCAGGAGAGCCAGATTGCTGATCTTCAACAAATGGGCGTGCTTAAGGATCTCAAGATAGGAGATCTTGAGAAGGAGCTCCGGGTCATGAAGGCTGAGGCTGCTCAGAGGTTGATTGATATGGATAACGAGAAGCAGGAGATCACCCAAGATGCTAAGGTCTCCGCGGCAATTGCTATGTATAAGATTCAACTTCAGATGGCCGAGGAAGCTCAGGATCCTTCCTTTGACAGGAGCACATGGGATGTTGAAGGCTGGAAGGCAAGGCTAGCAGAGTTGGAAGATGACGATGATGCTGAGGATATCCCAATGCTGGAGGGAGGTGATGTTGAGAAGGATCAAGGTGGAGGTGCTGGTGGTGATGAAGCAGCGAAGGTGTAGGCTGCATGATTGGGCGATGATGGATATTTTGAGACTAGGCCGGAGCCCAATTTTTTAGGTTTGGCAGTGGTTTTTTTGTGGTTGTTGATGTTTGAAACAATTATGGTTTGTAATCTCTGGACAATAGTTTTTTAGGGTTAAGGATCCTGGATCCTTTGAACAATAGGTAGGATTACACATGGTGGAGGGATCCTCTGTTTGGGGGATGAAGCCGTTGTGATCCTGCCGCCTTTTAATTTCCCTGCAATACTTTTGAACCTATTATCATGGACACCCTTTACCTACCCCAGCGGACGGGCCACGTATTGCTGGTAGATGCTTTGGGTAGGTAATTTTGACAACTTTTTTGAAAGGGTTAAAGATCCTTTTGTTTAATAAATAAAATCTTAAACTTTTGTCGCTTATCTTGTGTTATTATCCTTTATGATTTTCAATTGTTTTGACACATGTTTGTTTGAAAAGTTGAGCAAATTATGTTTAAGAAATTTAGGATATGATCCTGGATCAAATATCCTATAATCGAAAGTTTTCAAGATAGTTTATTTTAAGGATCATAGGTTCAGTTGTCAAGGTCTAAAGGTTATTCAAATGAATAATGAAATTAAAAGTAGTTAAGGATCATACCTGAGGATCCAAGTTAGGATCCTAACCTTTAATCAGGATAACCATAAGTAAAAATCTTAATGAACAATAAGGATCAAGGATCCTTAATTGTTTAACTTCGAAAACCTGATAAATGGAGTATAACTTGGGACTAAGCCAATATAAAAGATAAGTTAGTAACTGGGGACAAGCCCAAAGGATAACTGAGAATGATCCCAGAGGATCACTGGGGACGAGCCCAAAGGATAACTGGGGACAAGCCCATAGGACAACTGAGGATGATCCCGGAGGATCACTGGGGACAAGCCCAAAGGATAACTGGGGACAAGCCCAAAGGATCGTATGTAAACTGGAGTATGGCCCTTTCTGGCAACTATCCAAACTTAGTGACATGAAAATGTCAAAACCTTAGCTAACGTGAAAACGTTAGAAACCTTAGGAACGGATGTATGGTGCGTCCACCATTATACGTAGGATCCCAAGTATAGCCAGTACGATGAGGTCGCCAGCCCCGAAAATGGGTACTGATCCCAAAGACATGAACTATATCAGGATCATCGTGCGCTGCTGGCGGAAACTGGGGATAATCCCAAGGATAACTGGGGTTGGACCCGAGGATCTGTGATGCTTTTGAAGATCTTTGATGATATGCTGAAGATACCTGAACTATCATAACTCAAATGGTTTGTGAGTAGAGGATGAAGGATACATGATCCTTATCCTTTGGCAAAAAGTAAGAAAATGCAATAGTTTTAGGATAAGCATGTTACCTGAGTAAGGATCACCGATATCTCCAGGATCCTTCAAGGATATTTCAATGTAAGGATCACATGCAGGAAGGATCATGTTCACATGAAATATTTCTTTAAGTGAACAGCATTCCAGGCTCTTGGTAACAAGTTTCCTTCCATGGTTAGCAACCTGTATGCCCCCTTTCCTGCTTCAGCTTCAATCAAGTAGGGACCTTCCCATTTTGGTGCTAGCTTCCCGTCAGCAGGATTGATGGTGTTTTGAAATGCTTTTCTCAACACCATATCTCCGACTTGGAACTTCCTTATCCTGACATTCTTGTTGTAGGCACCAGCCATCCTTTGTTGGTAGCTTGCCATCCTTATCCTAGCTAGATCCCTGTTTTCCTCAATAGTATCCAAATCCTGAGCTAGGATTGTAGCATTTTCTTCAGGATCACGAGCACTTGTTCTAGCAGTTGGGATCACCATCTCTGTTGGGATCACTGCTTCTGCCCCAAATACTAAAGAGAAAGGTGTTTGGCCAGTGGCATTCTTGGGAGTTGTCCTATCAGCCCATAGCACATAAGGTAACTCCTCTGCCCATTTTCCTTTCTTGGATCCTAGCTTCTTCTTCAGATTGTTGATGATGATCTTGTTGGATGATTCTGCTTGACCATTGGCTTGTGGATGAACTGGTGTTGATGTTATCATCTTGATTCCCCAACTGTCACAAAAGTTAGTGGTTCTGCTTCCAATGAATTGGGAGCCATTATCACATACAATTTCAGAGGGAATGCCAAATCTGGTTATAATGTTTCTTTTGATAAAGGATATAACTTCCTTCTCTCTGACTTGAGCAAAGGCTTCAGCTTCTATCCACTTGGAGAAATAGTCAGTCATGGCGAGCATAAATACTTTTCCACCAGGTGCTTTAGGAAGCTTGCCAACTATATCCATTCCCCATCTCATGAATGGCCAAGAGGATGGTATTGGGTGTAAGAATTCAGCTGGTTGATGGAGGATATTGCTATGTCTTTGGCAAGGATCACACTTTTTAGCATATTCTACAGCATCCCTTTTCATGGTTGGCCAGTAGTATCCTGTTCTAAGGATCCTTGAGAATAATGCCCTGCCCCCAGTGTGGTTTCCACAATCTCCTTCATGGAAATCCTTCAACACCTCTTCAATTTCAGGATCCTCGATACATCTCAAATATGGTCCTGCAAGAGATCGCTTATATAATACATTATTCAGAATTGTGAATTGAGATACCTTAATCCTGAAAGCTCTAGGATTTTCTCCCATCGGGATCTCCCCGTGTTGCAAATATCCCATGATCGGTGAGATCCATGATCCTGAATTAGGTTGGGCTTCTTCACTAGGGATCATTGCAGTATCCTCTTCTATTTCCATGACCACCTGTTTTTCAATAGCAGGAGCCAGGATATGGATGATAGGGATACTTATATCTTCTGGAATCTTCAAGGATGATCCTAGGTTGGCCAATGCATCAGCTTCCGTGTTATCCTCCCTTGGTACCTGTGTTAAGCTAAAAGAAACAAAAGAGAGTGCCAATTCTTTGACTATCTCCAAATATTTGATTAGTTTTTCACCTTTAACAGCATAGGATCCATTAAAGTGATTGGTGATCAATAATGAATCTACATATACTTTAAGATACTTTACCCCCATATCCTTAGCAATTTGTAAGCCAGCAATTAAGGCTTCATACTCAGCCTCATTGTTAGTTGCCTGGAACTCACAAGCTATGGAGTGGGGTATTATGTCCCCCTGTGGCGATTTTAGTAGGATCCCTAGCCCTGTGCCTTTGATGTTTGAGGATCCGTCAGTGTGTAGGATCCAAGGATCCTTGGTCTCATCCAGCTGCTGGACCTCCAATTCTGCTTCCTTTTGTAGATCACTACTGAAATCAGCCACAAAGTCGGCTAGTGCTTGAGATTTAATGGCTGTTCTTGGTTCGTATCTTATATCATGGGCACTAAGCTTCACTGCCCACTTAGCCATTCTCCCTGACATATCCGGTTTCCTTAACTTCGTGGATGCCATGATTAATGCAAGGATGAGTTTTTCGAGGTGTGAGTACAGCGGTTGAGGATACCGCCAGATATAAGGATAACACATCTCCTTTTTCCGGTTTTGCTAATGCTGGTGCTGAGGACATATACTCTTTTAGGGCTTGTAAAGCATTTTCATGCTTCTCAGTCCATTCGAACTTCTTATTCTTCCTTAGGATATCGTAGAATTCTTTGCACTTTTCTGAGGATTTCGATATGAACCTGTTCAAAGCTGCTATCCTGCCTGTTAGTCTTTGAACATCATATTTACCAGCCTTTGATATGTTGCACCTGCATTTCTTAGTCCAAAAGGCATGGCAATATAACAATATAAACCGGTTGGGGTCATAAAGGCTGTATCCTCTTGGTCAGATGGTTCCATCTGGATTTGTTGGAATCCAGATGATGCATCCATAAAAGTTAACAGTTCATGCCCCGCTGTTGCATCCACCATGGAGTCAATGTGGGGTAATGGGAAAGGATCCTTGGGACATGCCTTATTCAAATCAGTGAAATCGACACATACCCTCCACTTTCCGTTTTTCTTTTGGACAACAACCACATTGGCTAACCATTTAGGATACTTTACCTCTCTGATCATACCTGCTCGAAGTAGTCTCTCTACTTCTTCTTGGATAATGGCATTCCTTTCTGGTGCAAACTTCCTCCTTTTTTGATGGATTGGCTTGATAGACCTGTCAATGCCAAGTTTGTGAGTAATAATATCCTTAGATATACCTGTCATATCTTCATGTTTCCAAGCAAAGGTAGATTTTCTTCTTTTGAGGAAGGATATCATGTCTTCTTTCATCTTGCCAAGGATCCCTGATCCGATATAGATTTTTGATTCAGGATCACTAGGGTCCAAGAGGATTTCATCTACATCTTGTTCCCTTGCCTCCAAGACGTTCCTCGGAGGATACTGTAATTGCTATTGCTCCCTTGGCTTCGAGGTTGGCTTCATGGATGAGGTATAGCAATCCTTAGCTTCTTGCTGGTCACTGTCGATCTTGATTATCCCCCATGGGCTAGGGAGCTTCACACATTGATGGTAGGTAGATGGAACTGCTTTCATGTCATGTATCCAAGGCCTGCCAAGGATAACGTTGCAACAAGATAAACAGTCAATAACACAAAATTTCTGATAATTATGTAATCCTTCCACATAGATTGGGAGTTTGATGTCCCCCAAGGTTTTCTTCGTTTCTCCACTAAATCCTACAAGCACGGAGGATCTTGGTGTGATGTCTGATTCTGGGATACCCATTTTCTTCAGTACATCAAGCTGGATAATGTTGACTGAACTTCCTCCATCGATAAGGATCCTGCGGACAAAATGGTTAGAAATAAAGAGAGTAATAACTAAACTGTCATGATGAGGATCCTGGATGTTAATGCGATCATCCTCATCAAAGGTTATCGTTTTCCCTTCTGAAACACTTGATGTTCTAATAGGCCTTTCTCCATTGTCCATTTTTGATTCCTTTGCATGTCTTTTTGCCGCTGAAAAGGATGTACCACAAATGTCTGATCCTCCGGATATGAAGTTGATCACTTGTGCATTTGCCGGAGGTGCTGGGGCTTTTTCGGGGATCCTTTCAGGATCCTGGGTCCTTTGCTTTTTTCTCCCCAGCAATTCTTTTAGATGCCCCTTGCTTAGCAGGTATCCAATTTCCTTTCTTAAGGCTATGCAATCTTCAGTTAGATGGCCGAAATCCTCATGGTATGCACACCATTTGGACTTGTCTTTAGTCCCGGATGGTTTATCATTCTTCCTGGGCCACCTGGCCTTTTCACCTAGATTCTGCATTGCAAGGATTAGTTCATGATTATCAACGGAAAAACAATATTCTGAGATTGGAGGATATTCTTCATCATCCTCCTCTTGGTCGACAGCATGCACATTCTTGTTCTCGTTTCTATGGTAGGATTTGAACTTGTTGCTTTTGAAGGAGGATCCTTGATTATCTTGTTTTGAGGATCCTACTTGTCTCTCCTGGATCCTCTTGTCATCCTCTAGCCGGATAAACCTGAGTGCTCGAGTTCTTACTTCATCTAAATTCCTGCAATGTGTCATAACAAGATCATCATAGAATAATGAATCCTTAAGTAGTCCCATTTTGAAGGCTTCAACAGCCGTAGCCATATCCAAGTTGGGAATATCCAAGGATTCTTTACTAAATTTAGTTATATAATCCCTTAATGATTCATTATTATTTTGAGTTATCCTGTACAAATCACTAGTTAATTTTTCAAATTTTCTACTACAAGAGAATTGGTTATTGAATAAATTAACTAAATTAGCGAATGAAGTAATAGAGTAAGGGGGAAGACTTAGCAGCCATTTAAGGGCTGATCCAGTAAGAGTAGATCCAAATCCTTTGCATAGGCATGCTTCCTTCAATTTTTCTGGGATAGGATTGATTTCCATCCTTTCCCTGTATTGTGCTATATGCTCCTCTGGATCCGTTGTGCCATCATACAGCTTCATGGTAGGGATATGGAACCTTTTGGGCACCTCTGCATCACAAATTGGTGGTGCAAAGCGTGATACCTTGTGGCTTCCATCTGCAATCTCTGGGATAGGCTTGACTACCCCTGGAACACTTGAGATCATGTCCTTTAGTTTCTGTAATTCCCTGGCCATAGCGTGATTGGTACCTGTATCCTGCATGAATCCATGGTTAGTGGTAGGATAATTATTTAAAGTGTTACCTCCCATTGGGTTCAAGTTAGGGAATCCGTATTGCTGGGATTCTGGAACAACGGAGGGACCAGTGGAAGCAATGGTCTGCATTGGAATGAAGTCCCCTTGATGGACATCTAGACTCCCTGCTTGCAAACTTTTTAGGGATCCTGGCATCTGTAAGGATCCTGGTATCTGGGATGATCCTGGAACGAAGGAGGATCCTTGAACCTGGGATGATCCTGGAACAAAGGAGGATCCTTGGCCCTGGAACGATCCTGGAATAAAGTAGGATCCTTGAAACTGCTGTGCCCCCGGATAGGCTCCCGGATTCATGAAGGATCCCGTGTACTGAGGATAGGATCCTGCTGGCTGAAAATACGGGCCCGATGTCTGAGTCATTGCTGCTGACTTGAGATGTAATCCTCTCGTCTCCCCTGTGATCTGTACGTCTGGGATCCCTGATGGCTGAGAGGTGGCCATTGGAGTCTCAAAACTCAAGGATTTTGGCATCAGTGGGGAATGATCCTCTGCCGCTTTCTTTTGCCTTTTGAGATCTCCAATTTCCCTGAGGATCCTGTCATTAGTTTCATCCTGCTGCTGCATACGATCCTTCATCTGCAAAATTAAAGCAAACACATCACTAGTACTGGGAGTAGAAGAATTCATAACAGAAGAAGATGGAGGTTTAGAGAAAGAAGGGGTTGGTCTCTTCTCAGCATTTCTCTGGGATCCTGCCGGTGGAGGAGGTAGAGTGGCTTGTGCTGAGGTGACTGCTGACATCGCCGTGGAGGTGTTCTTCAATGATGAAGCCATGTAACTCTTCGAAATGATTTCGAACAAAAGATTTTCTTTATGAATGAAGCACCAATTGCCCCACGGTGGGCGCCAAACTGTTTTGGTCAAAAATCACACAAGGATAATGTAACCAAACTTTATGTAAACGGGGTATGATGCTTGGTTAGCTATAAAAGTAAAGGATCACTTCTGTGATGAATATGCAAAGACACAATGATTTATACGAGGAAAAAGCCCTTGATCAATGTATGATCTCCGGCATAAAAAACCTCGGGTGATGGCAACTACCGATCACCAACTTCAATATAATAAAAATGTAGTTACAACTTCGGATGATAATGAGCTGAGTACAAGGATCACTGAGTGTCTAAGTGTTGAGAGTTGTGTCGTATGTTGTGTGTATGTTGTGTGTATGTTGTGTGTATGTTGTGTGTGTGTTGTGTGTGTTCTTCCGAATGAGGAAGATGGGTATTTATACATGTGTAGGTAACTTATTTTAGGTAGATAGACCACTAATCAGCTCATTACCCCTTTAGAAATAAAGATAATCTAGCCTAAATTGTTGCCCTTAGATCAAGCCATGTTTCCATATCCGGCACAACGTTCATCTTCAATTCAGCTCTTGCCATATTTATAAAAGCGCGTCCCTGGATCATGATATGTAGGGCATATCCTGCTAGATATTCCTGCAAAATAATATTGTAATAATCGAAAATGACCGTTAGTATAAGGATCACCATATCGTCCCATGATCCTGATCCTGAAGTCTGGCTGAGGATCACTATCTGCCAAAGAAACAAGGATCACTTGTCAGGATCACGTATAAGGATCATTTATAGTAAAATCCAGCCCCAACAACTAACATCCCGCAATTCATGCAAGCCTTCCCATGACTCCATAACGTCCATTTTCAGTCAAGCACGTTCGGAATAACCGTGGAATATTCTTCAGGAACGTTGCCAAGACCAAGTCCAAGCTGTTACTCCTGCAAAACAACACTGAATTC
This sequence comes from Helianthus annuus, assembly GCF_002127325.2. NCBI lineage: Eukaryota > Viridiplantae > Streptophyta > Magnoliopsida > Asterales > Asteraceae > Helianthus > Helianthus annuus. The sequence goes on along the minus strand of NC_035441.2, from coordinate 104,836,017 downwards.
AAAGTGAACAATCGTTAGTATAAGGATCCTTAGAATGATCCATGATCCTGATCCTGAAGCACTTCTTAGGATCACTATCTGTCACAGACGTAAGGATCACTAAACAGGATAACACGTGAGGATCACAGGTCATTAGAAAATCCTCCCCTAATAATAATGAAGCAGAATATGAAGCTTTGATTACAGGATTAGAGTTGGCCAGGAGTATGAATATTAAAAGTTTGCAAGTATATGTTGATTCCTTGTTAAATACTAACCATTTTAATGGATCCTATGTAGTCAAAGGTGAAAGGTTAATCGAGTATCTTGAAATTCTCAAAAAATTAGCAGGATATTTCGATGTTTTTACACTTGAACAGGTACCAAGAGAGGATAATGCTGAAGCAGATGCCTTGGCAAACTTAGGATCATCAGTCAGAATACCGAAAGGAACTCAAATACCAATACTACATATCCTATATCCTGCAGTGGATCTTTTCAAATCTCAGGATAAGGAAGTAGCAAGTATCTAGGATCCTGATGATGAGTATCCTGAGGAGGATCCTAAGTCCTGGATGGCCCCAATCATGAAATATCTAAAAGAAGGACACATCCCAAAGGATGAGAATCCTAAGGTTTTCAGGATGAAGGTATCTCGATTCACTATTATAAATAATGTTTTATATAATAAGTCTCTTGCAGGACCATACCTGAGGTGCTTGGAGGATCCCGAAACTAAGGAAGTACTTCAAGATATACACGAAGGGGATTATGGCAACCATACTGGGGGTAGATCGTTATTCTCAAAGGTGCTAAGAACAGGATACTATTGGCCGACGATGAGGAAAGATGCTGCAGAATATGCTCGAAGATGTGATGCGTGTTAAAGGCACAGCAATATACTGCATCAACCTGCTGAACCACTATATCCTATTGCTTTCTCTTGGCCATTCATGAAATGGGGTATGGACATAGTGGGAAAGTTACCAAAAGCTCCAGGAGGAAAAGTTTTTATGCTGGCAATGACAGATTATTTCTCCAAGTGGGTTGAAGCTGAGGCATTTGTCTAAGTCAGAGATCAAGAAGTAGTATCCTTCATAAAGAGGAATATCCTGACTAGGTTTGGGATACCAGCTGAGATAATTTGTGACAATGGCTCTCGGTTTATCAGTAAGAGGACTACCGATTTTTGCAAGAGTTGGGGAATCAAAATGATCATATCTACTCCGGTACATCCTCAAGCAAATGGGCAAGCAGAATCCTCAAACAAGATAATAGTCAACAATTTGAAGAAAAGATTAGGGGATAAGAAAGGAAGATGGGCAGAAGAGTTACCCTTTGTTTTATGGGCCGATAGGACAACAGTAAAGAGTGCAACTAGGCAAACCCCATTTTCCTGAGTATTTGGAGCAGAAGCAGTGATCCCAACAGAGATGGTGATACCTAAAGCGAGATCTAACCTTCGAGATCCTGGGAAGAATCCTAAAGCTCTATGCCAAGAGTTGGATACTGTCGATGAGACAAGGGATGCGGCAAAGTTAAGGATGGTAGCATACCAACAGAGGATATCCAGAGCATATAACAAAAACCTAAGGACTAGAAGGTTTCAAGTTGGAGATTGGGTATTAAGGAAGGCTTTTCAGAACACTACAATCCTGCTGATGGAAAGTTGGCTCCAAAATGGGAAGGACCATATGAGATTGAATCAGAATCTGGGAAAGGAGCATACAGGCTTAAGAATATGGAGGGGGATATATTGCCAAGATCCTGGAATGCTATACACCTCAAAGCCTATTTCAAGTGAGTTTAGAATTTAATTTCTAACTCAGGATGGTATGAATTCTATCTCTTTTAAATATAATTTTATTTTATTCCTTTTGAACCCAATACTGACTTAAGCATCGGAGGGGTGTTAGCCAAGCTAACACCCACCTTAGTTTAAGGTTGTTTTGCAGAATATGCTTCGGGATACAACTCCAGGATATATGCTCAAGATAAACCGAAAGATTAGAGGATTGGCCCCTCTCTCACGATTAAGGGATTCTAATCCCTTCAAAGGTTTAAAGGTATTCACCTTTCTCTCGAATTGGGTTTAAACACCCCGCCTGGAGCGCAAGTTATCTAGGAATAGTTCAAGATAGCGGGACCAGTCCATGTAAAAGTGGCTGAAAATTTTGTTATTATTGGCTATATCCTGGATCCTAAAGGTATATGAGGATTGATCACCCTCTCTCACGAAAGGGTATTTGCATACTCTCTAAGGTTTAAAGGATTTTCACCTTTCTAAGTCTTGGAGTTTATACACACCCGCCTGTAGCGCATGAAAATTTGGGATTATCCCCAGGATACTTAGGGTTTATCCCCAGAATATTGAGGATCTATCTCCAGGATATTTAGGGTTTATCCCCTGTAATACTAAAGTTATATACAACTGTGAAATCAATTACGATTGATGCACAAAAATTCCTAAGTATTTGAAAACAACATGTACAGGGGACATTCCCACTAAGGCATTTTGAACAGTTCAAAAGATCGAATTTGAACTTGGTTACTAAGTCTCTCAGACTGGGGACATCTTCGATGGGAAAATTGCAACAGGATTGAAGTTTAGGGATTGAGATATATTCTATCTCTGGTATGATCTCTCCTTTTTATTCTTTGGAAGCCTTATTCGAATTATCTAAGTTTTTGAAACCATGCTTGACAAAAGTCTTGGTGGAGTATTTATGAGTATCCTGACTAAGATATATTCTCAGGATATTTGGTTAGAATATTTGAAATATTATATGTTATGGGTGAAATTCTGAGCCCATATCCTGACTTTGTATCTTGATTTTTTATTAGTTGTATATGATCAGGATACCGGATCAGGATACCGGATCAGGATACCGTATCAGGATACCGGGCCAGGATATTGGTAATATCCTGAGGCAGTATCCTGACTATTACTAACGATTGGCTTGTAAAACGTTGGTTGCAAGGTACCAACGTTAAAAGACTTGATCTACCTGAAGATTCGCTCAAGGTGGTTGAAAAATGGACGTTGATGGTGGAAGAATGGGTCTTATAATGGTCAGAAAGGCATATTCCGCGAGAATATCGGATGTTGGTCAATGTTATTGACATTGTAACGGTTATATGAGCTAAAGACCCGGTTTTGTAGTCAATAAGGACGTGGAAAATGAGTAGAAGCAGCCCCCAACGTTCAGAATGGAATATTCCAAAGTATCCCGGAATAATAGGATAGTTTGTTGGTTTCTTTTACTATAAATATGGATGGCCAGATCTCGTAGGACACTTCACTTCAACTCACTCCACTTCTAACTCTCGAATTCATACACAATTCACTTGTAATCGCACACTAACACTCATCACTTGCAATCATTGTAACACTTAGTAGACATCTGAGCTTTATCCTGCACTGTATCCTGGTTATTCAAGCAATAAGAAGAACAAGGCAGCTGCGATTGTCAGCTCCCGAGGTTTTATGCCGGCGATCTAGATTGATCAAGGGCTTTCCTCGTACATCTCGTGTCATTTACTTTACTTTTTTGCTCATTGTTTGATCGTAGATACAGCTCAATATCCTGAACCGTATCCTGAAACTGTTTTAGCAAATAACTTAACTTGAATATTTTTCACACATATTTCTAGCACACTACCTCACTTAACTAATTTGATCACTTAATTACTTCGGTAATTTTTTACCAAAACAATTTGGCGCCCACCGTGGGGCAAGTGGTGCTCTCTTTACTAAAAATCTTTGTGAAATCGTTAATCGGTTTTCTGTTTTCAAAACTTTTTGCCACATTGTTTACAATGGCCTCAAGATCAAACATGAGCTCTTCTACTGTGTCTGCTACAACTTCTGCAACGGTTGGTTCGGTGCCTCCCTCACCTTTACAAGTTCAGACTTTTCAAAGGAGAAATGAAAGCCACACACCGAGAGAAATTTCTGCTGCTCAGAATGTTTCTAGATCCGGAAATTCAGGGAGAACCCATATCCTTGCTTCTAATAACGAAATTCTGTCTTTGTTTGGTAGTATACAGGAACAAATGAAGAGGCAACAAGAAACTAACCAGACAATCATGAAGGATATACAACTCTTGAAGTCAAACTCCAGGAAACCTATGGAGTATACAACTACTCCTCTATAGCCCAGGATGCTAATCTTTAGTTCATCAACATTTACCGAGGATAATCAAGGCAACATGATACCGAGTCAGTCCCGGAGCAACATGCTGGAGATACCATCATCCGCCAGGATATCGACCGTGAGGGATCCAGGATTGGCCCAGGATATGGTCCAGGATATGGCGAAAGCCGACAGGCTGGTAACATGTTTGCCAATATCAGTATCCCTGCTACTAATAATTCTGATTCTTTACAGGATATAGGTGTAACACCAGTATTGACCAGGGAACTTCAAAAATTGAAGGATATGATATCAAGTGTTCCTGGAGCAGTGCAGCCTATACCGAATGTATCCCAGGATAGTCACAGGATATCCCGATTTGCTCATCCAATTTGTGATGCTGAAATTCCAAAAAGATTCCAGACTCCCAGCATAAAGTTGTATGATGGGACGACATATCCTGAGGAGCATATTGCCCAGTATAGGGAAAGGATGGAAACAAATCCAATCCTACCAGAACCTAAGGAAGCATGCTTATGCAAAGGCTTCGGTTCAATTTTAACAGGACCGGCCTTAAAATGGCTTTTAAACGTTCCACCTTATTCAATTACATCATTTTCTCATTTAGTTAATTTGTTTATCGGTTAATTTTCTTATAGCAGGAGCTTTGAGAAACTAACAAGTGATCTTTACAGGATAACACAAGGATCACAAAAATCCCTAAGGGGTTATGTTAAAAAAATTAGTAGAGAATCCTTGGATATTCCGAATCTTGATATTGCTACAGCAGTACAAGCGTTCAAAATGGGGTTACAGAAGGATCGTCAATTTTATCAGGATCTTGTAATGAATCCTTGCAGGAACTTGGACGAAGCTCGAAACAGGGCCTTGAGATATATCAGGCTGAAAGATGATAAGAAAATGCAAGAGAGGATGAATGCATCCTCAACATATGAATCAACTAACAGGAAGTCAGAATCCTCGTACAAACCATACCGCTCTAAGCCGTATGGTAGAAATGATAACAAGAAAGTGAATGCTGTTGAAGACGAGGATCCTGAGGAGTATCCTGAGTTATCTGAATATTGTTTTTCTGAACTAATGTATGCTATGCAGGGTTTAGGAGACAAAGCCAGGTGGCCTCGGAAGAATCAACAAAAGGCTGATTGGAAGGATAAGTCCAAGTGGTGTGCCTTCCACGAGGATTTTGGACATGTTACTGAAGATCGCATTGCTTTAATGAAAGAAATAAGCTATCTCTTGAGCAAGGGATATCTGAAGGATCTCACGGGAAGAAAGAAGAATAAGGGTCAGGATACTGAGAAGGATCCTGAACGAGCAGCGTCACCTCCTGCGGATGCTAAGATAATCAACTTCATTTCGGGAGGATCCGACATTTGTGGGACTTCGTATTCGGCAGCAAAGAGACATGCAAAGGAAGCTAAGGCCGAAAGGGGAGACAAACCTGTCAGGATGACTACCCTCACAACTGACAAAGTGATCACTTTTGATTTAGATGACAGGGATACTGTCCAGGATCCTCACCATGATGCTCTGGTAATAACGTTATATGTGGCTAACCATTTTGTACGCAGGATACTGGTTGATAATGGCAGCTCTGTCAACATAATCCAACTAGAAACTCTGAAGAGAATGAATGTATCTCCAATGGATATCACTTCAAAGTCTACCGTGCTTGTTGGGTTCAGTGGAGAGGCTAGAAACACAGTGGGAGAGATAAAGTTGCCAGTATACGTTGAAGGAGTCAACTCGATACAACGTTTCTGTGTGATGGATTCTCTATCCTGCTATAACATCATACTGGGAAGACCGTGGATTCACGATATGAAGGCCGTGCCATCAACATATCACCAATGCATCAAGATACCTACCCCTTGGGGAGTTGTCAAAGTTGATAGTGATCAGCAAGAGGCGAAAGAATGCTACTCATCCTCGATGAAATCCTCAACCAAACCTAGTGCAGCATAGCAATTAAAGACGCGGGCCCAGGATATCGTGGAGGATCCGGAGCAGGATGTGAAGAAAATTATCCTAGACCAGGATAATCCCGATATTCCGGTGCTCGTGGGAACCAATATCCCTCAGGATATTGAAGAACAATTAATTAACTTTTTGAAATGCAGGATGTCAACATTCGCATGGAAGCACGAGGATATGACAGGTATTTCCAAGGATGTTATAACACACAAGCTTGGTATTGACATGTCATTCAAGCCTGTCCAACAGAAAAGAAGGAAATTCACTCCAGAACGAAATGAAATTATTGAGGAAGAAGTAAACAGGCTATTGAAGTCGAAAATGATCAGAGAGGTCAAGTTTCCAAGGTGGCTAGCAAATGTAGTGGTGGTACAGAAGAAGAACGGGAAATGGAGAGTTTGTGTAGATTACAGAGACCTAAACAAAGCTTGTCCAAAAGACCCATTCCCTCTTCCTCATATTGATTCAATGGTAGATGCTACTGCTGGCCATGAAATGTTAACCTTAATGGATGCATCATCAGGATTTCAGCAGATCAAGACGGAACCTTCAGACCAGGAGGATACTGCCTTCATGACACCAACAGGTATTTATTGTTATACTGCTATGCCTTTCGGTTTGAAAAATGCAGGTGCAACATACCAGAGATTGGTGAACATGATGTTCAGAGATAAGCTGGGGGACACAATGGAGGTATACATCGACGATATGGTGGTAAAATCTAAAAAGGCTGAGGATCACCTCCAGGATATTAAGGGAGAATTTGATATCCTGGATCAATATAACATGAAGCTAAATCCTGCCAAGTGCCATTTCGGAGTGGGGGCAGGAAAGTTTTTAGGATATATGGTGACCAAAAGAGGGATAGAGGCAAGCCCGGAGCAGATTAAAGCCATCTTGGATATCAAATCACCTTCAAATATGAAGGATGTTCAACGGTTAATAGGGCAAGTTGCAGCATTGAGCAGATTTATCTCAAGATCCTCGGAGAAATGCAAAGAATTTTATGATATCCTGAAGAAAAACAAGAAATTCGAATGGGGAGAGAAGCATGAAGCAGCCTTGCAGGATTTGAAGCAGTATCTTTCAATCGCACCTCTATTGATGAAGCCTGAGGATGGTGAACCATTATCCCTGTATCTTGCAGTATCAGGGAATGCAGTAAGTGCTGTCCTTGTAAAGGATCACGAAGGTCAGCAGTATCCTGTTTATTATGTTAGCAAAAGTTTATTAGATGCCGAAACTAGATATTCTCATTTAGAAAAATTAATATTAGCACTAGTTATGGCATCAACAAAACTTAGACATTATTTTGAAACACATAGGATTCATGTTAAAACCAACTATCCTGTTAAAAATGTGCTTAGGAAACCCGGGATGTCAGGTAGAATGGCTAAATGGTCAGTGAAGTTAAGTGCCTATGATCTAGTGTACGAACCTAGAAATGCCATAAAATCTCAGGCTTTAGCTGACTTTGTGGCTGATTTCAGTAGTGATATTCAAAATGAAGTAGAGTTAGAAGTTCGACAACTAGGAGAATCCTCAGAATCCTGGACATTATATACTGATGGTGCTTCTAATGTTAGAGGAGTAGGATTGGGTATACTACTAAAATTGCCACAGGGGGACATAATACCCCAGGCTATTAGATGTGAATTTCCTGCCACTAATAACGAAGCAGAATATGAGGCTTTGATTGCAGGATTAGAATTGGCTAAGAACATAAATATTAAAAGTTTGCAAGTATATGTTGACTCCTTGTTAATCACTAATCATTTTAATGGATCATATGCACTTAAAGGTGAGAAGTTAATCGAATATCTCGATATTCTCAAAAAATTAGCAGGATATTTCGATATTTTTACACTTGAATAGGTACCAAGGGAGGATAATGCTGAAGCGGATGCCTTGGCAAACTTAGGATCATCAGTCAGGATACTGGAGGGAACCCAAATACCGATACTTCATATCCTGTATCCTGCCATGGATCCCTTCAAAGCTCAGGATAAAGATGTAACAAGCACTCAGGATCCTGGTCATGATCCTGAGAAGGATACTGGATCCTGGATGACTCCAATCATAAGATATCTCAAGGAAGGACACATTCCTGAAGACAAAAATCCTAAGGCATTTAGGATGAAGGTATCACGATTCACCATTATAAATAATATTTTGTATAAGAAATCTCTTGCAGGTCCATACCTAAGATGCTTGAAGGATCCTGAGGCCATGGAAGTGCTTCAGGATAAACACGAAGGGGATTGTGGTAACCATACTGGGGGCAGATCTTTATTCTCAAAAGTGTTGAGAACAGGATAGATACTATTGGCCAACAATGAAGAAAGATGCTGCAGAATACGCTCGAAGATGTGATGCATGTCAGAGGCATAGCAACATATTGCATCAACCGGCTGAACCATTATATCCTATAGCTTCCCCTTGGCCGTTCATGAAATGGGGGATGGATATAGTAGGGAAGTTACCAAAAGCTCCGGGAGGAAAAGTCTTTATGCTGGCAATGACGGATTATTTCTCTAAGTGGGTTGAAGCTGAAGCATTTGTTCAAGTTAGAGACCAAGAAGTAGTATCCTTCATAAAGAGGAATATCCTGACCAGGTTTGGAGTACCAGCTGAAATTATTTGTGACAATGGATCTCAGTTTATAAGCAAGAGGACTACTGACTTTTGCAAGAGTTGGGGAATCAAAATGATCAAGTCTACTCCGGTACATCCTCAAGCAAATGGACAAGCAGAATCCTCAAACAAGATAATTGTCAATAACTTAAAGAAGAGACTTGGAGCCAAAAAAGGAAGATGGGCAGAAGTATTACCCTTTGTTTTGTGGGCCGATAGAACAACAATAAAGAGTGCAACTGGCCAAACCCCTTTCTCCTTAGTATTTGGAGCAGAAGCGGTGATCCCAACAGAAATGGTGATACCTACAGCAAGATCCAATCTTCAGGATCCTGGGCAGAATCCTGAAGCAATGTGTGAAGAATTAGATACTGTGGATGAAACAAGGGATGCAGCAAAGCTAAGGATGGCAGCATATCAACAGTGGATATCCAGGGCATATAACAAGAATCTAAGGACTAGAAGGTTCCAAGTCGGAGATTGGGTGTTAAGGAAAGCTTTTCAGAATACTACGAATCCTGCTGATGGAAAGTTGGCTCCAAAGTGGGAAGGACCCTATGAGATTGAATCAGAATCCGGAAAAGGAGCATACCAGCTTAAGAATATGGAGGGGGGATATACTACAAAGATCCTGGAATGTTATACATCTCAAAGCCTTTTTCAAGTGAGTTTAGAATTTAATTTCTAACTCGGGATGGTATGAATTCTATCTCTTTTAGATATAATTCTATTATATTTGAACCCAACACTGACTTAAGCATCGGAGAGGTGCTAGCCAGGCTAACACCCACTTTAGTTTAAAGTTGTTTTGCAGTATATGCCTCGGGATATAGCTCCAGGATACACACTCAGGATACTTCGGAAAATTAGAGGATTGGCCCCCTCTCTCACGTTTAAGGGATCCTGATCCCTTCAAAGGTTTAAAGGTATTCACCTTTCTCACGAATTGGGTTTAAACACCCCGCCTGGAGCGCAAGTTATCCAGGGATAGTTCAAGGTGGCGGGACCAGTTCATGTAAAAGTGGCTGACAATTGCGTTACTGTTGGCTATACCCTGGATCCTCAAGGTATATGAGGATTGATCACCCTCTCTCACGAAAGGGTATTTTCATACTCTCTAAGGTTTAAAGGTTTTCACCTTTCTAAGTCTTGGAGTTTATACACTCTCGCCTGTAGCGCACGAAAACAAGAGTGTTTTCACACTCTTCCAAGGTTTAAAGGTTTTCACCTTTCTAAGTTTTGGGGTTTCCACACCCTCGCCTGTAGCGCACGAAACGTGGGTAAAATCCCCAGTAAAACTCAAAGACTTAAAGGTTTTCACCTTTTCAAGTCTTGAGGTTCTTATACTCCGGCTTAAATGCGTGGAAAATGGGTTTAGTCCCAATAAAATACAAAGTTTTTGGATAATCCCAAAGTATATTTTCAAAAAAAAAACATAATCATTTACGAGTCTACATAAATTTTTGAAAAAAGATTACTAAGTTTAAACAACTGGTTGAAGAATTGCTAAAGGATCATATCCCGGTACAACATACTAGTCTTGCACAGACAGGGGACATCCGTGATGGAACATGACGTATGCTGATACTATATCCTACTGGGGACATTTATGCTGGATCGAGAAGGAAACCTATGCCAACATTATATCCCACTGGGGACATTGCGAATGATTCAAAGGTTTAAGAATGAAGATTATTGCCTAGGTGTTTCTGGTATGGATTCTTACTGTTCCTAAGTTTGAAGGCCTTATCTGAGTAAGTTAAGTTTTTATGAAAATTTGTATTTAACTAAGTTTTTGTCAAACATTTTGAATAAAGGTGACAAAGCAATTAAGTGTCATACCAGTATCCTGATCAGGATATTCAGAACAAATTTTTCAAAATAACATATAACACGGAGATAAGGTCGAAAAGGTTAGTTTATTGTTATTGGTCCAAAAAATTGTATTCTTGGTTTCGTCTCAAAAGCGACCCATTCACCAAGAACACAATTAAGTTTTTAAAACATATTTACATAAACAGTTGAAGGCTTCGTCCTGAAAACACAGGATCCCTCCACCTTCAACTGTCAAACTATTCTACTTGCAGAAAATTAAAATTGTTCTAAGTGCAGGACGACCAGATAATTTAGACCCTACAAAATATAAGTATCACTAAAGACAAACTAACCAGGATACATGTTCAGTATATGTGTACGGGATACAGGATCTGGATACTTACCTTATTAGGGAAGGAGATCATGGGCTCGATGGATTCCATGAAGCCAAGGTCACCATTAGAGAAACCTTCGGCAGCAGCAGAGGGCTTAGAGCTGATGGCAACATATGGCTCCTTTTTCACCAAGGCAAGCTTAGAAAAGCTGCCAAGCTCCTCTGGATCAAAAGTAGCAGGGTCCTTGATGGAATCTGCGTAAAAGGGAGTAATTCTAATTTCATTACATGATAGTATTCTGAAGTAACCAAACCTATGCAGGAATATTTAAAACAGATATCCTTACCAGACATGTTGGAATGACTAAAAAATATACCCGTTGGAATCAGGATATCCAACAGTTATATTTTTGGGGACAATTGTTATGGGTGAAATTCTGAGCCCATATCCTGACTTTGTATCTTGATTTTTTATTAGTTGTATATGATCAGGATACCGGATCAGGATACCGGATCAGGATACCGTATCAGGATACCAGGCCAGGATATTGGTAATATCCTGAGGCAGTATCCTGACTATTACTAACGATTGGCTTGTAAAACGTTGGTTGCAAGGTATCAACGTTAAAAGACTTGATCTACCTGAAGATTCGCTCAAGGTGGTTGAAAAATGGACGTTGATGGTGGAAGAATGGGTCTTTTAACGGTCAGAAAGGCATATTCCGCGAGAATATCGGATGTTGGTCAATGTTATTGACATTGTAACGGTTATATGAGCTAAAGACCCGGTTTTGTAGTCAATAAGCACGTGGAAAACGAGTAGAAGCAGCCCCCAACGTTCAGAATGGAATATTCCAAAGTATCCCGGAATAATAGGATAGTTTGTTGGTTTCTTTTACTATAAATATGGATGGCCAGATCTCGTATGACACTTCACTTCAACTCACTCCACTTCTAACTCTCGAATTCATACACAATTCACTTGTAATCGCACACTAACACTCATCACTTGCAATCATTGTAACACTTAGTAGAGATCTGAGCTTTATCCTGCACTGTATCCTGGTTATTCAAGCAATAAGAAGAACAAGGCAGCTGCGATTGTCAGCTCCCGAGGTTTTATGCCGGCGATCTAGATTGATCAAGGGCTTTCCTTGTACATCTCGTGTCATTTACTTTACTTTTTTGCTCATTGTTTGATCGTAGATACAGCTCAATATCCTGAGCCGTATCCTGAAACTGTTTTAGCAAATAACTTAACTTGAATATTTTTCACACATATTTCTAGCACACTACCTCACTTAACTAATTTGATCACTTAATTACTTCGGTAATTTTTGACCAAAACATTATACTAATACTAAAAATTGAAACTACATTCAAATCAAACAACACATAACAAGATTTGCAAAGTAAGAATAAACAATAATGCATAAGGCCAAAAAGGTTAGTTTATTATTAACATTGCAAAAGGTTGTGCTTTTGGTTTCATCTCAAACCGAGATCCATCCACCAAAAACATAATTAGTCTTAACCGTATTTACTTAACAATTGAAGGCTTCGTCTTGAAACTCAAGATCCTTCCACCTTCAATTGTTAAACTGTTCAAAATAAAGCATACTAATGATTGATGACCAAGGGCTTCGTACTGAAACTCAGGATCCCTCCACCTTTGGCCATCAAATTGTTCTAAAGTGCAGGAAAGCAAATTATTTAACAAGACAGGGAAAGTAAATTGTTCGACAACTACCACAACCATCAGGGATTAAAAAGTGGGCTCCGGCCTAGGCATGAATATCCACCATTGCCCACTTCGCTGCTTTCAAGGAGCAGCACCTTCTTCAACCGCAGCGTCTCCTCCAGCACCCGCACCCGCACCAGCATCACCGTCAGGATTCTTCTCAGCATCGCCACCAGCAATAGCCGCCTCCTCTGTCGCCTTGGAAGGCTCCTCACCCGCAGGCTTCACAGGATACTCCACAGGATTACCCCTGAGATCCTTCAATTTCACCTCCCAATCATTAACATTCCAGGATGGGCATTCAAAGCCCATGGCTTTGGCTTCGTAAGCCATCTTTAGCCTGGCTTGAAGGAGGGAAATTACAACAGACCCTTTAAGGCCCTCTCGGTAGGTGTTCATGTCCTGCTCGTATTAGAGATGGGCGGCATCTAGCTTGGCTTGAGCATCTTGGTTGGCCTTGTTGATGGCGGCTTTGGCTTCCTGGGTCACGGCTTTAAATTTTTCCTCGTAATGTTGCGACTTGGCGGAGGCTATTACTCCCTGATCGGTGGTGGTCTCTGCTTTCTTCAACTTTACTACCAGCATCTTGTTCAGTCCACAACTTTCTTGATAAAGGCTTGTTAGGCGTTCAAGACCCTACAAACCAAGGAAATAGGTAGTAACATATATTAATGTATATAACTAGCATATGGGTGCAGGATGTAGGTTAAGGATATGTACCTAGTTAAGAAAGCTAGTCATAAAGCCACTGGATTCAAGGAACCCATGGTTTTCATAGGGGAAGGTTTCAGATGAAGCTGGAGAGTCAGTTTCCTTTCTTTTATGGGAGCTTGAGGCACGCAGCTTGGTAATAGGAGAAGGCTTAGGAACAGCTGCTGCTTTGGAGCTGGGTACCGGTTTGGAGGTGGTAGTAGGTTTGCTGGGTTCTTTCTTCACTTGGACAAGGCCAGAGTAATTGTCCAACTCGTCAAGGTCGAAGACTTCTGGAATCTTGGCTGGTGCTACATCACAGGGGAAAAATTTAAATCTCTACCCTAATTTTTTTTAACTAATTAAATATGTAGAAAGTTATATAATCCTTAACAGACATGTCAGATGAGGAATATTGGCTTGAACTTGGAAGGTGCAATGAAAAGGTTCTATAACTATCAGCAATTGGTAAACCTTATTGATTCTCTCTTGAGATTCTTCAGTGGGAGGAGACAACTCTTTGAAGTTTGCTGCACGGAAATATAAGGATATTAGTACAGGATATATCATTAGGATATATTTGGGGATATCTTAAAACCCTACCGAAGGTCAACCATTTCACCGGAAGGCTATCACCTTCGGCAATGGAGTCCCATCTAACAAAGAAAATTTTTCATTAACACCCATCCTCATTCCTTGATACTTTGAGGATGAGATGGTTGCTAGAGGTTGAAAAAAGCAAAAAACGGTTGTTTCCGTGGGATCGGAGACGATAAGCAATCGGAATATCTTCGATACAAAGATCAGGGACGTGAAGGGTTTCGATCTGGTTACGCATGATGAGTACTCTCCAGACCATGGGCATTGTTTGGGCAAAACAGAGACCGGTGGTTCGGAAAAAATGCATAATAAATTCTGGAAAGGGATATCGAAGGCCAAGAGAAAATGGGTATGATGAAAAACAGATCCATTCTTCAGATGATACGTCTGATCGGATGCTCTGGTCTAACGGACGAATCACTGCCTTGTCAGAAAAAGCACCGGAAGTTCTCAGTGCAGCGATGTCAGCGTTGTCGAAAGAGCATACCTCCTTCTCAGGGTGTTTGAGCAGGTTCTGGTTAGTAAACAACGAAGTGGACTCGCCGAAATGCGATCGGGTTCTGGTGGCCATTGAAGAACTTAAGCAGAGAGAATTTTGAAAGAAAAGGGAAGAGGAAGTACCTGAGAATTCTGAGGAGGATGGATGATTATCAACGAGAAAGTGAGGAGATATAATGGCATAATATATGGCCATCGAGTATAAACCGTGTTGGAAGTTGCACGTTGTCACCTCAAGCGTCTCTTCGTCTTAATTACCTCGAAATATGCGATAAGTTTTAAAATATATCCGTTGGAAATTAGTATTCTAACAGATATATTTTGGGGACAATTGTTATGGGTGGTTTTCTGCACATATATCCTGAATTGTATTCTGGTTCTATAACTTTTCATTGTGATCAGGATACCGGATCAGGATATTGTTAACATCCTGATGCAGTATCCTGGTAATGACTAATTATTTCACGTGCAGATTAGTAAGGCATGCTCATAACGGTCAAGAAGACTGCTTCTCCTAAAGACTCGCACTAAGTGGTTGAGAGGAGAACGTTGAAGCCGCAAAGAAGGGGTCTCCAACGTTCAAAGGGGAATATTCGAAACATCCCCCATTTTTAGGATAGGTTGTTATTTCTTTTGCTATATAAAGGAATGATCGGATCAGTAGGAACACACAATTTTTACGTACACTTTTGCTCTCTACTAGCTGCAATTACCCGAAAACACCAACACTTACACTCGAATCTCATTGTAACACTTAGTTGATCCGCATCATATCCTGCACTGTATCCTGAAGTTTGAAGTAATAAGAAGAACAAGGCAGCTGCGATTGTCAGCTCCCGAGGTTTTGTGCCGGCGATCTAGATTGATCAAGGGTTTTCCTCGTATATCTCGTGTCACCCTTTACTTTATTGCTCATTGTTTGATTGTTGATATAGCTCGATATCCGTAGCTATATCCTGAAAACTGCTTTTGTAAACAAGATAATCAGAGTATTTTCAACTCACATTGTTAGCACACTACCTCACTTAACTAATTTGATCACTAAATTGCTTCGGTAATTTTTGCCCAAAACAACCTATATATACGCATATATGAAAGTGTATCAAATGTACAGAAATACAAGAACAATCTTTCTATTATAAAAATGACTCGAATTATTATACAAACTATACAGGAAAAGAGATGTAATTTACATTACATCACAGTGTTACTCACCAACTATATCGTTGACCATTTATTTTCACATATATTTTAGGTACAAATGTTTGATGTTATACAAGCATGCTACACATAGGAATGGACTCGGGTCTTTGTTTTTAATCTAAAAACACTTGTTTGTAATCTTTTGTGTTTTAAAGACGATGTAATTCAATAAATGGATACAATTCAACTTTAATATCATGTGTTGTGAATAATTTGTAATGTGACTCTTCGACGTTTCCGCCACTGGTTATATACGCGGTCAAGATGTTACACGATATGCCCGTGCGAGGACTACACACCCCGCTACCTATCCCCACTTACACCCCTACCACCCTAAAGCCCAAATAAATCCATTTGAGGAATAAGGAGCCCTGACACACATCATTTCACAATAATATATAACGAACCTCATGAAAAGATGCTCCATTGGCTTAAGACTAGAGGGTATGGGGAGGTCCATCCTCATGAGGATGGGTCGTCACGTAGGCGCCACATCACCGGCTCATGGAGGATGGGCCTCCTCCCAATTTGAGAGGGGTGGAGGATGGGACTACCTCATCTTAATATTTTATATTTTCTAAGTTTTTTTTAATTAACTTAATAAAAAGTTTATAAAAATTAAAAAATACAACATAAATAAATTCATTTCATAACATAAAAAAAATTACATTTCCTAAAAATAAAAAAACTACATTTCCTAAAAATAAAAAATAAAAACATTTCCGAAAAAAAATTACATTTCCTAAAAATAAAAAAAAAAACCTACGACGTCCATTTTTTCTTCACCTCTTCCTTCATCCTCCGATACACCTCTCGTTCATCCTCCGGGACCGAGTCGAGATCCAACCTCATTATCCTAAAATCCTCTGCTCGAGCATAGTCGGCCGACACGTTTTTCTTGTGACTATTTTTCGGCCGCAAAGTCTTTAAACGAACGGAATTCGGAAATCAACTCGTCCATTTTCGAAGACGCCTTCGAGCCGCCACCTCCACCCGAGCAGCCCCCTCCACTCGAGCCGGCCCCTTTGCGCTTTCCGGCCACCTCTTTTTTTGCTTTGTCCCTTTCGCCGGGACGTTCGATCTCGTGAGCGGGCAACACATCCTCGTCATATTCCGGGTCGTCGTTTATGTCGATTTGACAACGAGCGGTGGAGCCTCCCGCACTATAACTTCCAGACTCGGAAGTTTTAGTCCGTTTGGCGGTTGCGACCTCATTTGGAACCGGCGCCCATTTAGGGTCTTTCTTTAAAATGTTCCATACTCGGAGGTGCGGGAAAGGCGGATTTTTTTATTCCCATTTAGCCATCACAAGGTTAAGAACGTCCTCGTCGCTACTCCCACTAGGACGATTGATGTAAAGTGGGTTATAAATCCCGATAAAATCATTCACGCACTTGTTCATTTTCCGCCACTTGCCCAATACGGAATCGATATCACGTATCGGGCCTTGCCCCATAAGGTCGTTAAATCTATACGTTGTCGCCTTCCAAAAACTAGTACCCGTTTGATTGTTCCCTAAAATAAAAAAAAATGCATTAGTAAAACTAAAAAATAAATCTTTTTAAATTTAAATAAAGTTTGGTTCATACCAACAATCGGGCAAGTTGAGGACTTAACATACGCAATTGCTAGCGCCTTCTCCTCTACTTTTGTCCACTGTTGTCTCTGCTTCGCCTTCGAACCGCTTTTTTTGCGGTGTCGGGTTCGGTTTCAACCGCCTTCCCCTTCCCCTTCCCCGTGTTTTTTTTGCGCTTGAGTTCTTTAGGTGGCGATTCGGGGACGACTTCTTCATCATCATCATCATCTAGTTGAACCGGGGGTTGCGGTTGGGATTGTTCAAGTTGAAACGAGTTGCGTTGCATGAATTGTTGGAGTGCTTGAAATTGTTGCATTTGTTGAACTTGGGACATTTGTGAGAAGGCATTGGGTGATTGTTGGTAACCCGAAAACGTAAATGGTGGAGACCCCCACGAAGGATCCATAGTCCGAGTGTAAGCGGGACTTGAAAAAAAGTTAGGTTGGTTCGGGTTGGGATTGTTCGGGTTGGGGTTGTTCGGTTTGGGGTTGTTAGGGTTGAATGGATTCATGATTTGTATAAAAAAGGAGAGTGGTTTTTTATAAAAATGGATGAGAATGAGAGAAGAATGTGAGAAGTATTGGTGAAATGGTATAAAAAATGGATGAAAAAAGGTGTATATTTAAAGTGGAAAAGGTTTTTTTTTTTAAATTATAGCCGTTCACCAACGGCATTATTTTGAAAACATGGCCCGGCATAACCGGCTTGGGCACGCTGGTTTTAATATGATGGGCCGAGGGGGGCGGTGTGGGGGACCGGCGCCGGGCCTAAGCCGGCCCCCATACCCCTTGGTCTAAGTAATCCAACAATTCTAGAATAAGCTCAATCAATTGCCAGCATAACTTATATTTAATTCATCGATCGAATATTATAAAAAATATACCTCTATCCATATCCGATCTCCTAGCTAGTGTTAATATTCACAGACCAATTTAGATCATGTGACATGGCAGAACTCCACATCTATACCGAAAATCTTGACCAGCAAAGCGGGAGAATAATGTGTCTTGAGCATCCTAGGGGTATGTCAGGTGTATTAAGGTGTAACGCGGTTCACCGCACGGTAACTCTGCCACCAATCCTGGTTAGAGGCTAGTAAACTCAAACGAGCAGGGAGTCACCACGTACAATCTTTCTATTTTTTTACCATTGGGATGATTCAAACGGCTAGAATGCCAACAAGTGGAGCACCTCTTACGTTTGAGTATAAAATAGGGAGTTGTCATGACAAAGTATGATTGGCTGGGGTGAAGAGGGGACTACTTCAGTCGAGGGGAGCGCCCCTACTCCACTCAATTGGAGCACCCCTTAGTTCTATTTGTCTTAGGTTTTCCTAACCACAACAATACAACACTTGAAAATGTCACCAAAAGTTTGATTTTTTTTTTTAGTCGAAAATATGATTTATAACAAACGTTCAAGATGCACGGCACCTAACCAACATAGAACATAAAACAAGGCCCATTCTATACACACCCCCCCTCCTTCCTGATTACACCCCCCCTTGTGAGAGGAAAACTGTCGGTCCCACGCAGGCCCCACCTGTAAGTATGTGAGAGGAGGGGGGTGAAAAAAGTAAATAGGGGGGGTGTAGAAAGTAGCACCCTAAAACAAACATGCAAATATATGAGAAAGTTACAAAAGACCTTTATAAAGTGACAAAACTGGTGCAATTTTAAATTTTAATGTTGATAACCAACATTAAATGATGGACCCAAGAATTATTTGTTAGGGGTGCGGATGAGAGATTCAACCATATTTTCAAGGGGTGTGATCGAATTATTTTGGCTAAAATATACACAAATTTTCTTTTTAAGGGATATGCTCGCCGACCCACCAAGACACATAGGTCCCTGACATTAATAGATGTTGTAACCACTATATAATTAAAAAAAATGCTACAGGATACCAACGAATACGATATTATAAGTAAGCATACAAATGCTTACGTGACTGTCGGCACTTACTTTATAAAAAAAAATATACTGGTGTTGTAACCAATATATAATAAAAACTTTATAAGATACCAACCAACACGATATTGGTGGCACACATAGATATGCCTACATGATTGTTGGCACTTCATCATACGCTAGCAACAATAAAAAACAAACGGACTTTAATGCTACTTCAATCTTCTAGTCAGACGCCTAAATAGGTTGTGTCTAATCTCCGTCGAATGAACCTTAATTAACAGAACTCGGACGCCGTTAGTCTTCGGTCGTCGGAAAAACTTTTTGGCCTGAAAACTCTATTTAGGCCGGAAAACTCAACCTTATTATGGATCTTTAGGGACATTTTTTCTAGTAAAAGCCCCAATTATTGAGCTTGCCGGAAAACTTCGTTTTTGCTGCAAAATTCAACTTTTGG
This sequence comes from Helianthus annuus, assembly GCF_002127325.2. Lineage (NCBI taxonomy): Eukaryota > Viridiplantae > Streptophyta > Magnoliopsida > Asterales > Asteraceae > Helianthus > Helianthus annuus. Next base: position 104,816,443 of record NC_035441.2, on the reverse strand, counting down.
CCGAAAAACTCAACATTTTCGTCCCAAACCTCTTTGTAACCTTAGATCGGACCTTTTGAAAATTCTTCCATACTAAAAACGTTTTTCAGACGACCACAGACTAACTCCGTTAGGGTTTAGTTAGTCAGGGTCCATTGGAGGTCAATATGTTAATAGTTGACACTGTCATTTGTTATTTTTGAAGTTGAGTCTGTTAAGCGGCCAACGACAAATAGTTAAGATTATTAAAATCCAATATTCTTTTTTTCTATACACAAGTCCAAAAGTGGATACTCAAATCGAATTCACGTAACATGTATTATGGTGTTGTTACATGAAAAATGGAATGGAAGGACTAGTTTTGACAAATCTAAATAGTTGAATAATAACGGTATAACTACCTATTTACATATCACACCCTCGTTTTAAGCTTTTCTATTCCCACCCCTCCCCTGTTTCTTCCCGGAAAACAGAGAACCAAACAAACAGAATGTCTGATCAAATCGCAAAAGGTGAAGATTTCGAAAAGCAAGCCGATAAGAAGCTTAGCGACTGGAAATTCTTCGGTAACAAACATGAAGACGCTGCCGATTTATACGAAAAAGCTGCCAATTTTTACAAAATTGGAAAATCATGTAAGTTATCAATGCCATTCTTATTAATTAAAGCCTTGGTATAGATTTTGATTTACATGTTAAAATGTTACAAATTATGCGTGTTCGTTGGTATTTGTATGATATGTTAATTTTATTGATCTGATTTTGTTGCTTTGATTTATCGAATAGGGCTTTCGATGTGTCTGTGATGATTTTTTTTATAATATATAATTTTTTTAATAATTTATGATTTCAATGTTTGTGTATTTCTTCCTTATATGGGGCATTTTCTCAGGGGATCAAGCTGGTGGTGTATATGTCAAATTGGCTGAGTGCTATTTGAAGGTAAGACAGGGTCAAGAGGTTGGAAATTCTTATGTAAAACATGAGTTTCACCTTTTAAAATGTTGTCGAGTATGACATTTTAAAATATCGCCGGCGGAGAAGAAAACGTGATTTTTTAGAGAAAAAATTTTGAATTTAATTGGAGAAAAAAGTGTTTTTAGATGAAAATATGAGTTTTTACGCGGTATAAAGTTATATGAAAACGTGAGTTTTCTTACTATATATGAAAATAATTTATAGCCGACCCTCCGACTAAGAGGTTTTGGTGCGACTGTATAGACTACTAAAATCCTGTAATTATAATTTGTTTCGGTTTGCAGTTGGATAGCAAACATGAAGCTGCTAATGCTTATGCTGATGCAGGTCATTGCTATAAGAAAACAAACACTTCAGGTGTCCGTCTTTTCTACTTATATACATGATTTCGCTACAGTTAAATGGTCCATGTCCTAGCGTTTATGTTGTTCTTATGTAACCTTTTAGGGAATTGTAGGCAATAGATATATTTTTTGTTTTAAAAATATGTGACGCGTTCTAAGACACTTATTGCCCTTAAAGCTGAGGCGTTAGGCAAAGGCGCTATTGCGCTAACCTCATGTATTACCTACGTCGCCTCATGCCAAAGGCGTGCTATTTTAAACAAACGTTATAAGATTTGATTCCTTCTAAATTTCCAAGTGAATATGACCATATTTTTCCCTCACCGTCTATTTTAAGGAAGTTTATCCTCATATTGTCGGATACTTTGCAGAGTGCATTGCTCGCCTAGAGCAAGCGTTAGATTTATTCATGGAAATCGGGAGGCTAAGTATGTCTGCAAGGTTCTGTAAGGTACAGTTCTGGATCTCTTTCTCTACGTCAAACTATTTTTAATGTAAAGAACAATATATAAGACCAAACATTAGATAACATAAGACCTTAAAAATGAATCTTAACAAGAAAAAAAAACATAAGTCGACTGGATTTTAATTCGTCTTTTTATGCAGGAAATAGCTGAGTTATATGAACAGCAACAAAACTTGGAGAAAGCTATGGATTACTATGATAAAGCAGCTGATCTTTATCAAGGTGAAGAAGTCAGTAGTTCTGCAAATCAATGCAGGCTGAAGATTGCAGAATATGCTGCCGAGATGGAACAGTAAGCGCGTTCAACCGTCTACATATTACTTATATACCCTTTTCAATCTTCAAAATTACAAAACTAACTGCCGAAAATGTGTGTCAGATATCAGAAAGCAATTGAAATTTATGAAGACATTGCAAGACAGGCACTCAGCAATAACCTGCTTAAATATGGAGTTAAAGGGCATTTACTCAATGCTGGCATTTGCCAACTCTGTAAAGGTGATGACGTGGCGATTACAAACGCGTTGGAAAAATATCAGGTCATGTGTTAGATTTCCTCATTTCCCTGACAACTATTTTTGTCTTTAGAGATGCCATCTGAATATGTATTAGCTTCTGTAGGATATGGACCCGACTTTCACAGGATCGCGTGAATACAAATTGCTGGCGGTATGTTGCATTTTGGAAATATTGATGATAGTTCTATATCTAAGTTCTGTTTATCAATGGCAGGATTTGACTGCCTCGATTGAGGAGGAAGATGTTGAAAAATTCACTGATGCGATCAAGGAATTCGATAGCATGACTAAGCTGGTAAGATTTTCGTCTTTGAATTTAAGGTATTGTAGGACATGTTTGATATATAGTTGTTTTCAAAAGAGTTTTTAAAAGTAAGCAGTACCTTGGCTTCAACTTTTCATTTAAGAAATAATTTAGTCTTTTATAATAACTTATAAATATTTAATAAACTTTTGTAAAGAAGAATATGCATAGTGTGTGGACTGTTTTGGTTGTTTTATGCGAAAACAGGATGCATGGAAGACAACTCTTTTGTTGAGAGTGAAGGAGATGCTGAAGGCCAAGGAGATGGAGGAGGATGATCTTACTTAACTCCCTGATTTCTTCAAGCAAATGTTTAATTAATTTTTTATTTTTATTATTATTATTCCATGGTTGCATATTTATTGCCTTTTGTGGGGCCTCATTGCAGCCTTGTTAATAGAATGCTTTTTTAATTTCCCTTTACTTAGTGATGTCAATTTGAAGACTTATTGTCATCATACCACCAACTCAATGACAAAATCTTGGGGGTCATATGTCTGATTAAATGTGGTTGAATGTTCTTGACTACTTAATTGTTGAACATGCTTGTATAAGCCAAAAACGTGTGATTTTATGATCCTAATGATACCTCGGATTGTGTATTTTGTCTCGTGGATGGATCGTTTATCATTAACTCATGGAAGAATATGGCGCATCGCCCAAGCAGTTGTGGCTACACGTCATAATATTGGTCTGCGACTCGATCTCCCTGTCCGAACAAGAGTATATACACGTTGGAGGGCATATGACCACAATATGCACATGAAGTAGATGATCTTACTCCATCTGAAAGGCATGACTTTAGATTGACACAATTAATTAGTGCATTTTTAATTAATTAAAATTCATTTTCACTTGCAATAATGATAATTAATCAAGGGTAATACAGGTTCAGTATCTCTATTATAAATTTTGATACCACGACGAGATTCTATTTGTCAATACAATGATCTAACAGGATCAATTCTGTAAATAATTAAATGCCATTTTAGTCCATGTGGTTTGAGTTAATTTGACAGTTTAGTCCAAATGTTTCATTTTTTGCCTGTGGGTCCTAAAAAGGTTTCACCGTTGTCATTTTAGTCCACTGGGTTAACTTCATCCATTATTTCTGTTAACGAGAAGGGCAATTCGGTCATTTTATATGGCCGAATAGCCCTTCTAGTTAACAGAATTACGTATAAAATGACCGAATTACCCTTCTTGTTAACAAAAAAATTGATGAAGTTGACCCGGTTGACTAAAATGGCAATGGTGAAACCTTTTTGGACACACAGGTGAAAAATGAAACATTTGTACTAAACTAGCTAATTGGCCAAAACCACATGGACTAAAATTGCATTTAACTCATAATTCTATTTGTCAATACAATGCTCTAACAGGATCAATTTTGTAAATAAAGGCTCTCAGTATCCACACATCCCCCATTTTTATTTGCACATCCCTAACCCTACAGGAAGCGTATTGGGCTATATGGTTCCTCTGAGCCCAAGCGTATTGATCTATACGCTTCCTATTGGACAACTTTTCAGATGCTTTTCAGCCACTTTTCAGATGCTTTTCAGCCAATGATTAGGGACCAGAGGAAGTGTATTGCCCTACACGACCCTAGAAGAATTTTTCTTTTCCCACGGCACCATATTGCTCTTAGCAAACTTTATTTTTTTTTAATTTGAATTAGTTTTTTTTTTTTTTTGTTATAAAATAATGATGGTTTTTTTGTTATAAATTTTTGTAAACAACGTAGTTAAATTAAGCAATCCAAACAAACTAAACATATACATACATTATAACTTACCAAAACAAACATATCCTAATTAAACGGAAAATTAAATCGTTCATACATCAAAACATAAAAACTAAATTGTTCGTACAATATTGCATCATATAAAAACATCACAAACCACTATCGTCATCAATCCTCCTCAAACTCCTCATCAGAGTCCTCGTTAGACTCCGCGAGCTCCTCCTCCGTAAATGTTGGGCCACGCCTAATAGAGGCGACGGTTTGTGCCGCGTACAGGACGTGCATGGAGCCTATAAAAAATTTAAACAAAATAATCATTACATAATATTAAAATTGTTCATGAAAAATGAAATAAAAACAAAATAACATACATGCATGGAAATGTCGAACAGAGGAAAGAGCGGCATTGTCTGGCCGGACTGAGGAAAACGCGGCATCCAAAGGTCAGGCTGAGAGTAGGACGGGTCTGAAGCCTATGGACGGGATGGGCTGAGTAAAGGATGGCATGGACGGGTCGGGCTGCTGCGTATAGAACGGGCCCGCCCTACTGCTCAGCCATCTGAGGCATCTGAACCTCCTCAGCCTCCAAAAGCGGGTGATGTACCAACGGCTGCCATGCCCAAGCCTGACGATTCGCCCCGACAAACCTATAACCAACATTAGGAATGTTTACCGCCACTTTCATCCCTGTTATCGACCTCATGTCCAAATATTTGTAGGGAGCTGGCGTCGGATACTTAACATTGGCCCAACCAGAGTACCGACCAACACTCTCGGCTATCTGGCCGATAAATGATCCTCCGTATATACTGCCACGACGCTACTTTCTCCAACGTGTGACAAAATAATCCACCAAGCAGAGATGGAGGGCGCACGGACGGCCAGTAAATAAACAATAGAGATAGAAAAGATCGGCCTTCGTTACGTGCTCGCAACTCTTGCCACGGGCCGCGATGCCCGTGCTAATGCAACGATGCAAGTAACCAACTAACGGGTCACGAATGTCCGAGGATCGGGCCTCCTCCGCTTTGGTGTATTGACCATCACCAGGCAATCAAGTCATCGTCGGGCATAAAATCGATAGCCGTGGTATACACGTCCTGAACTAACTCAGCATCCGTGTAAAAACCGGTGGCGAGTAGGGATGGCAATGGGTCGGGTTCGGGTCGGGTATTGGTAATCCCAAACCCATACCCGGTTATAAAATTGTGTCCCATACTCGACCCCAGGGATGGCAAAAATACCCGAGCCCGATGGGTATACCCGATACCCGACGGGTATTTGGTCGGGTATGTGAATAGTTTTAAAATTTTTTACGGGTATTGGAGTAGGTGATACCCGACCCGATTACCCGAAACCACATACCCGTTTACCTGAACTATATACCCGATTTTTTTTTTAATTTATACTTTTATTTTCCATTAACCCTTGTCTATTAGTGATTTATTTTAGTATGTTCATGATGTGAAAAATAAATTTTCTTTTAGTATATGCATTTGATAACAATATTTATATTTTGTATGCTGTGAAGTATATGCATGTGAGTGTATAAGTATTATAAAGTTATTATTAATTTATGATAAAACTTATATGTATGTAATGTACATTTTTAATTTATAATAGTTGTATAAATAAAATAATATAATAATTATACACTTCCAATAGGGATGTATCTTACTGACACACACAAATGCTAGCATCTACTCTGACTAGAAGAATCTACTTTCAATCAGGGGAACTGTATAGAGCTATACACTTCCTTTCGTTTTTTAATTTCAATCTCATATGACAGAGAGCATCAGGTCTGCACTCTCTGCACTTCCTGCATGACAGAGAGCATCATGTTTCAGCAAGCGAATGGGAAGCGTATTGGCCTATACAGTTCCTATTGGTTTAGCATTTATTGATTTTAAACCTTATAAGGAGCGTATTGTGCTATACACTTCGTATCGAGGGATGTACACTAATTTTTGGGGGTGTCTAGATGCCATGACCCTAAATAAAAAATAAAAAGAAGTCCAAACGCTGTCGTTTTACTTTTCCCTCGCCGGCGTCGTCGTCTTCTCGAAGAAGGGCACATTCAACACGTTTCTCAAAACGCTGTCGTTCCTCCGTTGGCAACGTTCGGTCGTCTTCTTCTCGAAGAGGCCACGTCACCATTAACACTTTATCAAAACAATCAGTCAATAAACTCGTTCTTCGTCCCTTTCTTCAATCATTCTTTCGTACAAGTTTTACATTTATATCTCCGTCAAACATCTTATCTTATTCATTAATAACACAAAAAACATCATCTCCTGTTAATCAATTCCTGTTCGTTTCCATATTCAATTCCTATGTTCACTTTCAACTCAAAATTTACGTGATTTGATATCTTCGTTGTTAGGGGTATTCACGGTTCGGTTTTAATCCGTTCAAACCGGTCATCGGTTTGGTTTCACGGCCGGTTTTTTTACTTTTAACTTTCACAAAATTAGGACAATTAGAGCTTCAATTTAATCAATGGATAACAATGGAGTTGAAGATAAGAAATCCAGTGGATTCAGAACCAGTTTTTCTGGATTTACTAAACTAGACATCCCAAAGGTAAAATTCCAACGGCTGGAGCGCGAGAAGGATGAGTCCTCCTCGCGCGTCAATAACGGTAACAGTAACAGTATCAATAACAGTTTGTTTCGAAGAAGTGTTCGTAGGGTTTTAGGTAGGGAAATCGATTACGGGTTGCTTAAAAACATGGCTAGAGAATGGATCAAGAATCCAATGAACATGGTTCTTTTGTTATGGATTGTTTGTGTTGCTATCTCGGGCGCGATTCTGTTCCTTGTAATGACGGGTATGTTAAACCACGCGCTTCCCAAGAAATCGCAAAGAAACGCGTGGTTTGAAGTTAACAACCAGATTCTCAACGCGTTGTTTACGCTCATGTGTTTGTACCAACACCCGCACCGGCTTTATCATCTAGTGTTGCTTTTGAGATGGAGATCCGAAGACGTTACGAAGTTGAGGAAGGTATATTGCAAGAACGCGAGTTCCAAGCCGCATGAATGGGCACACATGATGGTTGTTGTGTTCTTGTTGAATCTTAATTGTTTTGCGCAATATGCGCTATGTGGTTTAAACGTTGGGTACAAGCGATCAGAAAGACCAGCAATTGGAGTGGCGCTGACTGTCACTGTGGCAATCGGCGCCCCTGCAATTGCTGGTGTCTACAGTGTCATTAGTCCTCTTGGGAAGGACTACGACACTGGTTCTGACGAAGAATCCCAACTAAGGAAAGATGATGCCGAGAGTAGTACCGGATCAACCCGGAAAATATTGGGACCATCTGAGCGTAGATTCTCGTTTGCGTTAAAAGAGGACTCAAGAACAATCGTAAGTAGTCCAAAATGGAGTGGAGGTGTATTTGATTTTTGGGAGGATATCTCATTAGCATATCTATCATTGTTTTGTAGTTGTTGCGTATTCGGATGGAATATGGAGAGGCTCGGTTTTGGAAACATGTATGTGCATATCGCGACGTTTCTGTTATTCTGTTTGGCGCCGTTTTGGATATTTAATTTGGCCGCTATAAATATCGACAATGAGACAGTGAGGGAGATCTTGGGGATCACAGGGATGTTTCTTTGTTTATTTGGTTTGCTTTACGGCGGATTTTGGAGGATTCAAATGCGAAAAAGGTTTAATTTGCCACCATCAGATTTCTGTTTTGGTAAACCTGCGGTTACTGATTGTGCATTGTGGCTATGCTGCTGTTGGTGTTCGCTCGCTCAAGAAGTCCGGACGGGAAACGCGTATGATATCGTGGAAGATGGGTTTTATAACAAAAACGAGAGCGAATCCGGTGGAATGACGATATCGCCTTTACCTCGAGAAAGAGATCAACCAAGTGCCTTATCAAGCCCGAGTTTAAGCAGGTATATGAAGGATTATCAGAACGCGAACGGGCATTTATCAATGGCGGAAGAAGATTCTTCAAATGGTAATGATGCAGCCCTTGAACCACCGGTTCCATCACGTATACGACGAGACGAAAGTTAAGATATTTAAGATTTTTTTAATTATTTTTGTCTTCATGATTTATGCTTTGAAATTATTGTGTTTTTTGTGCATACATATATGCTTAGAGTGATTTTGTGTATAAATTATTACTTTGTTTTATTCAAATTTTATTGCATTATAAACCCTTGTGTTAGTATACATCCAAAATCTTTACATGATAAAGATGATTCGTAAATGTAATACAACATTAAACTGTCAAACCGAACCATATGAATCTCAAACCATCGACAGGCTTCGATCGGTTTCAACGTTTTATGCAAATCCCTATTGCTGCTACTAACAAATTTTAAGCCCGAGTGTTGGCATCATTATGTGGCATCTTTCCGCGAGTCATTTTATAAGATGATAAGCCTATAAATACTAACAATCAAGAAACCACTAAAACTCTAAATCCCTTGTTTGATCAAATCTTGAATGTAGCAACAACAACGTGAACAATAACAAACCTCGAGGATGACTTGTCAGCAACAGAGGCAGACCCACTTTGCCAACTAGGCATGCACGCGTAGATGTCTGTTTTCACGATGATTCTTCCTCCATTCCCATGGCATTTCAGGATTTGATGAAGCCCACAACCCGACTCTCTTAATTCGAACATCTTTCTCCCACTAAATCAAACATCAAACCAATTAAACCATTTTCACACGACAAAAAAAGACGATTGTTGTTAGGTTGGGGATCAATCACCTTTTCTAATTCGGGTCGCTTGTCATAATCCGTGTAATGCCATGCAAGTCCTTTCTTCAACAATGATTCCTGTGTAATCAAATTTCACGAATTAGTTGTGTTGCATCTGCAGGGACATGAATGTATGGCAACAATCAAATTACCTGTACAAAGACACCATTACAATAGATGTCTCCAACAAAACGCCCATAACGATCTTCGCCAAATATCAAAATTTTCAAACACTTGCCTTCAATTATCTTTATGAGCTCATCCTTAGCCTCTTTTCCGTAAGGCATTGAGTGTTCAGGTGCATCTATTCCCCTGTTTTCATTCACTTATATTACACCAAACAGACTTAACTAAGAAATTCCAAGTGTAGAGCAAGTGGGCTAGAAAAGGGCCCAACTTAAAACATGGATAACTTTTGATCTATCTAGAGTTATGGGCTCATAAGATATGGACGGAACAGGCCAGATGTGGTGGCAAACGACCATAGGCCACATGCCCAACGTAAAACGCGTTTTACGTGGACCTCATGAGTTTTCCCTAACGGGTTCTCTTACTTAGCAAAAAGAAAATTTTGTTTTGGATACCTTAGTCTAATTCGGTACTTTCGTGCAAGAATTTCCTGATTATCAATACGCAGTAACCTGCGTTAACAAATAAACATGATTCAGAAAAACTTTAAAAAACTAGAGTAGTATGATACAAACACTAGTTATTACCGATAGCCCGCGTCTGTGATTCGTTTTTGCAATGAATCTGCTTTGGTGTAGTTCCTTTCAGCCAGTGCTTCAATACGTTCAACCGCAGCCATTTGTACCTCTTGGGGAACACGCGATGACTCAGGGGCATCCGAGGTACTAACATAGACTGTTACAGTATCCCCATCTGCTACTGCCTTTGCATCCACCTATTTCGAATCAAACGCATTCACATTAGTAACGTTAGTAAAAATTCGAGCTTGTATGAATTGTGAGCTTTGAGTGTAGCAGAAATTGTTCTTACCGGAAGCGTGTGCAACTCAAACTTGATCCCGTCAGCGAGTGATGGCGCATCAACCAGAAGATGTGGAAGACGGAGAACGTAGAACGACCATAAGCCCTCCATATCGGGTGTTGGGTGTCGCTGTAGGGTGTGACTTACAAGCCTGGAAGCTTCTTCAGGTGTGTTTGGTGGAGGTTTAGATTCCCTCCATGCGTTTGATACTTGGTTATACCTTCAATTAATTTGTTAAAATGTCAATAAAACTACGTGTCGTGGCTTAGCGGAGTTGGCGTCCCCTGCCAGGTCACCTACTAAGGGTGCCAAAAACCGCGCCGGCTCGCCAACGAGGGGACGCTAGGGGATTAACGGGCACGAAGTGCTTGAGGTGTGGGGCCAACTCACAATCCAACTAATCAAACAATTTACTCACATTTAAAAAAAGGTTAAAAACTAAATGTATTTTTAGTTAAACCACTACGCATTTTTAAAAAGTTTCGTTGTGTGACGCTGAGTCAGTGACAATAACATTGACCGTGGCATGAACTTTTTCACTTTCTAGTTAAACTTTTAGTTAAACCGCTACACATACATAGCTACTGGACTAACAAACTAAAACCTAGGGTTGTTAAACCGGTACACATACATAGCTACTGGACTAACTAACTAAAACCTAGGGTTTCAGATTTGATTTCGAATTGGAAACTAGAAGTAAAAGGACCAACGAATTTGAGATTATAGTTGAAAAAATTACCAGTTTGATTGAGCTTTCTTGAATCAACTCACATGATTACTCAGACCTTCAGGAACCTACAATTAAATAGAAACGACTGTTTTTAACAATTGTGAAAATGTTTGGAAATTAAATTCACTCCGATGAAAGCTCAAATTGAATTTCTTTAAGAAAATTATAAACAGGTGATTTTGGTGGATTGAAAGTGAAGATATGAAATTGGGGGTGAGAGTGAAGATAGGCGTACCTGAGAGGTGAATTCAAAGTGTTGAGCAAGGGTGGAGACAACGACGGTGGAGATAGAAACGCCATGGTGGCCAAGTGCTCCATCACCAGCGCCGCCGCCTGTGGTGGTGGTTGGTGGCTCGGAACAGCACCAGCCTTACAGAAATCAACCCGCATTTCCTTTTTTAGAGTTAATTATTGTTTGTCGTTTGTTAAAAATCACTATTTTAGTCCATTAGTTTAAAAATTGCGATTTTAGTCCCTGTGGTTTCACTTTTGTAACCATTTCAGTTCCTATGGTTTCATTTTCATAACCACTTCAATCCATTATTCTGTTAAGTACAGGGACTGAAATAGTTACGAGTGGACTGAAATGGTTACGGAAGTGAAACCACATGGACTGAAATAGCGATTTTTGACAAACCAGAGGGACGAAAACAGTAATTAACTCTTTTTTTAATATTAGTGAAAAAAGAATTGAGTAAACTTTCATTTTGCTCTCCGGTCGTTTTAACGGTTTTGCCTCAATCATTTAAAAATAATCATTTTACTATGTGGTCTATGAAGCTCATCATGATTTCACTCCCTGCCCCAAATGGCATCCATTTTAGACGTTAAAAAATGCCACGTGCATAACACATGATGGGCAATTAGACTGAAACATGACAGTATTTAACGTTTAAAATAGATGCCGTTTGGGGTGGGGAGTGAAATTGTGATGGGTTTCATAGATCAGGGAGTAAAATGGCTATTTTTAAATGATTGGGGAAAAACCGTTAAAACAACAAAACAACAGGGAGCAAAATGGAAGTTTATTCAAACGAATTTTATACCCTATCCGAGAAATATATACTTAAAATTGATAATCGAGCTCGAACTGATAACTTCCAACAAGTCACATGGAAAAGCGGATTTTAAACCCTATCCGAAAAAAATTACTTAAAACCATGGTTGCAAAAGTCGCTAGGCGCTCCCTAGTCGGTCGACCGAGGAGTTGAGAGTACTCGGCATAGGCAGAGAGTACTCGAAGAGTACTCGGACATGTTAAATTATAAAGAAATTAGTTTTCGGAAATTAAATGTATGTCTAATAACATAAATTTGCTAATATTTATAACAAAATACCAATGTTTTAAAAACCGGTTTTTAGATCAAACCGGATTAGGCTAAAAAATGGTTCAACCGGTTGAACCAGGTTGTACCGAGCGGTTCAACCAAGTTGACTATCTAACTCTATAATTTCATAAATTACAACATCAACTCAAAAGTTAATCCAAAAATGAATGATTACGTATTAAAAGATGATCCAAAAGTAAATCCATAATAAAAAATAATCCAAAAGATAATCGAAAATCATTCAATTTCCAACAAGCTCTTTTAAATGAAAGTGTATGATATGTTTAAGCCATTTGAGTGTTAATACATCAACTATTTTCGTTTCATACAATATTAAATAAGAACTTTTAGTTACGAATAATCATAATATATAAAAATTACATAAGATAAGTAACATATATAATGAAAATAAGTATCAACTCAAACTAAAATAACCTTGTACCGGTACCGGTATTACGTTTCAAACCGGTATACCGGATTTTACCGCCGGTACATTGTCACACCCCAACCAATGGCGGAAACATCGGGATGAGACGAAGTGTGAAGATTGCTAGAGACATCATAACGCTATTTGTGACAATATTTAGAAAATCCAAATTTCATTTCATTTCATAACTTCAAATAGTCAACATTACAAGAAATTCAAATACAACAAGTTTAACGAAACAACATGATAACATAACAAAATTTGATACAACATATTAAACCCTAACGTCTATATGTGTATCTAGGCATCAACGCTATTTCTTTTCTTAGCATCGTCCTCATCAACCTGTAACATGTTTAAAATAATTCAATGCAAAAGCAAAGGCGAGTATACAAGTTTGGTACATACATAGCATAAGATAAAAGTGTGAACAATTCCTCATAGCAAGCATGCGATTCAAGATAAACATTAAATATGGCATGTGTATAACATATCAAACCAAGAAAACGCAACTTGCTCATGACATAACCAAAGTTTCAGTAGAGGCGGGTCGTTAATCCTATAGCGCTACATATGTCAAGGTTTGGCTCGTACGAAGTTAATGATAAGTTCAACACATAAGAATCACCCAAATTTAAAGTATCAAGCCATCACATATACAAGCATGTTATAGGAATGTTCATGTGTTTAGACAAAAGTTCATGTGTAAGTTTCTATAGGTAAACATGTTACACCCCAAAAGTGGTAAAAGTAAAAAGGGGAAAAGTACGAGTATACTCACCAGATTGCTAAGTCTTCCGATTATCCAAGCGTTGACGAGGGAATGGGTTTAGGAGGATGAGACACGAGGACACCTTAATGGCAAACGAAGGCGTATGAGTAATCGGGATTATGACGGAGGATTGAATTGGAAATTAGAGTATTTCTAATTGGTATATATGTATATATATATTTTACATAGTTTATGTAAAAATCCTAAGTTAAATCAATCAAGATTATTATAGAAGTGTAATCAAAATAAATATACATTTATTTTCATAAAAATACTAAAAACCGATGAGTTTCGTTTCTCAATTTAACACGTTTCATTTTACGAATTTTCACAATAAAACGGGCAGAGTTTCCCCTGTTTTTGGACGATCCCGACAACACAAGTTGTCGTTTAAATTTGTCAAAACTCATCAATTCAATAACAATGATTATGTACGAAACGATACGGAACAATAAATTATAAAATTAATATATATATATATATATATATATATATATATATATATATATATATATTTCTATGTTCAAGTTTTATAAACACGGTTAGCGTTCGAATAGTTTGGGTTTTACAAGTTTATTAACCGTGTAAAACGATAACTACATATAAAACACTATAACATTCGCGTCATTGGTACACCGCGGCTCGCGTTTAAAGTAACATTAACACAACTAATTTCATGAGCTTCAAGACATTAGAATTTACCGAACATCGAATCTGCCGGTTTGACAGGCGTTGACCGTTTGACCAGATTTGACCACGGTTGACTGGTTTGACCGAAGTCCAAAACGGAACCCGACTGAGCTGGTGACTGACGTTGCCCTGAACTCGCGACTGACCAGTCAGTTGACTGAGTTGACCCGAACGATGAGCTGACCCGAACCAAGCTCGAACAACATTAGGGTCGATATACGAACTGAACAAAACAAAACCCGACTCGAGAATCAGACCGAACATGAACTGAAAATAAACAAGGTCCGACTTGAGTCAAAACCCGCACTGAACCGAATAAACTGAAAACGTTACCTGAATCGAGACTCGAATCGAATTCTGATGCCGGCGCTGGAGAACGTGACCCAAACTGAACCAAACCGCCGCCGCTCACGGCGGGCTGCCGTCGCCGCTGTCGATGTTATGTCGTTGTCGTTGTTTTGTCGCCGCCACAGGGAGGTGGTTGGTCGATCCTTCTCTCCACCGCATTCTCTCTCTCTCTCGTCGCATTCTCTCTCTCTCTCTCTCTGTGTCGATCTCCGATGACCGTCGCCACAGGGGCGTCTGGCCGTTCGTTTAGAGAGGAGGAAGCAGGTGAGTGTGGGTGATTGTCGAGGGGGGGGGTGTCTGGTCGGAGAAACAAGACAGCGAACAGCCGGAACCGGCCGGCATTGTCACCGGAATCCGGTGACCGGAGTTGCAGAGAGAGAACAGGGGGAAGTGGGTGTCGGCTGAAATGAGAGCTGAAGTGATTAGGGTTTAGTTTACTCATTTATTCTTAAGTTTTGTTTTAGGTGGGCTTGGGCCCGAGGCCCACAAGCCCAATCCCGTGTTTAAGTGGCCCATAATTCCTATGAATCCGTTTTTTTTTTAAACCGAACATTATCTAGGACCGTAAAATAAAATTTTAGATAAAAAAAATATATATATAAATATATGTAAACATAGTGTCGATAGTCGTCGTTTCGCGTTTTAAATCTGTTTTTTTTATTCGATTTTGACTGGAATTCCAAAAATAGAAAGGCGGTCACGTCTTTCCTAGAAAACATGGAAATGCGGAAATACGAGGCGTTACAGTCTCCCCTCCTTTAGGAAATTTCGTCCCGAAATTTGTTCAGAAGGAGGACTTGAAAGGGTTTTGGCAACCCAGAAGAGGATTGTTTAAGACTGAGGCCTTGGAGTTTGAGACAACGGAGGGTAATTGAGGTATAAGGATGAATGATTGATCCGATCAATGATTAAGAGTATAAGAATAGCATGAGTATCGGATAGACGGAATTAGCGTCCTAAGAATGAAGTCTCGTCGTGGATAATCGAATATAATGCGTTTGTGAGTTGTCTAAAGTTGTATTAGGTCTAAATAGGTCTGTAAAACACTGAATTTCTCATGACACGCTTTACGAAAGTTTGGTAATTTGGTGAAAACACTTATATATAGGAAGTACCAGCGGCGTATCCACCATGTTTTGACCACATTACGTCTGTTCCGTATTCGGTGCCGTGTTACATTCCGCGTCTTACCATACACAGTAGTACACTCTATGGTTCTCATACGCCTATCACTATAATCCCGTGTGCACCCACGATTATGTTGATCGTCGCATGATCCGCATAGCTTGTACTAATTGTGTATGAATCAGGGTATTCATAAATGTGAAAAAAGTAAGAACATGTATGTATAAGAACGTAGTATGTAAGTAAGTCCATGCTTAAGTATGTATGGGACCCACGTAAGCGAATCCCTCATTCCGCTCGCGTACGGGTACAAATGTATGAATCAAGTATGACTGATGAGTATGTGTGTAATAAGTATGAACACAAGTATGAGTATGCATGTATGTATGAGCATAACCATAAACCGTGTAAGTAGTATGTGGATAAGTATAATTATAAAACGTATGAAAAAAAATGAGTATAAATGCGAGTACGAGTATAGCATAAACCGTATAAATGAGAGTATAAACACCTAGGAGAGCATATCAGAAATAGTGCATAAAGAATAAGACAATAAAACAAGTATTAACACATAGAGAAATATGTCAAGAATAACACATAAAGAATCGGACAATGAAACATGTACTAACACATAATAACAAGTATTAATACCTAAGAATAACATGTCAAATATTACACATAAGTGACATATATGTTTTAAAAGAACATGAATAAGAAGCAAATAAAGTATCATGTAGTAGTTTCAAGCAAAACATAGAAATAAAGCTCTAAAACTATAGACTAGGTTAAAGCATTCCTACTTTTCCTAATTCCCTATAGTTATGGCTCTGATACCAATCTGTCACACCCCAACCAATGGCGGAAACATCGGGATGAGACGAAGTGTGAAGATTGCTAGAGACATCATAACGCTATTTGTGACAATATTTAGAAAATCCAAATTTCATTTCATTTCATAACTTCAAATAGTCAACATTACAAGAAATTCAAATACAACAAGTTTAACGAAACAACATGATAACATAACAAAATTTGATACAACATATTAAACCCTAAAGTCTATATGTGTATCTAGGCATCAACGTTATTTCTTTTCTTAGCATCGTCCTCATCAACCTGTAACATGTTTAAAATAATTCAATGCAAAAGCAAAGGCGAGTATACAAGTTTGGTACATACATAGCATAAGATAAAAGTGTGAACAATTCCTCATAGCAAGCATGCGATTCAAGATAAACATTAAATATGGCATGTGTATAACATATCAAACCAAGAAAACGCAACTTGCTCATGACATAACCAAAGTTTCAGTAGAGGCGGGTCGTTAATCCTATAGCGCTACATATGTCAAGGTTTGGCTCGTACGAAGTTAATGATAAGTTCAACACATAAGAATCACCCAAATTTAAAGTATCAAGCCATCACATATACAAGCATGTTATAGGAATGTTCATGTGTTTAGACAAAAGTTCATGTGTAAGTTTCTATAGGTAAACATGTTACACCCCAAAAGTGGTAAAAGTAAAAAGGGGAAAAGTACGAGTATACTCACCAGATTGCTAAGTCTTCCGATTATCCAAGCGTTAACGAGGGAATGGGTTTAGGAGGATGAGACACGAGGACACCTTAATGGCAAACGAAGGCGTATGAGTAATCGGGATTATGACGGAGGATTGAATTGGAAATTAGAGTATTTCTAATTGGTATATATGTATATATATATTTTACATAGTTTATGTAAAAATCCTAAGTTAAATCAATCAAGATTATTATAGAAGTGTAATCAAAATAAATATACATTTATTTTCATAAAAATACTAAAAACCGATGAGTTTCGTTTCTCAATTTAACACGTTTCATTTTACGAATTTTCACAATAAAACGGGCAGAGTTTCCCCTGTTTTTGGACGATCCCGACAACACAAGTTGTCGTTTAAATTTGTCAAAACTCATCAATTCAATAACAATGATTATGTACGAAACGATACGGAACAATAAATTATAAAATTAATATATATATATATATATATATATATATATATATATATATATATATATATATATATATTTCTATGTTCAAGTTTTATAAACACGGTTAGCGTTCGAATAGTTTGGGTTTTACAAGTTTATTAACCGTGTAAAACGATAACTACATATAAAACACTATAACATTCGCGTCATTGGTACACCGCGGCTCGCGTTTAAAGTAACATTAACACAACTAATTTCATGAGCTTCAAGACATTAGAATTTACCGAACATCGAATCTGCCGGTTTGACAGGCGTTGACCGTTTGACCAGATTTGACCACGGTTGACTGGTTTGACCGAAGTCCAAAACGGAACCCGACTGAGCTGGTGACTGACGTTGCCCTGAACTCGCGACTGACCAGTCAGTTGACTGAGTTGACCCGAACGATGAGCTGACCCGAACCAAGCTCGAACAACATTAGGGTCGATATACGAACTGAACAAAACAAAACCCGACTCGAGAATCAGACCGAACATGAACTGAAAATAAACAAGGTCCGACTTGAGTCAAAACCCGCACTGAACCGAATAAACTGAAAACGTTACCTGAATCGAGACTCGAATCGAATTCTGATGCCGGCGCTGGAGAACGTGACCCAAACTGAACCAAACCGCCGCCGCTCACGGCGGGCTGCCGTCGCCGCTGTCGATGTTATGTCGTTGTCGCTGTTTTGTCGCCGCCACAGGGAGGTGGTTGGTCGATCCTTCTCTCCACCGCATTCTCTCTCTCTCGTCGCATTCTCTCTCTCTCTCTCTGTGTCGATCTCCGATGACCGTCGCCATAGGGGCGTCTGGCCGTTCGTTTAGAGAGGAGGAAGCAGGTGAGTGTGGGTGATTGTCGAGGGGGGGGTGTCTGGTCGGAGAAACAAGACAGCGAACAGCCGGAACCGGCCGGCATTGTCACCGGAATCCGGTGACCGGAGTTGCAGAGAGAGAACAGGGGGAAGTGGGTGTCGGCTGAAATGAGAGCTGAAGTGATTAGGGTTTAGTTTACTCATTTATTCTTAAGTTTTGTTTTAGGTGGGCTTGGGCCCGAGGCCCACAAGCCCAATCCCGTGTTTAAGTGGCCCATAATTCCTATGAATCCGTTTTTTTTTTAAACCGAACATTATCTAGGACCGTAAAATAAAATTTTAGATAAAAAAAATATATATATAAATATATGTAAACATAGTGTCGATAGTCGTCGTTTCGCGTTTTAAATCTGTTTTTTTTTTATTCGATTTTGACTGGAATTCCAAAAATAGAAAGGCGGTCACGTCTTTCCTAGAAAACATGGAAATGCGGAAATACGAGGCATTACATACATACCTTATGTCGTTTCACTTATTTACCGGGGTGTTTCGTACCGGATTTATATGTAACGCCCTGCTTCTACGTACTTTCCATAATTAGAAAGCTCGCCTTGTAATGTTATTTTTGGAAATCTTGTATTATTATAGTCGTCTTCTCGTTGTAAAATCCGAGACTTGGATCATAAATAAAATTCGTATTTCTTTAAATTCACCATCTACATATTCATACATGTTCATACGTTCGAATTCATTGTACATCGAATCCTTATTTGTAATTCATACTTATACGATACTTATTCACGATGCATGTCCATGTTTGTCCTTAAATTGTTGATACCTAAAAACCCCTAATAATATGCTTATTTATACAACGGTTAATCATCTAATATGTGACATATACTTGTCACTTACAAACATGTTACATACTTGTACATTACACTTTTTACCTAGTTAAATCATGTTTTATTTCATATTTCACCTTGTTACAAGTTAGGGGAAACATTGTTGCATATTAGTACACAACTTAACTAACAAAATTACTCATTATAATGTTTTAAAAAAATAAAAAAATAAAGAGATATGGCAACCCCAATTCAGCAAAATTCAGCCCCATATAGTTGGGTTTTGTGGGCTAGTTTCAAGGTGTAACCCCTTCTAAACACTTCCAAAGCCCAACCCATTGAAACCCTAATCCTTCCCCCTATAAATACCACTTATAACCAGCCTCTCTACCACTTTTGCAACACTAAAAACTCTCAAAACATCCTCCAAAGCGTAGCTGAAAGCAAAGGTTCGAGCAGATTGACACCCCTTCACGAAAATGAGCATAACTCACTCATTTCTTAACGAAATCACTTGATTCTTTTTCCTACTTACTTGGATAATCATGGGGTTCGATTCCTAGACTTCTCCTTGGAGAAATCAGACCTGGAAATGCCCTGAAATCATCCATAAACTTTCTGTTTGTTTTTATGTTCATCAAAAACTTGTTTATACCTATGTAACTTGTGTTCAACACATCTCATACCTATGTCCTAATGCTTACAACTTATCCCATGGTTGGTTAAGCTTAAAAACAAGGTTGAGACATTTAAAATCAGAGGATTAAACCTCATAAACTTGGTGTTTTGTCTAGGGTTTCAACCCACAAATCATGTCAAACATAGCCTTTGATACATGAGTGATTAGGGAACAACTTGGGTTGTCCTACATACAATCCTCACGTGATTTGATGATTTCTCTATAGTTAGGTTGTTTATGTTATTGTGCAAATCCTAGTTCGTGACCCTCCTTGGTTGTTGTTACACCAAGTGAAGTGGTGAACATTCAAGGGGTTCCTAAATGGAAGCATGTCCTTCCTACCCCATACATGACATCTATGATAACACGAGGTGCCTAAATGAAGATTCTAATCTTCTACCTCCTACTTGAATTATTGGACTAAATAATATGTAGTACTTAACCTAGATATATATATATACACTCATTCGAACCTTTGATGTTGAACTCATGTTTATATGTTAAAGTAGTAGAACATCACCTAAGACCTAAACCTTGTTGTGATTCTTATGGGTGTTCAACTCATGAAAACATTATCATAACCCTTGTGGTTACCAAGTGTCATAGAAGTGTTAAGTGTTGAAGATGATTATTTTCACATGCTATTCACATATCTTACTTTTTATGTTGTTTTGAATACCGAATCTCGACTCTAAGCATACTTGAACTTTAACCCTACACATTCAATCTTCCAACCTCATCAACTCGTCAATAATTGGATAATTGGAAAGCATATGCAAACTTTGTGAGTATACTCGTATTTTCCCCTTTTTACTCTTACCACTTTTGGGGTGTAACATGTTTATCTATCAACAAACTTACACATGAACATTTTGCTTAAACACATGAACATTCCTATAACATGCTTGTATACGTGATGGCTTGATGCTTTAAACTTGGATTTATCTTATGTGTCGAATTTATCATTAACTTCGTACGAGCCAAACCGTGACATATGTAGCGCTATAGGATTAACGACCCGCCCCTTTATCTCGGTTATGTCATGAGCATATTGCGTTTTCTTGGTTTGATATGTTAGACACATACCATATTTAAAGGCTTATCTTGAATCACATGCTTGCTATGAGGAATTGTTCAAAACTTATCTTTTGCTATGTACGTATCAAACTTGTATACTCGCCTTTGCTTTTGTATTGAACTTTATTTTAACATGTTACAGGTGGATGTTGACGATGCATGGAATCTAGTAGGATGCTTAGATACCCACTTAGAAAGAATTGTATTCGTATTGTATCATTTTATTATTCGTGTTGTTGTACTTTGTTTCAAAACCTTGTACTTGATTCTTTAGAAATGAAATGAAATGATTATTTAAATACTTGTCACAATTATTAGCGTTATGATGTCTCGAGCAATCTTCACACTTCGTCTCATCCCGATGTTTTCCGCCATTGGTTGGGGTGTGACATTATATCTGGAAACGGTAACACCGGTATAACCGGCCAGTATTTACCGGTTTTTAAAACATTGCAAAATACGTGAAAATGATATTCATTATTTAATATAATAGTCATATAAATTATTTTAGAGTTAAATGCTTGGTTGGTCCCTGTGGTTTGCAAAAATTGCAGACTTGGTCCTAGTGGTTTACTAATTACACGCGTGGTACCAAAACTTATCAAAAATGCACTCGGTTGGTCCCCAGCCTTAACATCAGTTAAACATCTCTGTTAAAACACCCCATGTGCTTGGCACATGAGGATAATTTGGTTATTTCAGTCTAGTTGGACCCACCCCACCCCTTCTTCTTCCCTAAACCACCACCACCACCATCTGTCTGCATTTAAACATTTGTCTGCATTGCTGGACTTACAGAAATGTTCAAGACTATGGACACTGACGGCAGTAATCAAATCACATTAGAGGAATTAAGGGAAGGCTTAGAACGAGCTGGTGTCGCATTAAGAGATTCAGAAATCACTAAATTAATGGAATCGGTAATAATCTATATAGTTTGGTTTTGTCAACCGTCTTGTATCCATCGTCAATAACATCATCTTCTTTGCATGCTGATATAGACCATAGTGGTGCCATAGATTATGGAGAGTTTATAGCAGCAATGCTTGATTCGCATACAATCTAGAAGGAAGATAACTTATTTTGTGTTTGTTGAGTGATGATTTGAATTCGCATACAGGATTATGATGAGCAAATTGAATGAGTGATGATTTGAATTGGATATATGAGAGAATGGTAGCTGAGTTGGGGGATAATCAATACTCCACCATTATTGTTGTTCTAGGGTTTCTTGATTATTGTGGAGAGGATGGATTCATTGTCCCCCCAACTTTTTTTCAATGTAAAAACGAGAGGGTGGGGGGACCAGTTAGGGTTTCAATTGAAGCATATAATTAAATGCAGACAGATGGTGGTGGTGGTTTGGGGAAGAAAAAGAAGGGGGGTGGGGGGACCAACTAGACTGAAATGACCAAATTACCCTCATGTGTCAAGCACATGGGTGTTTTAACAGAGATATTTAACTGATGTTAGGGCTGGGGACCAACCGAGTGCATTTTTGACAAGTTTTGGTACCACGCGTGTAATTAGTAAACCACTAGGACCAAGTCTGCAATTTTTGCAAACCACAGGGACCACCCAAGCATTTAACTCTATGTTTTATTATTTTTTAAGTCAAACTCGACCCGAATTGACCTACTAGATCCGATTCTGGCCGAGTTGACCGCGTTTAATCGATTCCGAGTAATTAGGCAGATTTAGAGAAAGTCTCATCGGCAGCCTACCTTGTAGCGACTACTCGGCCTTGGAAACCGTGTTTTACAACCATGCTTAAAACTGATAATCAGGCTCGAACTGATAACTTCACCATGTCAAGGTGACACTTTACCACAGAGTTATATCCCTTCCTTGCCCTCATCGAGAAATACAACTGACTATTCCCTACCATGTTTCATATCCAATTGTACCTGTTAGGTATATGTAGGGTTTCATACACTATGATTTAAACCTGATTCCAATCTAGTCATAAACGACTTAACCGTTCAAAACCCAAAACAAATTTGAAAAGCCTGAGACTTTCTCTCCAAAACATGGTTCTAACCTGACCAGGGTATAATGCTTCGGATAAAATCGTCAGAGGAGAGAAACCGGAAAAAACATAAAGATTGTGAAAAGAAGTTCGGACAAGGTTGGTTGGCCGACTTGGTTATCAAGTAACGTTTAAACGGGTAGGGATAATTATTAGTTTAAATTATCGTTTGTTTAATTACTAGCTTGAGTTGGTATTGATTTATGATAACTTATTTAGCAAGTACTTATTAGTATAAATAGAGGGTTTATGGTTGATGTACTATGTGGATTTTGATTTTCTGGTTTATTAATAAAAGTGTCGAACTTCTTGTAATTGATCAAAGGGCATGGGCCAACAATTCCGGGTATTGTCATACCTTGTTTTTTACCTTGTTGACCATACCCTAACTATTTTTAACCCAGAACTGGTTTGGCCCAACATCTGATTTATGCACCTCTAGAAAGAATGAAAACGGGTGAAATGGAATTTTATGGTCTAATTAAGTAGGTTTTGGTGAAAATCTTACAGTTAAATCAGATTGGCCAGGTTGAGTGGTTGGCTGAACCAGACGTTTTAGTGATTTGACAGCTCAATTTTGAGAGATTAATGGTTTCTAACAGTTTTTTTTTTTCGTTAAATTGTTACTTTGTATTATAATTTAAAGTTACAAAAATAGTATGTATCAACATGTTCTAATTGAAAGCGGTAAATAAATACTATACATATAAACATCTAATTTCAAAACTAAGGGTTACTATTTTTAAGGGATTATAGATATTTGAGTGTGAACGTATGGTTGCAAAATGCAAATCACTAGTTTGAGAACTGAGAAGAGTGAGATGCATGATAATTAATAAGGAGATACATTAAGGGGTGTGAGAACAGTGAAAGAGACATTAGAATAGCAAAGGCAACTAAATACATTAAGCTCGAAAATCTAAGGTAGTCGTGGGAATAAGATTTATTAAATGAATAACAATGTTAAGAGCTTCAAACAAAGAAATGATAGGAATGAAAACTTAGAATAATGATCATTATGAAATTTTAATGGTACAAAGGACACATTTTTGTTTAGAAGTATATGGGCATACGAAGCGAATACTAGCCCATGCTTACGTTCAAAATGATCAAAATTAGCGCTAAGCCCAATCACCTCCATGTGGGTAAAATGGAGGTAGAATAGAGTGTGGTAACCTTTTACATGAAGTTCACCGTTCAAAGAAAACATAACTAAAATAACTTATGATGTTTCAGAATTGATGAACATGTTTTAAAATCCTCCTATTAAAGCCAAAAGGATCAACTTCAGTAGAAATTCAATTATCAGTATTAAACCGAGTCATAATAGACTTCTGATCATTCTACTTGAAATTAAACCACCATTAAGTCGTAAAGACAAATGTTGAAAATCATAATGACCAACATGTACAGCATCATTGGCAGCCATACTTGATTTTGATTCAAGAAATTGGTGTTACGAGAATGGTTTACTTCGATTATGTATCATAGGATGTGGTGAAGGCTACCGAAGACATTATAGAGAAAAGAAAGTTACGTCGGTAGGAGTTGAGGTAACATGGTCTGCACAGCCTTCTTGTGGTGAGGATGGACCATGATTTTACCATTACATTCATATTTTGACCACGACAATAGATTTGGAGCAAGAGGTCGACGAAGCGAACCACACCAAAATTCTACCTAAACTCGGGTCAATATGCTTGTACAAGTAACCGAAAGAAAGTCGAGAAACATATATAATCCTGGCATATGACATACAGATTATAAACTTTCAAGTCGACGAAATTTATGATCTGTTATGTTTCTTGTTGCAGATCTGAAGTCATTTCCATCCCACAAAAATTGGCAAATTAGAAAACGCTACAAATGAGAAGAATACAAAAGATACGAGATCAGAAGTAAGCCACAAAGCCTTAGGACCCCCAAAAACTACGCGAATGTGACTGATGATCTTAATTTACTGGATAGCATGAAACGAGGGCAACACTGCAATGAGGGGATCCCCGTACCCGACTGCCTCTGTAGATTCACAAAATTACATGTCAAAACACAAAAAATAACAATGTTTTTAACAAAAAATACATAAAAATTGAATTCTTTATCCGTTATTATTTGTTCTACAACCAGAAAACCTGAACGGGATATCTTACCTCCATCATCAAAGAGGATCTTTATGACTTCTCCAGCTGCATCCGACTGCATAACGATTTTCACAAAATATAAGGTCACGTTATTATTATTATTATAATCAATATAATATTATTATTTAGTAGAGAAAATAGAATAATATCTCACCTTCACAGGAAGCTCGGTGCCAAACTGGTCCAAATAGCATATAGTTTGTCCTTCCTTAATAACATCACCCTGTTTAAGCGCAAACACAAACACATCCAGTAATATGGTATTAAATATTATTTAAAGGTGTCAATTTCAACCCATTTACTTATCAATGGGCCGATATGGGCTAAGTTTCATCTTTTAAGGGCCAAACGGGCCAAAACCCCCTAAAGCATATAACTACCCGAAGTCATTCTACTCAAAAAGTTATATTGTCACAAAAACAATATTTTTGGTAATCATTTTTGACAAACTAACACAGAATATTCCTGCTCAGCCCGACCCGTAACAAAACGTATTTGTTTCAATCAGATCCTGTTTCACGGACTACTAGAAGTAACTACAAAAAATAAGGGTCCCACAAAAAGGAATTTACCTCTTTAATAAGAGTAGGCTGCTTCTTCCCTTTGAGTGTCCTGCCTTTCCGGAATGTTCCAACCTGACAATAGTAAAAAAAAAGATTATGAAATATGAACCTGTAAAGCTTTTTGCATAAAGAAAATATATATGGTAATATGGTATGCAATATTATACCGTTGGACACGAGACTAGAACATATCCACTAGCTCCAGAAGCTTCTAGTGCTGCTAACTTCTTTGACTTCTCAACAGGAATATTTGTAAACGGGGTGACTTTTTGAGAAGTGGGTGGCGGTGGTGGGGTAGCAGGGGCGGATTCGGTCATTGGTTTGCTAGGGATCGGTGGTGCTTCTGTAGGCGAAGCGATAGGGATGATTGCTTCTGCTGATTTAATGTTTCTCTTGAGATGCATTTCAAATCCACCAATCTATACAAACACAAATACTTTTCATATTTAATATCAATTATATAGTTACGGCATTTAATTGCCAATAGAGGAGCAAGCTTACTTTCATTTTCAGCTCGGCAATCTGTGTCTCGTCACAGACACCAAGGACAAGTTCCTGATAACAAATGGTAAGAATGTGAGTAAAACTTATATGCATACACACACACACAGTGTAATTGAGGTAAATAGAGTTATGTTTAAATAATTCACCTCAAAGCCATTAGGAAAAGTTGCACCTGTTGAAGTTATTTTCTCCACAGATCCTTAAGATGGAAACACCACACATGAAGATTATTAGTACTAGTTATAAAAACTGTCGCCGCGTTGCGGCGAACTTCTTTTGTTATTTAGTCTGTGTTTATATGTGTTTGAAATCACTACAAGCGCGTTGCACACGGAACTGCTAAAGAAAATGTAGAAAAAAACACTAAAAAATAACCGAAAGAGAATCAACTAAAAAAGTTGTATGGTAATGATGTTGTTCAGTAGAAACCCGTAGTCAGAGATGAGCAAATAGTAATGGGAACCGGTACCGAATTTCCTTAACCGAAAGATCCTAAGTAACTGTTCGGTACTGACGTTTGGCGTTCCTGGTACCGGTTCGCTACCGGTTTTTACCTTCATATACCGATACCGTAACCGGGGTATCAGTTGGCACCGAGTTCATCCCTACCCCTAAAACTAAAAAAAAATGTTGTACGATACCGTTGTTGTTCGTAAGGTACCCATGATCAGGGATGAGCAAATGGTACTGGGTAGCAGTACCAAATTTCACGAACTAAAAGACTATCAAACTCAATCCGGTACCGACTTTTGGCGTTTTATGTACCAGGCTGGTGATGGTTTTTACCTTCATGTACCGATAACGAACCGATATTTTCGATACAAGTACCGCTTGGCAGCAAACTTATCAAACTTAAAAAGTAAAGATAACAATTATTATAGTATTAAAATAATAAACTAAAAAAAACTGTATCTAATTTTTAATTATATTATAGTTATGAATATAATATAATAAATAAACTGTTCATTGCATTCGGTTTTTAATATATAGATAATTATAGTAAAAACATTAATACGTATGAATTATGCTTTAACTTAAGATTTAGAAGCATGATGCAGTTGACCATGTACATATATTATTTTTTTTAGTTTTTTTTAATAGCGAAAGCCTCACATACGTGACGTGCACTCCTCGCGTAACACGCAGTGGCTTTTGGGATCAAAACGCATCGGAGCGCCTCGCGCCTTTAAAACCAAAGTGGCGAGCTGAATCACAAAGTTAAGCCAAAAATGACTCACATGTTTCAAAGTTACATGTGATTGTTATAGGCTCAACTTGCAGCGTTCAGACATTAAACTCGTTGTTAAATGCCCCAACCTTATGTTTGATGGAAAAGCTATAGGCTTGCATGAACTTGAACCACATGGCATGCATCAGTTTCTGATTTTGTTGACTGTTGATGTATTTTTAGCGCTTCATGCTCAGAGTATAATTGAACACCGCGCTAATGCTCTAAGTTGCCGACTAATGCATAGACTTCTTTAATTTAGGTGTAAATAAGTATTTGTGCCTAGTCTCATTTAACTTCTTGCTAAAGAGGCTATGGGCTGACTTCATTGACTTAGGTTACCTCACAGCTCACACTAATGCATCACAATGAACTACAAAGACTTCCTCAAAATTGGGTATTGTTAGGTCTTGGTTTTAACGAATGTAGATTTGGTCTTGGTTTAAAAAAGCGTGAGGCGCTCTGAAGCGTTTTGATTCCAAAAGCTTTAAGCGAAGCTTCAAGCGCGAAGCGAGAGCTTCACGTATACGAAGCGCTCAAAATAAAAAAAAAATAAAAAAATATTTGTACACATCAATATGATATATTCTACTTGTTAATCAATAATAAACACAAAAACATGATTAAAAAACACACTTAACACATAAAAAACATAATTAAAACATAAATTAAAGTCGATTATTGGAGAAAGTATGAAGAATCGATGGAGAAGAGGGAGGGAGCGGCTGAAGATGTTTACTAACGTTCTTTTTTTTAGGGTAAAGAAGTAACGGGCCTCAATTAAACCCTATTAGAGACTATTGGGCCTAAATTAAAAACCTAAATCTGACCTGATTGGGCTGAAGCGTCGCTTCAAACCAATGGCGCTTCGGGCTTAAAGCGCGCTTCAAAACGCTTCACGTGATTTGTCGCCTCAAAGCAAAAAAAGCGACAACCCTAGCGCTTCATCGCTTCATGCTTTAAGCTCGCTTTTTTAAACCAAGGATTTGGTGATGCTTTAAAACCGAATTCTTAGAAAAAAATGAATAGAAAGTCTTTTGTATCGTAAAAGCTTATATGATAAATCAAGACTCGCACTAATTGTGAATAGAGAGGATAAATGTTGAACTTATGCAATAATTTGGATCTAACTAGTCTCATCTTGCTATCTTTATGGTATCAGTGGGATTGAATGATAAGGGATCATTTACTATGAATAAAAATCACATCAAGAAACAAGTTTATTTTTCATTTTGTTCTAACAATGATGATTGATCTATGCCATAGAAGTTGGTGTTTAACCTAAAAGAAACCACTCACCATTGGCCTTTTCAACAACAGCAACTTCAGATGACTTCACACATGCCACAAGAGCCCCTGCCCGCTTTTTCCGAGAAGAAAGAAGATCACAACCAAATGATGCATTATGCATGGAAACCACACCAAGTCTCTCGCATGCAGGGCGCAAAGGTGAAACAGTGCCCATCGCATCTGCAATCATAAGTTTACATATCAATAACAAATGTATTTTAACCAACTCCTTGGTAGGAAAATAAAAATGGTGAACTGTACAAGCCCTGTATATAAGAGATTACTAAGAACATGCACAGATTTCCTTAAAACTCTGATATTTCGTTGGATTTAATATCTAGTACGTTAGAAGTTGTACAAGAGGTACCGATAGAAGCATTGCAGGCGCAGTTATCATAGTGAACTGAGACATAACCTAAACATGCATGTACATTTGACACAACCCACACAGGTGACAGAGAACAATGAGCAAGATAAAATGTCCTTAGTAGCAAATCCAATTCCACAAAAAAAAAAAAAAAAGCATTTCATCATAGTTATTAAAGGCGCAAGACGCACTCAGGGCGATTTGTTGGGCCTGGGGCTTTATTTGCGCCTAGGTGCGCCTGGACGCTCGCTTTAATAACATTATTGGCATACATGAACTAACCTGAAGATTAAAGGCGCGAGGCGCACTCAGGGCGATTTGTTGGGCCCGGGGCCTTATTTGCGCCTGGGCGCTCGCTTTAATAACTATGCATTTCATATTATAAGATCCAATGAGACTCTGTTAGCAAAGTGGTTATGAGGCGAGGACCATAAATAGTCCCTTTCTAATGGCATGAGAGCCTAGATGGAATACATGCATTTAGTCCAATATCTTAAACCACAAGCCATTCTAATTATGCACTTGTTAGTCTCAACTAACTTAACCAGTGTCAGGAACACGCGTTCCACATCCGATTATGGAACCAATCTTAATTTATGATCAACAACCAGGTAAAAAGTAGGAACTCGCTCGTATCACTTCAAATTTTCGAAGCAGGCTTAACTAATAAACCAGGTTTAAGGCTGCTAAGTGCTAACTGCCACACCCACCCACACAAACACACACACACACACACACAGTTATTCATTATTTAAACCCTAATCACACATAAGGATGCTGCCTAGGTTTTATAGCTAAATCATCGAGAGAAGAACAGTAATAACTGAATATAGCTGAATCAGTTGAAAAACACATGATGTAACAGTTAATTTGATCTGTATGTGCTCCAACAGTCATACTTTTGTATCATTATTGATTTATAAAAGCAGATCTAAGATCACATGAACAGATTAGAGAGGATACAAGGGAACTTACAGTTAAAAGAGCGCAAGACAGCTGCAGACTCCATGAGAGAGAGATGAATGATCGATCGATCGGTTGCAGATTAATTTGTGGGTTGAAGAAATAATATTTATGGGTAAAGAAATGTCTTTGAGATGTCCGCCCTGTTTCATCAGTTTCTTCACCCACCTCACTGTCTTTGCTATGTTCTTGCTAACGTGCGCCTCCCCCCTTTTTTATGACGTGGCGCTCTCTCAATTTAGATTTACTCAAATTCCCTTTTTTTTTTTAGGGCAAATAGAATTAATCCCGAGCACTCTCGGAGCACCCACCGGACTAAACAGAGTGCTTCGAGAGTAACACGAGTCCATCACCAATTCCGACCCGATAACCCACCCACCCATAGGCACGACGGTGAAATTACCGGTAAAACCCGTTTGGCTCAAGAATCGAACCCAGGTTTTCCTGGGTCTCCTATCATTACCCACCAGTGTCTCACTCTGCATCAAGTGAGAGTTGAATCGGTTTCATACCAACAAATTCGGTACAGATCTGATATAGACTTTTCTATTAATTTACTATTTAGTACCGGTCTTTTTGGCATCGATATCATACGAAAAAAGCATCTTGTAACGAATATTCGTACTGTAGCCGAACTCCGCCCTAATTTCATGTGTTATGTAGGAGCTCTGTTGAGAAAAAAAGGCGATGTCACGTAGTGCCATGTAGACGTCACCTAAGCATCCATTGTGGCGTGGAGTTGGGCTTCGTTGAGAAAAAAGTTGATTTCACGTGGTGCAACGTAAACATCACCTAAGCATCCCAATGTACCCCATGCCCTAACGGCTCCGCGTTGTCATGGTTCCACACCTCTTTCCCCCTATGACACCCCATCACTTCTTGTCATACCCACGCCAAGGCGGAAACGCGGTAATGTAACAATCATCAATCATGAACACATGGTTTACAAGAGAAAAGTCTAAAAGGATTGATACATAGTCCTGAACAAATCTATTTCAGAATACAAAGACAAAGTCTTATACATCTAGTAAAGAAGTCTTTAAGTTTGAACTTTTCATAGTCTATGTCTAGTCGTAAAGTCTTTAATGTCCAGACCTAAAACACATGTTAGACAAAGTCAACTATAAAGTTAATGAGTTTACAAGGTTTTGTCACAAAATAAGTTTATACCAATGAGTCAAATGAGATTAGAGTCAAAGTCAAAGTCCGTATGTTCATGTACCAGCAAAACCAGGGTGATGTAATTGCCATGAGCCCACACCAAGCCTATTGACGATGTACCCCCACTAATGTCAGATATTGACATTCAAAAGAACAATAACATGACATGGAGTATATTCACTCAAGTGTCTAAACATGATGTTTGTTGACTTTAGCTAGCAGACCAACAACATGAGTAGGGTGTCAACCCGAATAGTACTATTCAGTACCTGTCCACCAGCTCGACGATAAGTTAAATGGTTGTATAAGAACAACAATGAGACTTAGAACATGAGAAAGACAAGACTACCCATGCAAATCCCATCAGAGTTATAGTGTGCAACGTAAAACATAAAGTCATGTACAAAGTGTTAATGTCTTGGTGTTTTAGAGTCTTATTACTCAAAGTCTCAATATGACAGGTCTCAATGTCTCAGAGTCTTAGAGTCTTATAACTCGGTGTGTTGTCTTAATGTCTCAAAAGTATTAGAGTTTCAAAATCTCAAAGTATACACAACATAGTTTATATAAAAGTTTTAGCATGTTTCCCCCCTAAAACAATTTAAAAGAGTAAAACGGGGTTGCGAAACTCACCTGGTCATGATGATAAAGGTGATCCGCAAACAAGAATAATCTCAAAATAAGTCTTAACCAAGTGTGTCACACCCCGATTTCCAGTGGGCCCGGTTGGTGGGTTTATGCGTGACGATTGATAACAGTTACACAAATACACAGCAGAATATAGGATGATAAATTAATAATATAAAAGTTTGAAATTTATTAACGAAAACTTATAAGCGTTTGATACAATATCCCATAAGTAGGATCCGAAGTAAAATGAGTTTAAGGACATAGGCCTTAAAGCAGAGGAGTCACAAATTCCTAAGCTTCTCCTTTGACCGAGCTAATCCACCCTATATTTAGGGTTCGTTACCTTCAGTTTAATCTTTTAAAAATACGTCAGTTTTCACTGGTAAATACAATTAACCGGCTCGTTTTTAAAATCATTTTCATAAATCATTTTGATACATATTATGATAACCCGTGGGTTATTCATTTAGTATTCTTCTGGGATAGATTTCTTGTCACGAGTTTTACATGCTTGTCAATATAGCTGGGTACCAGAAATCTATGATGTGACACCCAGCGAAAACGCTCAACTACACTAGCTTCTTCAGTGACTGCATGCTAAATCTCAGGACGAAATTTCTTTCAACTTGGGGAGATGTGACAACCCGTACTTTCAAGGTTAGCGTTGTCTAATCTCGTGACCTAACTTCGTATCGTTACTCTTCACATTCCGTTATACGTTGTCATTGTGTGTGTATTATGTTAGTGCATTAAACTTGGTAGAATTGATTGGTTATAATTGAATGTTGTAAGTATATGGAATATTAAATACTTAAAGTATATAAATGTTCAGTCGCACACTAGGGCTCAGGTCGCACACTCCGTAGCTCTTTGGTTCTTGGCCCAATTGTTCCCTAAGCCCAAACCGCCCTAGCCCATCTTCATTTTGTATGCGGATATGTATGTATATGCGCACAAAACTTGGTGTTTTCAAAATATTAGCAAACCCTAGCTCTCCTTCAATCATTCGACGACAACTATCCTCTCGAAGCCCTACCTCTCCCGATCTATCATTCTCTCTTGCACTCCATCTCTTGGTTAGTGTGTTATTCATCGTTTTATTTGTTTTCTCTTCAATATGTGTGGCCGTGTTTTCCTTACATGATGAAGTGGTGTTCGGTGTTAGGAGATTATGTGTATAATCTAGGGTTTTGATAGACATCATGTTGAACATAGGGTTAATCGTATGAATGATGTTGGTTATTTAGGGTTTCTCATGATAATGATATGCTAGATCTGGTTTACATTGATTGATTTTGGTGTTATATGAATATCTAGGGATATATATATAAGAGTTGATGATTCTGGTGATATTGAATTCTTAAATCAGTTTTGATGATTGGTTGATGTATTTGATAAACTATGATTGCATAATGTTAGTGTTTCGATGATGTTGTGTGATATGTTACTCATAAATCCGACTTGATGTTGTTGATAATGATTAGTTCATGATTAGGGTTCATGTGAGTTAATGTAAGTTTTGTGATTATGTTAGTATGGATAATACACATGATGATTAAGGTTTTGACCGTATAATCATGGGTGGTTGCTGGTTTGACCAGAAACACTGCACCGTAGACTACGGGTGAGCACCGTAGTTTACGGCAGGGTTTAACTGACCCGCACACTCTTGTGCTGCACACTCTTGTACCTTACACCTTTAGACTGCATATTGTACACCCTTTTGATGCACACCGCACACCTTATATTGATGTCGCATACTTACCATCCGCACACTTTTGTGTCGTACACCCATAAGCTGCACATTGTACAACTATGTAATGCATAACCGCATACTCGTGTGCCATGCTGACCCGCACACTTCTATATGGTACACACACCTGATGCACAACCGCGCACTATCATGAGGCCGCATACTTTCATGTGTGCCACACACCTATATTGGGATGCACACCTATAATGGCTCGCACACCTTTAATGGGCCGCACACTCATCTATGTTGGGTCGCACACTCGTACTGTACACTCTTGGGCGTTTTGTTATAAGTCCATGTATGGCCCACATGCTTTACGTGTTACATGATATCTTTACTTCATTTCTACCTGCTAGTTATGTGTAGAAAATACGTGAAATATTTGTGTATAAATCCTAATAATTTTGGTAACCATAATAGGACGTGGTTGACCATACTAATTTAAGTAATTTAATCTGCCGAGCTAAGCAAAGGTGAGTTCACAAATTTACTAAAAACACGTATTGCCGGTGGTTGGGAACCTCACTTTCCCTGGTTTGGGATTGCCACGTATTCTTGTTTTGGAATACTGTTAAATACTTCTTATACTTCATGTATTTAGCAGATTAAACGAACTCTATATGAAAGCCCCCCCCCCCATTATACCGATTAGTCGTTGGGGCCTGGCAAACGGGGTATTAGTTGATAGCGCTATTAGGTTTGACAAACCTCACACCGTGCCGAGCAGGACGGGTGTGAACTTTTGCCTTTGCCAACTGGTCAATGATGATAGACATTGACCTGGGGCACAATCAACTTAAACAGGAAAGTTTCGGAACCACACAGTTTTGGTAGCTTAAAGATGGGGTAGCTCCCCATGACATGTTTTATAAATTGAGTAATTTAACAACCTGTTTTGTAACAACACTGAAAAACCGTGAACCCGCCAACTTTATATTGACACACTTGTGCATGCTTTGTAGGTCGTTAGATACAGCTCAGGAGCTTGCATTGGAGGAGTGTCATGGTTGCGTAGAATGTTTAATTGGGTGACTTTTACATGAAATGATTGTTACACATGGGTGCATATAGATTTCTTTTTATAAATAATAAAAAATTGATGTGTATAAATGATTAGAATTGACTTACATTCATGGATCAGAAAGAAATAAGAAATTAATTGTAAGGCAAATAAAAAGAAAGTTATGTTAAAATGCAAGATGATATGATGGTGATAATGGAGATGGCAATGCTTTCACTTGGTTGATGGAGAACTTCTGATGATGATAGAGAATACACATCCAAAAGGAGAATTAGAATGAGTTTTAGAACAAATTTAATCCAAGAACTATGAAAGTGCGGCAAAAGGCTTCTTACCAACAATTAACTAGATGAAGATTGGATGCTAGACTTAATCAAATAGCATTTGTAACCCACAATTTCATACCGAGGGAGGTTACATAAGTTCAAAAAGAGAGACATGGGGGGGGGGCGGTTAAGATGTCATGATTATTATTTAGGTTGTCACATTACTAGTTCATGTGTTATGTTTAACATTTGTTTCTCATAAATTTTTCATAATAGCGTATAATTATATAAATGATCATTTTATGAACTTTAGGTAAAATTCTTGTGTCATGTGCATCACAAATATTAGCACTAATACTTCATCAGTATTATATATTATGTCATAAGTCTTGTTGACCATATCTAAGGGATTCCTTGGTTCGGGTCGAAGAAGCAATGTCACTCGATCCTTATCAAACTGACTGCATGTCCGTGAGGATCCCACCAGAGCGCCTTCCACTTCTAATAGGCCACGAACTAGACCAGAATCATTCTCAATGAGTCCATAAGGAGTGATCCCATTTTTTTTATCGGGTCCGGGTAGAGACCAAAGATCTTGAGTGACCGATCCGGCAGAACAACTCAAAAGATAAAGAAGTATCGTTGATTTCTTCATGCTCGTTCCAAGTTCGAAGTACCAATTGTACAAATAAAAATCCACTCCGTTACATGATTTCTTTTTCATATAGATAGATATAGGATCTATGGGGCAATTACTTAAAAGTACATTTTGTGCTACAGCCCTTCCTATCTGATAAAAAAGGATCCCATGATCCTGGACCGATCTTACCTGGGATCGCAAATCCCAAATTTGTCTATGAAGAGCGGATCTAATTGTATTAGTATCTATAATTGATTTCTTCTGTGTAATACTAATCGATAGGGCCTCATTGGTAAGTGCTACAAGATCTCGTGCATTGGAACCCATGGTTATGGACCCGAATCCATTAGTATGGAACATTTTCTTTTCCAAGTGAAATCCCCTAGTATATGAAAGAGTGAAAAAGTGCTTTCGTTGTTGTGGAATAAGAAGCCTTCGTATCTTAATGCACGTATTTAATTTATTCGGAGCTATTAGAGGGAGGTTACATACGATATTTTTATTATGTTTTAAATATAACACAAATTATATCCAACTAGCGAAACGATTCCAAATTAAACTAATTGAAACGGTAAACATATCAGGGCGAGATTGACATTCATGATTGCATTTCAAGTTTACTACCAAGCAAACTAAGGTGAGTTCACTATCATTTTCCAAAAGCATGTGTTTCTAGTTGGAACAACATTTTTTACGGTAGCCTGTTTGGGGCTACGCGCGCGTTCCTTGTGTGAACCACTGAAACATACTATCCACTGGAGGTAGGGTAGTACACTTGGACTAAACGAAAAACTCTATCATGAAAGTCCCTACATTTTACCGATTAGATTGTCGGGTGGGCATACGCGGGGTATTAGTTGATAGCGCTATTAGGTTTGACAAACCTCACACCGTGTTATTAGGTTATAACCTTCACTCCTGCATTAATGTTGATAGACATTAATGAGGGCACAAACGAAACGTCAGCATTCGGTACACAGTTTAGTCACGTGATAAGGGTTAGCTGGCCGAGTCATATATAAATAAAAAACATTGTGAACTTTACTTTTGCTAAACTCAAATTTATGAATTCGCCAACTTTATTGTTGACACATAGTTGCA